>NW_027505135.1:0-310016 GCF_021521415.1 Bidens hawaiensis
GAGAACCTTCACATTCCATGAATCCCATTTCGTGAGAAGCCTGTTGAGATTATGGATCGCGAGGTTAAGCAACCAAAGCGCAGTCGTATCCCTATCGTTGAAAATTCGCTGGGAGTCCAAGCGCGGAGCCGAGTTTACATGGGAAAGGGAAGATCAAATGAAGATCAAGTACCCGCACCTGTTCTCTGCGCAACCTACTTCGAGATAAATTTCGGGACGAAATTTCTTAAAGTAGAGGAGACTGTGACATCTGCCCCGATCCGACCCGACCACAGGTACCCGTATCTCCGATTCGATCTCTTTCTTTTATGATTTAATATTTATTTTATACTTATATTTTACTTTTAATAATAATAATATATTTTCCTTCCCGCCTCTTCCTCTCTTTTCCTTCCCGCCGTCCCGCCCTTAAGCCTTGAACCCCTTCTCTTATTTTTGTGTCCTTTGTTTCTTCCGCCTAAGGTTGTCTGCGCAGCTCCACGCGCCAGACTCCTTACAAGGAAGCATGCGCGAAGACCAGTTGTTCCTGCGATACGCGAGGGCGAACTGTTCTCAGCAGCGCGCTAAGAATTGTAGTTCTTCTCGCAGCGCGCTAAGAACGGTAGTTCTTCCCGCGACGCGCTAAGAATTGTAGTTCTTCTCGCAGCGCGCTAAGAACGGAAGTTCTTCCCCGACGCGCTAAGAATTGTAGTTCTTCTCGCAGCGCGCTAAGAATGGTAGTTCTTCCCGCGACGCGCTAAGGATTTTAGTTCTTCCCGCGGGCGCGCTGTGGACTGTTCTCTGTCTGCCTTCGCCCTCGCGCGTGCGCTCGAGCCTTCTCGCACTAAACCCTTTGAGTTTTCTTCTGTTTAATCTAGCCGTTTGCTTTTGTGATGTCTTATCTTCTGTGCTGTGACCTAACCTGCCTTATGTCTGAAAAGCCACTTTTGGCGCAGCATGCGCACCAACCCCATTGGTTGACAGAAAAAAAGTGACTGACATTATCTTTTGAGATCTGCTTTTTCCATGCTTGACCAGTACCTTTATCTGAACCGCCCATGCTTTTACTGTTACCTGTCAGCTTTTCCTTTGTCCCCTGCAGCTGCCATATCTTTTGATATCTTTGCTTTTGGAATCTTTTGCTTTTTGAGATCTTTTCCCCTTTTCTAGGGATTGTGTTCCCTAGGGTTTCCCTATAAATAATAATCTTATTTTCTTTCTAACACATCACACACAAACACTTAATTTAACCTCCTCCTTGCTCTCTCTGCCGCCTCCCCCTCTGCCTCCGTCTTCCTCCCTGTTCTGCCCCTGCTTTTCCGGTAATATATGTATTATATATAATAATTTATTTATTAATTATGCTAACTTATAACCAAGAACTTAAATCAAACCATTAAAACAATAATCTTATCTATAGGTTAACTTGTGCTTGTTTAAAGTTGGTTCTTGCTTTATCTTTCACCGCACCGTTTATCAAGTGAGTAATCTCGTACCTAATCCCTTTTTATTTTTAATGTTTTGGGATGTTCATGTGTTCATACAAACTTAGAGTCTTAAACTTGTTTATGAACTTTAGTCGCGCAGTATCCCATGTGTTGAGGACGTTTACTTGGCTGTTTATTTGTTGTGTGTGTATCATTAACCGCTTTGTTCGGCCTATTCCGAAGTTTTCATGGATCCATTAGATGAACACGGGAGACCTATCGTTTACGTTCTCTTTGTTTTACACTTGCACAGATGTTTTCTTGTTTTTGTGCTCATTTGGGAGCACGGATTGAACTATGAACTATGATCTATTTAGGCTTGATCACAATCTGATTACACCCTTGTTAAACACCAGACATACACATGTTGCGCGCAGATTTATTGTTATCTATGTATTGTATTAAACTTGATTTCTCACCAACACGCAAGTGTTTGACGTTTTATTTTTAACACATGTTCAGGTTTGCTGTAGCTACATTTGGAGCTTGTGGACACGTAGGATGTTTCTTACTTTTGGACCTAGATTAAAATGTATCAAGACAAGTTATTGTTGTTCGAATATTTTGCCTTATAATATATTGATTTATGTTGATTTATGTTATCTTGTGTTTACGTTGCGCGTGCGCGAATGAATATATTTATTAAATATTGACACCCAATAGTGTCACGAGTAATGAAACAATATGTGGCGCCCCGATGTATAATCCGCCTTTGGTCGGAGTGGTTACAGTAATCGTGTTCAATGTATCTAAAAATAAAACACACGATATTAAACATTTAAAAACACATATTTTCACCCACTCGTCATTAATAAATAAGGGTATAAATTTAGTAAAATGAGTTATATGCATTTATCAAAATATTACTCTTAAAGGTTCACCATAATCGCAATTTACATTAATGATGTTCTACATCAATAAGAGACTCTATCGAACTACTTAAGAGAAAATATTATAACGAAAGACTTGGCATGACTAAATTATTCCTTGATTGCAATTCGAATATAAGCGTAACAATATATTTTTCCATTAATCAACTTGTATCTAGAAGATGTTAACATATTTTATTATGGACAAAGTTGATATACATACCTGGATGCTACGTGTGTTACTGTAAAGTTTACAACCTGTGCTCCACGTTCTCATATGTTTACCTTTTCTCCACTTTCAATCTGTTTCTCTTTCTCTTTTGTACAAACATTGAGAGGACATTTCGAGAAAGATTGAGCATGCTTCAAGACCCAAATGATGCTTTCATTTAGATGCAATTATATTTGGGGTTTTCCTCATTGTTCGCTTTTATTCTTCTTTGTCTTTTTCTGTTATTGCAGACCGTTTGCTTTCTCTCTGTTGCTTGAGATATCACCGGCCATCGGCGGGCAATGGCGGACCTAGCATATAACTAGGGGTAGCCTCCCGTTACCCCTAAAACTTTTCGCCAGGTAGTACAAATTTTATACGTTTTGGTCGGTTTACCCCCTGTTTGTTTAAAACCCAACCAAATTAAAAGTCGAAACCAATTAAAAGCCAAACCAAATTTAAGCACAAACTAATTAAAACCATTTGTTTGTTTTTCCTTTATGCTTAAACGTTTGGTTTAGGTCGGACATCAACATTCAACAAAACAAAAGTTTCATTCAGTCGTGGCTTACACCCCCACACCTGCCCCCAACCCCCCTGCATGCTGCAAACCGAGTAGCCAACGGTCGGTGCTCCTTCAGTCCCCCCACTCCCTCATCAACGGTTTGAATTCTACTTGTTCAATTTAGGTATTCTTCTACCTCTACTTAATTGTAATTGTTTTTTTGTTTATGTAAATTGTTAATTTGGAATTATTTATGAGCAATTAAATGATTTTTTTTAATAGTATAATATAAATTGGAAATTGTAATTGATGAGGGATTTATGGCTTATGTGTAAATTGAAATTGATTATAGATTTATGGTTTAAATTTTATCACTTCTAAAATTAGGGAACTTGGAAGATGAAACAACAAAGTCTTATTAACAATCATTTTAAAAGAAAATTACAAGAAAATGATGATACGGTACAAAGGCAAGTTAAAAAAAGAAAACAAAAAACTATTCTATGCAATATCGTAAAATAAATTCGGTTCTTGTATGAAATACGGTAAAAAAAAATCGTTTACATTGTATGAAATACGGTAAAAAGAAAAAAATTTTGAGCTTTACAACTGAGATTATGGTCTAGATCCACCACTGATCAGCGGTGTATCGTAGTGGCGGAAGTATGAAGGCAGTGTTGTGCCACTTTTGGAGTTCGAATTACGTCTGTTATGGCTTTGATTCGTGTGCTGTTGGGTTCCGACAGTATGACGGTGGTGTTATGCCACTTTTGTAACTCCGCATTCATCTCCGATTCTTTTATTGACGGGTTTGATTTTGTAAAACCTAGGCTACGGCGGTAATGGAGACAAGCGACTTTTAGTTGTCTATGGTTGTCGCAAAAGCAACCTCTGTGCTCCAATTACGACTGTTTCCGGGTTCAAATTTGAACCCTAGGTGGCGGTAAGACGGTGATGATGTGTATCTGAGTCTGTGAGTTGTGTTTGCTACATCAATGCTCATATCCATTGTTCCTTACATTTGTGCATAAACCTGTTGTACATCTAGCTTCTTATGTTGTACAATTTACATTCATATGTGGATGCTCCACGTGTTATGTTAATGTGAAGTTTCGTTTGTGAAATGCCTAGACCTACGAATTTGTTGTTTGTTGTGTATGTAATTCAGTTGGTTTTTCGTGTGCTATGTGAATGTGATGTTCATTTGACACTGATGTGAACATGTGATTTTCAAACTTAGGGTTATATGTTGATTGTGTGTTCATGGTTTGAATGGTGTTCAACACCATGATTCGATTTGTTTTTCTTTGTGCTATGGTTATCGTTTGAGACTAATATGAGCATGTGGTTTCACATTTAGAGTTTTTAATTTGGATTATATGTTGCACTTGATTAAGGGTTTTTGTTGAAATAAGAGCACCTTGGTTGATAGAGGTGGCAGGTGTTTTAGGTTATTGTTGGTTGTCATTTTATATTTCAATATAGGCTATGATGACACACCGCTATTTGGCGAGGCAACCAATGTTGCAGTTATAGCGAGCCTGAGCCTCAAGTAATTTACATCACATTTCGATTTTTTTTTTTTTACTTTGAATTTCGTGTGTATAGAGAAAATACATACTCGAGAACAAAAGTAACAGAAACCATTGTTGTATAAAGTTTTGTATTAATATAAATAATGTTATCAATTGATCAAAAGAACCATTCTTTTCTGATGAACCGTATAAAATTAAGGTTAATTCATGATTGCCACTCCCAATAACAATAACTCAAACCAATCATTTGGTTTCTTTGTAGGGCTTGATGTTGGTGTGTTTGGCCCGTATGGTACCGAGTTTGTACATTTGCATCATAAATATGACAACTGGTGTGACGCTTCATTTGAGTATGTTAATGCTATGAAAGTAATATCTGATTCCACAGGTTAGTGGCTTTTCTACAAGTTGCATCTAATTGTGAGATACAGCCTTTTAATTCATTTTAATTTAAAAAAAAAAAGTCTATGCTCAATGGTGATTTTGGAATATTTTTGAAAGGGAGCCAGTCAAACCCATTTGACGGTTACTCTCCGTTTGTCTATATATGTTTCAATGTGTGTTTTGAGATTTTAAAGATTTGTGTTTTTAGTGATTAGCAAAGAGCTATTACATTAAAAACTTTGGATATATATCGCACAAATGCAGCATAAACCATTTAAACTTTTGCAGCGCAAACAAATTGTACGTGTAGAATGAAGTGTAAATGTGTTCCTGCCCGGTTAGGAAAGATTTTGCAACTGAGACATTTTAAATAGTCCAACACAAACTTAGGAGGGCTGGTGAGAAACCATACAATTTGTTGAAGACATGCATGGCCACACTTATTAGCAGGAACAACAGCAGTCACTATGGTTCATGTTCGAACCACAGTTTGAACCCTGGATCTTGAACGAAGTTAAAGTATATTGACGAGTTGCTGATGGGTTAGACTGCAGCTACATGTGTTCACGGTTTTTCTTTTTCTTTTCTTTTTTTTTTTTTTGTTCGTTTCGTTAACAATATGTAACTAATATATTCTTTTGTAAGAACTCCAATGACTGTAGAGCTACCAAAACGTAGCTCATTACAAGAATGATAAAGTTTTGTAATCAATTAACGAAACAGTGCATTGCAGCGGGTCTGAATACTAGTTATTAATTATTCGTTAAATGTTAACCATAATGGTTTTAAAAAAAGTAAGAAAATAAAATTCATAAAGATTGTCAAATCCCCAATATACCATTCAACAATAGCAAAAGAAAGATATCGGGAAACTAATCAAATACATTAATATTTTACAAATCAAATCATCAACTTCTTAAACCATATTATTGGTTCTTCGTTAAACATTGACCGTAATTATTTGAAAAATGGCAAAATTAATTGTCTGGAGAAATAGTTTTTCGGTGTCCAAAAAACCGTCTATGGCCTTCAACAGCTCTTGCTATATTCCCAGAATGTGAGGGGATAAAAATGTCACTTTCCAGTTTCCACATATACATATAGTCTAAAGCAGCCATTGGAATGCATGGCTGATTGAAGGATCAAGTTCTTCAACTATTGCTAATTTTTCCTTCAAAAAAAACCAAAAGATTTTTTTAAAAAAGAATGCAGAAAATGAGACGATAAGTAGCATCTTGCTTTTATGTCAAGTCCATATAACGACATGTGAATTTTTCGTCACTTTCTTTTCATCATCACTTGTTACATCAGCATGTTTATATTGGTGAATTTCGTTTTCTATTATTATTATTGTACTATACATGCTATTATTAATCTTGTTTGTTCTCTTGCTTGTTTTTTTAAAAGTCTAAACTATATCATTTTGTCTAAACTAACTTTATATATGCCAAAGTTTTGAACCTGACGGGCATCAAAAGACAAGCGCCTCTACCACTGGGTTAATTAACCAAGTTGTTGTTCTCGTGCTTGTACATGTTAAAAAACAAAAGATACTTGATTTCTTTTGAATAATAAAAAGGTTATATAATTAACAATTTTAGCATGCATCCTTGAGTCCACATGAGCCAATGTCTTATATACAACCTTTCTAGATTCATAAACAACATCAAAAAACAAAATGTCTTTCACACTACAAGTTTTTCTCTTTTCTTTTCTTCCCTTCATTCTCACATTACTTCTTCTAAAATCATCATTTTCTTCAACAAAATCCTGCAAAAACCTACCACCATCTCCACCAAAGTTACCATTAATCGGAAACCTTCTCCAACTAGGCTCAAGCCCACACCGTGCCCTTCAAGCCATGGCTCATACCTATGGTCCACTCATGTTGATTCACCTTGGCACGGTGCCGGTTCTTGTAGCCTCTTCGGTTGATGCAGCCAAAGACATCATGAAAACCCATGATGTAATCTTTTCTAGTAGACCAAATTTAAACATCCCTAACAGAGTATTTTATGCATGCAAAGATATAGCCTTTTCTCAATATGGAGAATATTGGAGGCAAGTTAAGAGTATTGCAGTACTCCATCTTTTAAGCAACAAGAGGGTTCAGTCCTATCATCAAGTGAGAGAGGATGAGATGGTTGTTATGATGGAAAAGATTCGGAAAGCAAACGGTTTGGCGTTTAATTTAAGTGAGTTACTTATTACACTTACTAATAATGTGGTTTGTAGGGTGGCTTTGGGGAGGACTTATGAAGGGAGAAAGTTTAAGAACCTGTTGGAAAGGCTTATGGAATTGTTGGGATGTTTTAGTGTTGGGAGTTATATCCCATCGCTAAGGTGGGTGGATTGGTTGAGTGGATTAAATTGGAAAGCCGATAAAGTTGCCAAAGAGTTTGATGAGTTTCTTGAAGTTGTTCTTGATGAACATGTTAATAAGAATGTGGATGGTGTTGAAGGTCGAGATCTTGTTGATATCTTATTAGAGTTTCAAAGAGAGAACGCGAGAGGTTTTCGTCTTGAGAGAGATATGATCAAGGCTATTATCGTGATAACAATAAGATGAGTCAAGGGACCCTCATATTTCATATTTTCACATGTTAGGATCCTAAAAAATATTCATCTGACCAAAATTTCTTGTGAATTGTGTCTACATGCATGGTTAAAATCTTAAGGATTTTGAATGTATGTGTGTTGTTACTGATTCATGGTTTCGTGTAGGACTTATTTACTGCTGGAGCTGATACTACATTTACAAGCCTTGAGTGGACAATGTGCGAGCTACTAAGGCACCCGCAAGCAATGAAAAAATTGAAACACGAGGTGCTTGAAGTAGGCCAAGGAAGATCACTCATCATGGAAGACGACTTAGAATGCCTTACCTAAAAGCCGTCTTTAAAGAAGGCCTGCGACTCCACATTCCACTTCCACTGCTCGTTCCTCGCCAATCAACCGAAGACATCAAACTACAGGGATACGAGATCCAATCAGGCACTCAAGTGTTGATTAACGCATGGGCAATAGCAAGAGATCCTTCACACTGGGAAGAGGCCGAGGAGTTCAAACCAGAGAGGTTCTTGAAAAGTCCTATCGATTACAAAGGGTTGGCATTTCGAGTTGTTACCATTTGGTGCTGGACGACATGGGTGTCCGGGTATTCAATTTGCTATGGTTGTTAACGAGCTTGTTTTGGCTAATTTGGTGTATCAGTTTGATTTGGCTTTGGTGGGCGAAGAGGATTTCAACATGAGTGAGACCAATGGTATTACGGTTCATAAGAAGTGTCCTTTGCTAGTTTCCGCAACTCCTTGTACTTAAGTGAACTAGCTTGTTTAATTTAAATAAAATTGGTGTTTTATTTATCATGAAATTTTATAAAATTGGTGTTTTATTTATCGTGAAATTTAATATAACATCGATACCAAACAAAATTGTACTAAAAAGGGATGCTTTACATTAGCCGAAGAAAAGAATAAAATTGCATAGTAAACTTTTGTTTATAATGTGTAAACCGCAGCTTATAAAGCACAAATCTATACTATATATAAAGCATATTGTCTTTTGGCAATTTTGTCTTTTCGCAAAAACATATACACTTGATTTAATTTATCCAAAAATAATTACAAGTATGTTCATTTAACTTTAATCACATTTTGTTAATTTATATAATAGTTACATATATACCCCTTATTTTAAACTAACTATCCCACGACGTTTAAACGTTTATAACTTTTTCACACGTTAATATTTAAAAATATATATATTATACCATAAAAACGAGTATTTTATTCTCTTTAATATGAGTATGATATTGCAATAATTTTTTCATTTTAAAAATTTAATGTGTTGCGTGATTACCATTAAGGACCGACAAACGGGTCGGGCGGCTTCGGTCGTTCGGGCCATGGGTCTAAAAAGTTAAGGTTGGAATGGGTCGATACAAAAAAGGTTAATTTGGTTTGGGCCGGGACGTGTTCGGGTCCAAAGGGGTCAAGTCATAACGGATTTCATGTTAGAACGGTGTCAGGCGGAACGGATTGCGGGTTAAGAGGCGTTCAATGTAGCGTTACGTGTACACCGATACCTGATTGCGTGCAACGTTGTCTGACGTGCTTTCTAACACCAGTTAAACTTCCAATGCCACATTACGAGCATATTATCGTTGGGTTACGTGCGTACTATTGTGAAGTCAAGCACTTACTCAAACGGTAACACTGGTTACGCATTCGATGTCATGTTTGCGTACATACCCCACTGCATTGTGCGGGCACGCATCTAGTTACATATAAAACCTAAACCCCTGTTTAAAAAATTTTGGACAGAACAGCATTTGACTTACCATTCTGTTTTAATAATCCTCCAATTAATGTTTAAAATCATTTTATTTTGAAATGTACAAGTAGTAATAAACATCTAGGAAACAAGAAAGATATAATATAACTCCTAACTAAACTTTCTTTTTCTATTTATTGATGTAAACAAACATTTTGAATACACAAAACACTACTTTTTAAGGTCACTAATTCTATAAAGTATAATATCCCACCCAAATCCAATCCAATGCTTCTAAGCATGATACCTCATCTAAAATGTATCTATATTCCCAAAATATACCCGCAAAGGTGGGCCCCACACGTCAGCCGCTTCCACATGCCTCGAAACACATACAAAACAAGCCGTTTTCGGGGCCTATTTGAGGACAGCGGCGGTGCTGGTGCTATTTCCATATATTGTCGATTCCTTTTGACATAAGCAATCGGGCAACGGGTTAACATAAAATGCTTCTTCTGAACGGAACCGGTCAGTTCCTTTTGTCCCCGTGATTGGACCCTTTCGCTTCCTTGGTGAGCCTTGCCTGCAACAACCGCACCAATAAATGAAACCAAATTAACCGATCCATAACTGACAAAGCCGAAATAAGCGAACCCGAACAAATACCGACGCTTTGGTTTTATGTTTTCATGAAAACTGAATTTTCAGTTTGATTTCGGTTTTGCGTGTAATTAAAATCGGAAATAGCCAAATCAGGCCGAGTATAGGGATTTTCGTTTTTAATTTGAATGTTATGTGACTTATAAGGATCTGATAAAGTAGTGCAACCCAAAACCCCAAATATACTCAAAAACCGAATTTGTAGTAAAGACAAGACGTCAACCACAACCCGGACACTCACACAATCGTGTAACCCAAGCACGATCCGTTTTACCCATTTGTCTAAACGAGTTGGCGGGTTGTAATAATAAGTTGGTAAAACGGGTCGTAAACGGGTTAGCGGGTCGACCTGTTTGATTAAACATTAAACAATAACACAAGTCTGCCCGTAAACGCGTTGTTTATTAAACAGACTCGTTTATGAAAGACATTACGCATCCATGATTATCAACACGAGAGAGATGATAAACGTACCGTCTTTTGTGCATTTCAATTATCCGACTTGAAAGCTTCTTGCCTTCTTTCATTGTGCCATTAGCAATTTTGTCAAAAATTCGAACAAGGAGTTTTCTGATGAAAATAAAAAAAAATATTTAACAATTAAAAAAAATCAGAAGGCCATATCAATGAGTAATGAGCAGAGAGAGATCAACAAATATTTCAATAATCAAATACCAGAAATATCCTCTAAAAACTAATAACAGCAAAAGAAGGATATCTGAAACCAAATCAAATGCATCAATATTTGATAAAATCCACTTCTTGAACCATATTATTGGTTTCTTGTTAAATATTAACCATAACTGTTTAGAAATTGTTAAAAATATATATAAATAAAGATTTCAAGAGTCAAATACCCATCAACAACAACAAAACAAGGATATCTGTAACAAGATCAAATACATCAATATTTTATTATCGACATATTGAACCATATCATTGGACCTTTGTTATACACTGACCGTAATTATTTGAAAAATGGCAAAACTAATTACTTGCCTGTCAGGAGAAATAGTTTTTCGGTGTCCCAAAAACCGTCTATGGCCTTCAACAGCCCTTGCCATATTCCCCGAATAAGAGGGGATAAAAATGTCACTTTCCACAGATACAATGTAGTCCAAAGCAGCCATTTGGGATGCATGGTTGATGAAAGGTTCAAGTTCTTCAGCAGTTGCTAATTTTTCCTACAAAAAAAAACAAAAGATTTTGAAAA
This sequence comes from Bidens hawaiensis, assembly GCF_021521415.1. Taxonomy (NCBI): domain Eukaryota; kingdom Viridiplantae; phylum Streptophyta; class Magnoliopsida; order Asterales; family Asteraceae; genus Bidens; species Bidens hawaiensis. The sequence continues at coordinate 11,119 of NW_027505135.1, forward strand.
AAAATGCAGCAATTGAGACAATAACATTCTAATATTGGTCATTTCACATTATTATTTATGTGGGTCCCATTACATCGATTCAAGAGAAACGGAATGTGATTGCAAGTCGGATTTAGTAACGCGTCCTGATTTAATTAGATGCACGACAATCTTTTCTTCAAATTCAAGATTCAAAACTTTCAACAAAAATACCACCATCTTCAAATAGTAAGAGAAAGAAAGAAAGAAGTCAAAGTCAAAGTAATGAGTCAACTCAGACTAGTTCTAATTTGGTCATTTCACATTTTCATTTGTAGGTCCCGTCACATCGAGTCACAAGAAATTGATATGTGATCGCAAGTCTAATTTACTTAGGAATTCTGGTTTGTCTAGATCAAGGGGCAAACAAATTATTAAGATTTAATTAAAAAAACGTTTTCTTTAATTTTAAATTTCAAACTTTTAACAAGTATTCAAACAGTAAAAGAAAGAACGATCTCAAAGTCGAAGTCAACCCAATGACTGCATCCTAATTTAGTCATTTCCCATTTTCATTTTGTGGGTCCCATCACAATATTTTCTTTAATTTCAAGATTCAAATTTACAACAAGAACACCACTATCTTAAAATAGTACGAGAAAGAAAGAAGTCGAAGTCAAAGTCAAAGAATTAAGTCAAGTCAATCACTAGGAAGCCACTAGATCCTAGTTTTATCGTTTCACATTTTTATTTTGTTGGTCCTCCCAATATTTTCTTTATATCAAGATTTAACTTTTCAACAAGATCTTCAAGCAGTAAGAATCAAAGAAATCAAAGTCAACGATGCACACCTTTCTCATTAAAATGGGAAAAATAGAGGTAATATCAGCCATACGTGAATCCCCACCGTATATTTCTCCAGCAGCAATATATATAGGCGTTCTAGGAGGGAATCCGAGGGCCCGAAGGAATATTCCAACTTCTTTTGGAGTTAACGGACAATACCCTTTTGCTCTCTGTTCAGTGGAATCAATATCTTTCACTTTCCAGTAAGACGTATTTTCCCTTAAAAAACAAAAAAAAAATACCCAAGAATAATTATACTTAATATCAAGACTATACATTATAATAATAATAATAATATATTTTACCTAATAGCAGTAAGCTCGTTAGCTTCTTCGATCGATAAATCATGTGTGCATCCACTAAACGCAAGCATGTCTTTTTCATACCTCAAATGCAAAGCGATGTAAGGACCATAAGACCTCATTCGGTCCACCAACAACTGTAAAGATATTATCAATCAAAATATGCTAAAGTGTTCCCATAATTCAAACTAAATTAAATTTTATACTTTTCCCATTGCTTCTATACGAGGCGAGAAACGAAGGGCTTCATAACATGCACGACAACGCAGTTTCTGAATATCTGGAGGAAGGTGATTATTGGCTAATCTTGAATCTGATTTTGCTGCCCGGATAACCTAAAAAGAGAAAATAAATAATTAAAATTTTAGTTTATTAGTTGTCATACCTTCACTTTGAATCTAAAAAGAAATGTTTTTAGTCACAAGATAAGAATATATTCATTCAATCTTTTGGTGAGAAGTCAATAGCTACAAGAAACATAGTATCCACTATAAAGGGGAACAAAAAAGGTCTAAAAATGTAGCAAAAAATACAGAATAATCATTCATTTGGGAAATATATATTTGACACTCAACCTAAATAAATAAACCTTGTAAAGTATAATATGACAAATATATTTTTACATTTAAATTTCCTCAAATTCTCAAAGATCACTGATTCTTGTAAAGAAAATGTTTTATTTTCTTGGGCAAACTGTTAAGTTTGATTATTTTTGTGGAAAAATATAGTAATTGAGTGACTGAATTATTGCAATTTATCTTCTTTTTTATTTTTGCATAAATCACTGTTTATTTCATTATTTAGCAACACAAAATCAGGCACAATAAAGTGAATAACTACAAAATAAAATAAGATAAAATAAAAGGCATTATAACCATGAATTTGGGAAATATATATTTGGCACTCAAAACTTAAATAAAAAAATAAAATTTGCTAAATAAAACATATCATCTGCTTGCAAAAACAAAGGCTGAATGTGCTAAGATTTAGCAAATTTTTGACAAAAAATTTCTGATATCAAATGCTTATTACATTTAAATTTTTCATGGATCACTGTTTATTTGCAATGAAAAATCAGGTGCAAAAGAACAAATTAATTTACCTGATAATCATCCCACAAGCTTGCAATCTCTTGTTCATAGTAATCAATACCCGACCAACTTCTAAAGTGCTTAACGGCTCTGGTGGCAGTCATTAGTTCTTTTGGAAGCTTTCTGATTATTTTTACATCATTAGCCAACGCGCTAATGAAATAATCTTCATCAAACACATCAGAGAAGTTGCTGCATTTCAAACAAATTAAACTGTTTTAAGTGTCCAAAACCAAAATTATTATATACTCTTTTTTAATAATTTTGGAATACCGGACCTTGTATCTTGCCAAAATGAGCGTTTATCAAGCTCTGGCACTACGAGAGTAGCATTTATAATACGAGCAACAGCCACCATATCACATATCTATGGAAAAAAAATAGTAAAAAAGTAAAAAACAAGTCAATGTTTATAAAACATAAACCAAATATATATTTAATTTACCTATTATATTATCATGGAAAATAATCTGCCAAATGAACAAATAAGTAATAGTTTAACGTACCCCGGCGCGCATTTGATTGAGGCCGCCATTTGTATGAACAAGCAAGTAACCTCGAGTTTCTTGTGGAGCTGAGGTAAAAAATAAACGAAACGAAATATAAAAAAGTTGATTAATTTTATTTTAAACATTTATATATAACAAGATCAAAGAGGGGGTTACCTAAATAGGATGGACTTGGGTCGACACAAGGGGTGAAGTCACGGTTAGGAGGAGGCTTCCAAAGTTTGTTGAATTCCAACGAGCGGTTAGAAGCACCATCCAACTGTCAAGTCTAAAGGAGTGAAAACATGAAAGATGCATGACTACATTTGTATCAATACAAAATACACACTAATTCTAACTTCGAAGATTGAAGGACTTTTACAAAATGCAAACCAAATTTATCCCGTCCCTAATTTGGTCACTCAATTTTAAAAATCATGACTAAAACCATTAAACTACCGAATACCATTATAGAAAAACACTAAAATTTGTCAGTCAGTGCAAACTTGTCGTTTTATATTGTAAATTTCCCTTCGAAAATCGTTCTTTCTTGCAGAAAATAGTGTTTTCGGACATTTTGCAGGAATGATAGCCCGGTTATAAGTTATAACAGCAAAAAACTAAGTGTATTAACAAAACACCCCTCTCAAGCTCGCATATGACAGTTTAATAGCAAACTTCCTGAAATCAGTTGTTAAACGGGAAATAAAAGCGTAACAGGACTTAAAGTTGTATAAATGTTGAAAGTGAAGCGCCTTAACCTTGAAAGCAGGGAGAGGAGCTTTTGACAAATGGGGTCGAATCCAGCTTCGCTCTCTGCTCAACTTTTGGTATTGAATTTCATGTTGCTACAAAGTTAAATTACCCAAGATCAGTAACATTCGTGTGGAGCCCACAGACAAAAAAGAATAACAAATCAGACATTTTAATTTAGACATCCGAAAAAGGAACCTAAAAATCAAGCAACAGAACATTTAGCCTCTAATTTCATGCCGATTGAATCCTTCATTGTCGATTCAAAAGCGCCACAAGAATATCAGAAATAGTACTTTTGAGAATGAAATTGAACAAATTTCAAGCAGACAAATAGTTTAATACAATTTTTCCCTGCGACAAATAATTAGATCATTTGGTATATCAAAATTGTGCTTATCACACACCAAATCAGAAAATATCAGCTTGAAAAAAAAAAAAAAAAAAAAAACAAGTAAATCAACCAAGATTAGAGTAATAATCAACAAACAAAACAAGATTTATATCTTAATTACATATATCCCCAAACCCCCTAAAATTCCCATTTGGATTAACAAATGCTTAACAGATAGAACCCACAAATCTTTATAATATAAAGTCACAAGATTTGCCCAAATTAGCAACTTTTTCAGTGATCAAAGTCCACAAACCTTTGCAAGCAAATAACTCCTTCAATTCAATATTGGTTTACAAAATAAAAACATCATCAAACATTACCCAAAAAACCAAAAACTTTTTGGCAAAACTACATTTCAAGAAAAGTATAAAATAACCCAAAAAAAAGATAAACCCTAACTACACCAATCAATAGTAATATTAAAAAATAATAATAATAACTGACTGACCGTAGGAAGCTTGTAAGGATCAGGCAGCAAAGAAAGCTGTGAAGGTGGGAAGAAGAGATGCAAATGTGCAGAAAACAAAGCCACCAATGAAATCAAGAATATGGCGCACGTTAGCACTCGCCTCATCAACCCTAACTTCCTCCATCTCTTCTTCTGCATATTAATAAATTCTATTTCTTTCTGGGAAAGAAACACAGCAGACCCAGTAACAGTTTCACGCACCCCACCAACAACAGGTTTGTTAAGAATTGTTAATCAAGATCTTCAAAGGAATGATTTTTGGTTTTGGGGGTGCCTCTTTCTCTCTCTAATGCGTTTGGGTTTTTTTTTATAATTTTTTTCGTCAGTGATGGAATTTATACATTTGTTGTGACCAAATTTTTAATAAGAAAGAGAAAACTTAGGTGGATGGAATTTTGCTTGACTTTTTTTTGGGATTTAATCTCATTATTTTTAATTTTGTTTGATAAACTAAATTATTTACAAAATATTTTTTTAACGGTTATTTAGATCACTGGTGAGCCACTGATCCACTCAGTCATCTTCATTCTATCCTTAGAATGAAATGCATAAAATGTGAGAAAAGCCCTTAACCCAAAGGAAAAGAAAAAAGAAGACCGCATAAGCATAGGTCGTGCCTCACAAAGCATGGCCCTTGTTTCCTTCCCGAGTGAAGACAAAAGACGCGTGGATCCCACAAAGTTGAGCATGATTGTGTCTTGGTGAGACACCGATCGTGCTTCACCTCTCAAAGTCAACTCTCCAACTAGCAGATTAGACAAAAATGGAAAAAGTCACATACACGGACTGTGGTTCAAAAAGCACAGGTTGTGTCTCACATTTTGATTAGCTACAAATTCAACTCCAAGCTTCTCACTTTGTAGACCATGAACCACCATACCGCCACTTACCATCCACCCATTCCACCATCATTCACCATCATCATCCACAATCCAATTCACTACTTTCCTTTGTAATTTTTAGTTTGTTAAAGAATCCAAGATTGTAAGAGCAATCCATATAACAATTCAATCTTTCATGTTTAATCTTAATCATTGAAGTTCGATTATGTTTATCTTTATACCCATGAGTGGCTAAGTTCTTGCATCACTTTGAGGTAGACGAACCTTTGATGACTCTTCTATTTCTTTGTTGTGGACAACCATTTGATGTGTGCTAATAACTTCGAATAAATGGTTTTCTATACTGTGAAATTTCTAAAAAATTAAACTTCGTGCTTGTTGATTGAAACATTCATGTTTTCTAAATACAAGAAGTAATTTTTAAACATGTTATTTTCCTGGAAGGTGACGTATGCTGTCGTGATCTACTCAAAAACAATTAATTAAGGACTTAAATACCTATAACTAGTACGGGTAAGTAAGGTCGTCTCCACAAGGACTCAAGGAAAGTGCTAATTTAATATAACTAAATTAATTAACTAAGACGGACAGACGATGTCAAGCAGTTTTTAGAAAAATATTTAAAACTAATTATTACTTAAAAACGATTTGTAAATAATATTAATAAAAGCATTCACTCTAGGTTCGGTTAATGTGACATTCAACTTAATCCCAGATTCGATTATATTGATTACGCAGTAATTACTAAACCTAGTAGTTGGATTGTGATGTCAAACGATACTCTAACCGAATTGATGACACAATGAAACTCGATTTACCTAATCACCAACTTATGTTTGTTAAAACCAATTAAAAGATAATATTTGATGATAACTAATAAATGACACAAGAGCTTAAACCCTAAATGTTGATGAACACAACCAAATAAATAATGCATTAATTAATAATCCCAAACACAAATTGTTTAAATAATCAATCACAATTTAAGCAAGACTAAAGCAATAACTCAATCAAGCTCATAAACATTAAGCATACAAATCTGGTCAGAAGTTAAAATACACAAAAACCTACCCTAGAATGAACAAGAAACTTAGCCAAGCATCGACATATCGATTATATCACTTATCTTGATGAACATGCAAACCCGAGATGAATCGGAAGCCTTGGAATGGTGGAAGATCGTCCTAAGCAGCCTATTTTGCCTCTGGAAGTCGTGATTAGCCGAATGGGGAGGTTAAGGGGTTTAAATAGGGAAAACCTAAATTTTTGGCCGACTTAAGCATCTTCGTGTATCGCGAAGATGTCCCAGCATGCTTCTTCGCGAATCGCGAAGGACAAAATAGTCGCGGCCGACATCCTGCAACTTCGCGTATCGCGAAGTTGCCCTTCGTTGCATCTTCGCGTATCGCGAAGATGTAAAACTTCAGATTTTCATTTTTTCTTTTCTTGAATGTCTCGTGATGCGTGTACGTCCAATCTCACACTTCTCGATCTTCGTTCCAAGCCCGTAAATATCCTCGTTAAGCTCCATAGCTTCCAATATCCTGAAAACACGTAAACAATACTTGAAGTACCAATGCTCATTCGATTATTTAACTAAATATAACTAATTAATATATAAAACTAACTAACTTTTACCCAACCGTCAAAAGAGCGTTAGGAGTTTGTGGGTTAGCGGTTCTTGCCTTGCGTATAGAGATTGTATACTTGATACACGAGGACTTGGTTTATTTCATCTCTACTACTCTTGGGGAGATAACACCAAATCAAGCGGCGGAAAGTGGTTGATGGTATAAATCCATTATAGACGATATTCTTTTGATATTTTAACCCCAACAGTGTAAAGATTGTTGCGTTGATTGTTTCAAAATAGCCCTCATACTTGTTGTAGGTTTGATCCTTTCGTTGCGGATGGTCTCCTTGCTACTTCATTCCAATAAGGGAGTGATGCCCCCCATATTAGCTTTCTTTACAGAATGACTTTAGGTATTTGTCATGTGATTTGATCGTAGCAACTTTCCGAAGAGGCATATCGTTTGGTAATCTTAATCGAAACCATTTATATTTTCGTATAGTGATCTTTTTGAAGTCCGCAGTCTAAGGGTTAATCTGGTCATTAATACCATTTGTGGTGGATGGAGTCCATACAGGGGCGTTTTATGGCATGTGGCGCCACATCACCATAGAGGCTTTTACCACAAAGTGGTGTAGTGGATGGAGTCCTTCAACTCGTTACCCCATTATTTATTTTTTATAAAAAAAAAAACAAATAAACAACCACCAATCAGCTTCCACCTCCCCCCCCCCCTCCCAGCGCTTTGTCGGAAGCGCCCCCACACTCAAAGAGCCCAAAGCGCCCCAGAGGCAGTGTTCCCCGATGTTTTGGGGCTTTTGGGGTGGGCAAAACGCCCTACTACACCCGGTTTAAGAGGGAAATCAAACCTATGTTATTCTTTCTTTTGGTTATTTTCAAACACCTATCTTTTGCTTTCTTTGTTTACGAATTTTAAATTAAAACCTTTTTAAAAAAAAGAAGCTCTCTTTTTAGTTTAGCTAGACGTTGACCACATCCCGGCACTAAAAACACTTGTATCCTTGAACGATATCAGTATCTTACATTCGCTGTATTACACCAACGATGAGTGCACTTACCCTAACATGTCATAGTGAATAATCGTATTGTATCATGTTTAAAAATTTAAAGCTTGAAATTGTGATAAAATAAATTAAAATTAACTAATATTTATATACAACACGAAGCAAGTCATTGTCATAGCAATAGAATGGCTTCATGAAGGTATATGATGACCAATGAGTATCGCAGTGCACACAGACATGAAAAAACTAAATATTCGGTGAAACGATTGTTAAAATGTGTTTATGTAATAAACTAACGAGTAGATGAACCCAAATTTTTGTTCATTTAATTAAGTGAACAAACATGTAGACAAAGTCACGCACTTTGAGAGGTTGAGTTTGGTAAACATGTTTTAAGATCTTGTTTATGCTATTAAAGAAAAAAAACAAATCGAATAATCCGGGAAGGTCAACTATTTGACTTTCTAGTTTTTGAAAGCGTAGGTATTCAGCAATGTTAGTCATAAATCAACGTATTTAATGTGTCACATGGGGTTTTTCGACGTGGTCACCATGTGATAAAAACTATAGGTTCTTAATTCTTATTTAGTTCACCATGTGATAAAAACTATAGGTTCTTAATTCTTATTTACTAAATAGCATTAGAATAGAACTATTATTTTTATTTTACATGGGTCGGCCGACCACCATACCACAAAGGTAGGTCCATCCTCGGTTTTAAAGGGTGCATCAATTTTGACTATTTAATCAACCTTTTGCTAATAAAGTTAACTAATACTATTTTCCTTTACTATTTCAAAATAAAAATCATGGCTTCAAGTTATACACCAAAAGTCCAAAATCAACATCTTCATCGGTGTTGATCGCGTATTCTAGAAAGAAACGATCAATTGTTGATGATAAACCACTCCATCTAATCACCCATCACTGCCATTGGCACCACGTGAAGTTTGGCTAGCTAGTGTTGTGATTCATCACATAATCAAAAACCTTACCAGACAAGTGAACATGGACAAATAATAAATGTATAAGAGACATCTTTTTGATGGCTTTAGGCACGTGACAAAGAAATTAAAAACAAAAATGTTGACTATCAAAGGTTTCATAGTGCTAAGCCCCCACCACGTAGGCGACTTGGCGCGGCACACCACCACACTCCAGCTCGAAAGGAGGTGCAAAGAGAAAAGCGGGCATGGACATAAAAAACATTTTTAAATTCAAATCTATAAAGGGATTACAGTAGAATCTTTACAATCATTCTTATATTCAAACTTAGATCATTTACTAATGTCTTTTCTACATCTTATACTCTCTTTTGTGTTTTAATCTTAAATTATGATGGAGTAAATACAACCTTCTGATCGCAAATATATCAGTAATGACTCAAGATTCTATCCAAGACGGTTAAATTGTTAATCACTACGGACCACAAGCAAATTGTCAACAAAAGTTCCCAAACAAACTCATGTGCCTTTCAATGATTAAGGAAGTTCAGAATATGAAGCAATTCAGAACAAGATCATCATTTTTACATGCAAGTACAAGTTCAATAGTCGAAAGGGAGAAAAAGTAATCATAATGAATGGCTTTCTTATATACTCCAAGCTAATTTCTTAACTTAATCACTACTAGAAAATTGCTCCACTTCCTAAGTCATTTTTCGTTGGAAATGCTTAGGAAATCATCGTTTCCAACACATTTACAACAAAAACGAGTATGTAGGAAAAAGTCTCATGGGAAATATTGTTCTACGCATTTCTAACACATTTTCCAACACATTACTTACAAAAATATGTCGTTGGAAGTTTCCAACACATTTCTAACACAAGTAATTAAAACTTTTGTTTTCGCTTCCTTACGCATTTCCTACACACATATGTTTTGTGTTTTTTTCTTACACACTTCCAACACATCTAATTAATTTTTATATATTATTTTATTATTACGCATTTTCAACGCATCTAATGTTGTTAATTTTAGTTTTTTTTTTTAAATTTTCATGCACATTTCGAAAAATATGGAAAAAAAATTCTAGATGTTTTCTACTAAAAATGCATAAAAAGTTAAATATGATTCAAAGCATGCTTTACAAATCAACCAAAAATACAATAATTAAATTAAAAGGTTTACAGAATTACATTATAGAACTAGTGTGTTTAAGTGATTGCAAAATCACAATTAGTGATCTGTAGGAGACTCAATTTTACTTATAAACTCTAAAATTTTGCATCCTTTCTTCGTTTTTCATATACTCATACTGCAGTTCTTTCATTAGTTGTTTCAAGCCTTCTCTTGACTTCCGTTTATTTTCCAATACCTTTTCCATTTGGGTTCGAACTACTTGTACCTAAAAGTTTGATAAAACATATATAATAGTTAACCAAAAAAATATAATTAATTAATTTACGAGAATTATAAATGTGATTAGTTTACCATATTGGTACGACGCTCACCAAATCCCATATTTCCATGTGTGCTGAGATATATAGTCTCTGTTGTCGACATTGGCAAGGTTTTCTCTCCCACTTGGGGGCTTCTTTTGCCATGAGTAAAAAGTATATGTAGAATTCATAGAGTCAATTATGTTAGCGGGTTGATGTGTTGCAGATTGGTAGGTTGAAATGTGAAACTTGAACCCGACCAAATTATTATTTATGTCAAAGATTTTAATCCTAACCCGTACAGACATAGATTCTAAGTCAACCCAAAAAAACGATCTATTTAACCTATATTTTGAAACAAGCCAAACATGTTGATATGTTGATGTGGTTGACTGGTTGTTAACTAAATAATTTTACATTATTCTTAAAGTTACACAGAAAGTAACAAAATCATTAACTGTATAATTTTATATTATTAGTAAAAGTGATTTTGGTTTCATATTAAAAAAGCCTATTCTTTGTGAGGCATTTTGGAAATCCATGAATCTGGATTCATGGATTTAATTTTCAACCAAAAAGTTTAGCATTTGAATTTAGGGATAAGATTCGTATCATATCGAAATCACAAATTTTTGGTACAGGTATCGAAAATCAATTCGTTATGTGTATACCGGTATTTCATGCAAAATTTGAAAAATATCGGTATCATACTGGACCGTACTATACCGACACCGAAAACCCAAAACTTTGTACTGAATCATACCGGATCTACTCATCCCAATTTAGATTTCATTTTGAAAATTTAAAACTGAATACCTTGATGGTTTCCGACTTTCAAGAACTCTTAAGCCAATCAACCAGGATTTCTTCTTTTCCCATGCTTAACTAATCACCCATCTAAACCTGGTTTGTTTAATTAATGAATCAATCAATACGAAAACAAAACAATCAAAACCATAATAAAAACAATTAGGCACCTAATATCCATGGTTGTTGCAACGTAGAGAGGAGATTGAAGAATGGTGACTATTAACAAGCTTGTAAGTCGTCTTTATCATCATGCGTGACCTCTTTCCTTCACCTATTGACACTGTCTACCTCTTTTACTTCGACGGCCCGTGCTCTGTTACACGGTTGAGTCATTTATTATTATAAATTAGCCATCAATAAAAACTTTGCATCGAGAATGTCCGTTTCTCTCTTGGTCAAATAAGGGCTACAATCATCAAGGGATTTGTGGGCAGGAACTAAAGGGGGAATAAAATTTTATGAGAGATGAATTATTGTGGGTGGAATTAGGGATATTTGGAGGGAATTGAAATTTTTTTATATGAGAAATCATCGTGGGATAACCGACTTGTTTTAATTGTGAGGTAAATTAAAAGTTTTGAGAGGAGTTATTATGGAATAAGGAAACTTCTAGTTTTTAACCTTATAATAAATTATTATTATTATTATTATTATATATAAAGAATAATAATTGTTATTATAACAAATAATATTATAATTTTAAAACAACTAAAAACTTTTAATAATCACACACATTTAATACCCAAAAAAAACTAAACATATAAATTTTATCATTGTTAGGCATTCGAAGTGCGTGATTATACTGTGTAGACGCAAAATTATTTTTTTATTTTATATACATCTTCGAGACTGATATCCACCAGAAATATCGAAACAAAAAACTTGTAAAAACATAAACCAAATACCATTGTTGGCCATGAATTAACTGTAACAAACGATACATCAGAACTAGTTACACTGATATATCTAAGTAATCAACGACAATTAAAAGAAATTCTTTTTTTTTTCTTTTTGGGATATTGGGGGGGGGGGGGGTATATCAATAATCACTCACGTATCAATGAGGGATTTTCTTTGTGATTTATTTTAAAATAAAATATTTTACTCTTTTGCTTATCTTGGATTTCGTAAAATAACTTATTAGAATAAAATAACTTATTTATCCTGAATAGCTACGATTTAGTACAAATTATGCTACTAGTTTTATAAGCTCCATCAAGTTATTTTTAAAATGTTTATTTTCTCCCTTTACTACAGATTTTATTATTTTATTATTCTTATTATTAATAAATTTATTGTAAAAAGTATAATAATATGATAAACAAAATTATTATTGTTAGCATATACATATGTACACATACAAATGCATACATATGCATACCAACACCTACCCACATACATACCCACATACAAACTAACACCAACACACATGCATCGGTACATGCATTAATACATACACATACGCTTACGGATACATATACATACATAGACACAATACTAAAACGTACACACATATATATAAACATGATATACATGTGCATGTACATGCATACAAATGCATGCATACACAAACATGTATGTATACATACATATCCGTACACACCTACATATACAAACACACATATATAGCCATAAATATAGCACGCAATAACACAAACACATACATCATCTTTTTATTAATTAGTAATAATAACAGTTACGTTATTTAGCATTACTTTCAAAATGTCACTCTGCTTTGTTTTCCTTCTCTTTGCACATAAAATCTCCCATCTGTTAGATCTGAAACTTGTTATATACATGCATTCGCTCATTCATTCATACATACATACACAAATGGTAATGATAATAATAATAATAATGGTAATTATCATTATTATTACTATTATTATATTAGCCATATAGTTATTAAAATAATAATTATAAACATATGTTTATTATTTACTTTTTTTTCTAGTTTCCAACGCATTTCCAACGAAAACATATTATTTTACATTTTTTTTCCTATGATATTATAATGAAAAATGTTACAAAAATAAAAAACAAAAATCAAGAATTTTTCTATAAGAAAATTTATAAAAAAGAAACATGCATAGTTAATAATAAAAATCAATAAGAATTGTCATGTTATATTTCCTACGTATTTCCGACGAAATTTATTATTTATTTATTTGGTTTTCTTTGTTACACATTTCCTACGGAAATTTTAAATACAATTGTGTAACTGTTTTTTTGTTGGAATATTTGCTAGCATTTATGACAAAATTGCCTTTTGTCACTATCTTGTAACAATTTAGTAGCAAATTTAGGTTTCATTTTTCTCGTAGGAATTTCGTTGAAAATGCGTAGGAAATAGCGCTTGTAGGAAATGCGTTAGAAATTTCCGTAGGAAACATTAATCTTTTCCTGTAGTGATGCATAATAAATACAAAAGGATATTGAATGTCTCTTCTAGGATATTATTAGTTTTTTTTAATTCTTAAATTTTCTTTGGTTTGTTAACAGAAACAGAAAGCCTAAGCTTAATTATATATGTGGATTGGCTAAAAAATCTCCTAATGGTTTTTTGTAATTTTTTCCTCCCGCGTCAAACTCCTTGTTTTGATATCCGGGTTTAATAATAAAATCTGAGTTTCAATAATAATAATAATAATAAATTACTTTACGCATCATGTTTCACGCTTTGCCAATGTTTGTAGAGCATTCTCAGCCCGTTCTCTAAAAATATGTGAGGAGGATTTGTAAATTATATGATATGGTTGTGAGTAGATGAGAGAGAAAATTGTTGTAGAGGAAAGTTAAATTTGGGGTTTCACTGTTCATACCGTATAATTTTTTAATATTTTTTAAAAGTGTTTGTGAGTGAAGGAAAGAGAAAAGATAATGATAAAGTTATAAAAAATATTATTTAATTAAACAGTAGAAAAAAAAAACAGTGATTTTTTATGTAATTATATGATATATATGAATATAGGGTAGGGAATGGGCTATGAATGCTCTAACCAATAGTTATGATGCATGAGATCATTGAGATGCAAGTTTTATGTAAAAATCATTTTCATGTATAAATCTTGTTTAAAAAATTTCATTAATTACTTTGGGTGCGACTCGACTGTAAAAGAAAAAAAAATAAGCTTCGTTTCAGGGACCCATAATTTTTCTTTAACAATCATAACTCACTTAGCTCTCAATCTCTTAAATTTATGTTAGTTTAATCTTGTTTAATTTTAGTTTTTAACCCACCAAAAAAAAGGATTATTATAGTTGAAAAGATTTTATTTTCATTAAAACTCTAGTTAGGGCATGATTGAGATTGAGTTTGAAATCAACTTATTGACTTGTTAGTTTTTTCAAAAAGTCATTTTAAAAGCCATAGATTTGTGCCTTTTAGAAAACAGTTTGTTAACTTTATCAAAAAGCTACGATAAACGTGATTTTTGTGATTGCCAATAAGTCAATAAGTTGTTTTCAAACTTAATTCCAAACATGCCCTTTAGTAATTGTGATTCAGAGTAACAAGTTAGAGTTTTTTGGTTTCAGTTTTGTAACGAGTTTGAAATGCTAACTTAAGTTAGTTTTACATATTAAGATGGAATGACTAATCTACATACAATTAAAGCAAAACCATGTACCCACATATCATTTTTCTAGACCATTCACCTATGCTATCACCTAATACAATTTCCATTTATATAATTGTCATATAATTCACTACTAAAAGTTTTCTATAGTCATAACCCACTGTTTACTTTCAAATGATTTAAAAACCGGTTTTGACCACAACTAATTGTTTATAACTGATTTTGTGTTCCTTTTTTAGTATGATCATTATTTTAGCAATTCAATGATTTGTATATTTAGACAGTTTCTCATTCACACCATCTATACATATTTTTCCTACATCTTGTGGTTTTACAAAGGACAAGGTAAATAATTCTTATATGTTCTATGTTATGCTAACTGGTTTATGTATTTTTAAGGATTTTGTTAATTGATGAACAACTAAATATGATGTTTTATAAATGCTTTGTTTATAACATATCTTATTTTCAAATCATGTTCTATAATGAAGATAAAGTACATATATTTAAAAATAACATAGATCAAAACTTGATGTTGTTATATTCATTAACTAGGATAATAACCCGTGTTACACACGGGTGAAAAACATATCAACAAACAATATAAAATATAAACTACGCATTCAGTAAACACAAATATTTGACATAAGTATTTTACCCTCAGGTGTTACAAAAGATGTTAAACTATATCTATAACATAAAAAGAAAATACTTTATAAATAAACAATGCAATGAATAAGAAATAATATAACATAAATAAACCATAAGACCTGAAAAAAAAATAAAAAACACATATTAGTAAAAGATTTTGTAATATTAATTGAAAACTAAGTTTACAAATACATACCAACTTTAAACTGTATCACATTAAGTTTTCGAAAATCTCTTTGTAAACAGCTTTATTTAATTTTTTTAAATGTTCCTAATTGTTCTAAAGAACGTTTTTCCCTTTTTTCTTTTAGAGTGTTTTTTTATAAATAATTTTCAGAGATATCTATATTTTTATAGCATTTTTCATGTCATTTATTAATAAATAAATAAATAAAACTTAAAGAACATTCGTTTTGATCACCATTCACCGGCTGTTCTTCTTTCCTCAAGAGTAAATTAAATCATTGACAAGGTGGTTATTAATTGAAATAAATATACTTAATCATAGAGTTAATTGCATTAATTTGAATAAAAAAGATTTAATTATATAATTAATTGAATTAAATTGGAATGCTTATCTTAATTTAGTGGATTAAAAATAATTGTGAATATGTAGAAATTATTGATACGGAAATGTGATTACATGGAATCCTATGTGGATAGGTTAGAATAAGGACATGTGGAGAGAATCATCTTACTTTAATATATTAGTAAGATTCGAAAATCTCTTTGTAAAAAGCTTTTATTTAAATTTTATTAAATGTTCCTAATTGTCCTAAAGAACGTTTTTTTCTTTTTTCTTTTAGAGTGTCTTTTATAAATAATTTCAGAGATATCTATATTTTTATAGTATTTTTCATGTCATTTCTTAATAAGTAAATAAATAAAACTTAAAGAACATTCGGTTTGATCACCATTCACCCGCTCTTCTTCTTTCCTTAAGAGTAAATTAAATCATTGACAAGGTGGTTATTAATTGGAATAAATAGACTTAATCATGGAGTTAATTGCATTAATTTGAATAAATAGATTTAAGTGTAGAATTAATTGAATTAAATTGGAATGCTTATTTTAATTTAGTGGATTAAAAATAATTGTGAATATGTGGAAATTATTTATATGGAAATGTGATTACATGGGATCCTATGTCGATAGGCTAGAATAAGGACATGTGGAGAGAATCATCTTGCTTTAATATATTAGTAAGATGTTCCTAATTGTTCTAAATAACGTTTTTTTCTTTTTTCTTTTAGAGTGTCTTTTATAAATAATTTTCAGAGATATCTATATTTTTATCACATTTTTCGTGTCATTCCTTAATAAATAAGTAAATAAAACTCAAAGAACATTCGGTTTGATCATTATTCACCGGCTCTTCTTCTTTCCACAAGAGTAAATTAAATCATTGACAAGGTGGTTATTAATTGGAATAAATAGACTTAATCATGGAGTTAATTGCATTAATTTGAATAAATAGATTTAAGTGTATAATTAATTGAATTAAATTGGAATGCTTATTTTAATTTAATGGATTAAAAATAACTGTGAATATGTGAAAATTATTGATATGGAAATGTGATTACATGGAATCCTATGTAGATAGGCTAGTATAAGGATATGTGGAGAGAATCATCTTGCTTTAATATATTAGTAAGATTGTAATTAAATTCAATGCTTTTTCGTCCATTGTATTTATATTTTAACCATGTTAAGTTTATTTAAAAGTCAATATGTTTGATTTTACAATAATTGATACTATGTCAAATAGCCTACTTTGATGCCTGTATTTATTTTAAATCCATATATATTTCTAATACTGGTATAATTATAGTTAATGTTACATGCTTAAAAATATAATCATTATTCCAAATAAATAAATCATCATATTTTTTAAGTTTTCAATTTAATTGCTGTTTATTAAAGATGTCTACACCATCAAAGAAGCGAAGACATATAGGATCTACATCTTCTCAAAACAACTACAATCCAAAAATGGTATGTATTTCAATTTGAAATTGTATAATCCTATTCCATAATTTTATCTTTATTTAAATTGTGTGTGTGTGTTTTAGTTTTTAATATTATTATGCACATATTTAATACACAATATGTTTTCACATGTATTTCAAACTCAAAGGGTTTCATTGTTTGATATTTCAAATAATACAAACTTCATGGCAACTACATGTCATATTCGTTTTGTTGGTAATACCGTCCCAAATATGTATTTTGTTTATTCCTTACATTGTAAACATAATTTAAGTTTGTTAATTTAACATTCACATTTGTAATGCAGGTTATACTAATACAATCGGTGATACTTATGAATATAATATGTCTGGTGTTTCTCATATTCCAAATTCAAATACGCATTCAACATATTCCTGCATCAAACAATGTTGCATGGTCACAATCTTGTAAAGAGAATGCGTCTCCATCTATAGTACCATGTATCAAATCTAACACCTTAATTAGCATCGGTAAAATTTTAAAGCCTTTTGTATGCACACTTTTATAGTACTAATTATTCCTTAGAGATTGCAAGTTTTTTTTAAGTATTTACTTTTTATGTTACCGCAAAAGTTATTATTATTTTTTTTTTTGTAATATTTCTATGTCTTAAATGTTGACTTACTAAGTATAAGACAAGACAGTTTGGATGCTGATTTAACTATATCATTGAGTATGTGTTATCCTTTTTTCTTTTTTTTTAAATAAATATGGTATTTGCATTTCATTAATCTTTTTGATATATACATATATATGACGTTTGAAATATTTTTCATATAACACAGGTCACTATCTTTTTATACTTTTATAACAAAAAAGGCCTTTTATGTAATTGAATTTATATTAATCAGGGATCGTTTGTTATCTGTGTAAAGCCTTCAACTTATTATTATTTCTAAAATATTAATAATAACTAAAACTTGGATTTAATTATTTTCTAAATAGTTATAACCAATCTTTTATTTCATGTTAGATTTATTTAACTTTTAAATAATCTACCCAGTCTAATGTTATTGTTAAATGTCGTTATTTGAGCATTCCGCTCCAACAGTTGGAAAACTACAAAACTTCTAGAGTATTCTAATGGGATAAAATGATTTGTGCATTCTTTTACTTCCCCACATTAGCATTATCATAGAACTCACATAAGAATTCCCAGACAGAGACATTAACGACTATTATATAATGTTTCAAGTGTTTGTTCAATCATTTTTCCACTTAGAAGCATTTTCCTTTACTTCCAACCACTCCATTAAAATCTTATAATTATACATTTTGAACATAAGAAAAAAGTTAATCATAGTGGAACATATAGGAACTAGGAAGGAATGCTTTTCTTCATGATAGGTGCCAATACAAATCTTTATGTTGGTTGAGGAAATAAAGGTTATGGGCTTTCTATGGATTAAAAATAGGCCGGGGAAGAAGAGATGTATCACTTGGGAAGATTGAATTCGTTTTAATGTGTAACTAGGTTAGATCCCGTGTTATACACGGGTGGACATTATAATAAAAATAAAAAATATTATATGTAATATGTAAATTCAGTTATTTCATATAATTATTTTTATTTATTACTTTTATTTTATATTCATTTAAATCAAATTATAACTTAAAGTGAATTACATGTATAAATAAAAAAATAAAAGATTTTGTTTTGATTTTCATCATTTAATAATTTTTCAAGATTTTAACCATTTGTATTGATTTATATAGTCAAACGTTTGTTATTGATTTAAATGAATATAAAATAAAAATAATGAAGAATTTTATATTGAATTGTAAAAGGTTAAATATTAGTCTTTCTAAATTTATATGAATAGCTTAATATAATTTTATAATTGTAATTAAATGAAAAATAATAGATAGTGTAATGAACCAGAAAGAAATATAGAGAGACTTTGTATATTATTGAATGAATGTCCTCTTTAATGTTCATACATAAGACTATATATATAAGAATATAACCACCAACTAACTACTATAACTACTATATACACATAATGTATATATGATTTTATAACACTCCCCCTCAGATATACATTATCGTTCATTATACACTATTAACAACATACTTCAGGATGATGTTAATTAGGTACTTCAGGACCTATGAATAAACTGACACTGCTGGATCAGTTATGCTGCCTCGTTAAAAACCTTACTAAGAAAACCCAATGGGACAAAACTTAGTCAAGGAAAAGAGTACAGCGTGTATAGTGCTCCCCCTCAATTTAACTAACGTCTTTCAATCTTCGAAGTCCGATCATTTGTGATAACTTCTCGAAACTGCTTCTAGGTAAAGATTTTGTAAATAAGTCAGCTAGATTTTCACTTGACTTGATCTGACGAACTTCAATTTCCCTTTCTTTCTGCAAGTCATATGCTGAGAAGAACCTTGGTTAGATGTGCTTTGTTCTGTCACCTTTGATGTAGCCTTTATTGATTTGAGTTATACAAGCAGCATTGTCTTCATAGATAATCGTCGGCTCTTTCTTGATTTGTTCTAATCCGCATGCTTCTTGTATGTGATTAATCATTAACCTTAACCATATGCATTCTCGACCGGCATCATAGTGCTATCAGTTCCGCATGATTTGAAGATGTTGCTGTTTGAGATCTTGCTTTATATGGATCGCGAATGCAATATCAGGTCGTGTATTATTTGCAAGATACACAAGCACACCGATTGTGCTTAAGTATGGTACTTCTGGACCAAGTACTTCTTCTCCCTCTTCCTGAGGGCGGTATGGATCTTTATGTGGATCCAGCGGTCGATGAACTATAGGTACGTTAAACGGATGACCTTTAGTCATATTAAAACGAACTAACATCTTCTGGATGTAGTTTGACTGGTGGACGAATGTGTCATTGCACAGATGCTCGAACTGCAGGCCGAGGCATAATTTTGTCAAGCCAAGATCTTCCATTTCAAATTCATCCGTTTAATAATTAGGCAGCTTTCTCTATCTCTTCAGGAGATCCTATTATGTTGATATCATCAACATAAACTGCTATTATGGTAAACCTTTGAGTATGATCTTTTTATAAAGACACATGGACTGATTACATCAGCCCATAAAACATTGGGTTGGGTCATAAATGTATGTGTTTATAACACTCTCCCCTTCATACATTTATATTATACACTATCAACATTACACTACTGGATAATGTTGGCTCGGTTCTTCTGGACCGATATTAACTAATACTGCTGGATTAGTTATGTTGCCTCTTGTAAGTGTTGGATCATTGACCTTTATAAGTGAAAGCGTATTGGAATTATAGCCGAGCTCAGTGCAAGTCTGATGGATATCCTGCATACTTATCATTTAATACGCTTAATGATGTTGTCTCGCTAAAAACCTTGCTAGGAAAAACCCGGTGTGACAAAACCATAGTTAAGGGGAAAAAATCGTGCATCGCGTGTTGTACATAACAAACAACATGCTTCAGGATGATGTTAAATCGGTACTTCGGGACCTATAAGATAAACTGATGCTACTGTATCAGGTATGTTGCCTCGCTAAAATCCTTACTAAGAAAAACAAATAGGAAAAACTTAGTGAAGGGAAAAAGAGTACAACATGTTAAACTAAAACTATGTTTCACTAGCACATATATTGAGTAAGCAATGCTAATATCGTGATATTTATAAGATACATTAGGGCATTGATCACGTTTAACCATGGTACTTCTGGACCAAGTACGCATTAGCCCTCTTTTAGGATTCATATGTATATATATAGCGATCAACCAATCACGAGTAGGCTTAGTGAATCAACTTTGCTTGTATAAAATATGCTAACATCTTCTGGATGTAATTTGACTAACTAATAAATATGTAATTACACATATACTCGAACTGCTGGTCGAGGATTAATTTAGTTGTGTCAAGTTATTGCATATCAAAATTTTCTCTTAAATAGTTCGACATAGTCTCACGATGATGTAGGACATCATCACTGTAAACTGCGATTATATGAACTTTTAAGAATGAAATTATGATAAATGCATATGACTGATTTGACCAAACTCATACCCTTTACTAAGATGTCTATAGAGTCGTTTGTACCACATACGACTAGTTTTATTGAGACCATATAAAAATCTTAGATTTATATCTCGGGGTATTGTTTTTAATGCTTCAGGCATTTTTATCCATACATGGATATTCATGTATATGTAATGTTCAATTGCCACGTATAAATATACAGTGATAACATACATAACTTTTATATGAAGTCCTTCTGAAATTGCGAGGCTGATTAAAACATCTAATGGTTATCGCGTCCACTACAGGGGAATACGTTTCCTCATAATCAACTTATGGGATTTGGGAAAACAACCATTGTGCTACAACTCGTGCCATACATCGCAAATCTCATTCTTTTCGTTCCTTTTTATTTTAAGGACACCCATTTATAACCTACTGGTTTGACGTCTATGGATGTTCGAACTACAGGTTCGAAAACGTTTTGCTTGTCATATAATTGTTGTTTAGCCTTAAGGGCATTTTGCCATTTTGGCAGTCATCTCTGTGTATATACTCTTACAGAGTTTTAGATTCGTAATTTTTCTCATCGATTACATTTGTTGCTATAGCATATGCAAGTATTTCATTAGCGCGCGTTTCATGTCGGTTCCATATTGTACTTTTGTACATAATTTGTAGAGATCTTATATCGATACCGGTGTTTCTTCTGGAACTTTATAGATTATATTAGTCTCTTCTAGAACATTTACCTCTTCCATGGTTTTATTATCTCCTTCTAGAAATATATTAGTATCTTCTTGGACATTTACCCCAACATGGTATTATATCAATAATCACTTATATGGTTTTACAAGTAACCTCTTCTGGGGTTACACCAATTGCATTACTTTGCTCATTTGATTTTCGTGGGTTTTATCTTTGGAACCAATTTGTCTTCCACGTGATCTTTGTATAGTAATCTTATTTTGATTACTTTAATTCGAGCAAATGAATTTGATACTGGTATATGTGACAATGTCACTCTATATGTGTTTTATGAATGCATCTAGTAACTCTTTAGTTACTCTTTATAAATGTATTGACATATTTGACTTCAGATTTATATTGATCTCTTTCGGGATCTAAACATAATATTTGTGATACATTTCATATTATTTCATATATAACCAGACTTTTCATTTATTCTTATCTCTCCCTAAGACTAGGAACATTGTTTCATTAAAATGACAATCAGCATACCTTGCTGTAAACATGTGTAACATCTCGAAAATACCCCAACAAGTATTGGGCTAAAAATGACAATTCTGAAACTTAAAGGGGTTAAAATGAAAATTTTGAGTTTCCAGACCCATCGCGCTACGCGATGGGTGGACAGATTTGATCATCGCGCTACGCGATGCAGATTCCCAGAAACTAAGAAAAAGGGGGCGTTGCGCTACGCGATGGTCCAAGATTAAATGGGCATTTCGCTATGCGACGCCCCATTAAGCAAACCAGTGACACGTGGAACTTCCTGGTGAATTGCGGCGTCGCGCTACGCGATGGCCCTCAAAACTTCGCCTATAAAAGGGGGCTACGGGATTGAACCCCATTCATCACAATTTCACACTTACAATCACACACTTAGCATTGGAGATCGTGCCCGGCTGTTGTGAAGATCCGAGGTCCCATTTTCTCGAAGTTCGTGCAAGTATTGAAGTTATAACAAGTCGAGGATCAGTTGAGCAAGTTAGGAACAAGGTTCTTTCAATCGAGCCATCATTCTACTATAGAAATTAGCATCCCCGAGTACCGATATAAGGTAGGGGTTCTGCCCAAATATTATTTTATTATTATTATATTACATGGCTTAGACCATAGTCAGGGGTATAGCCCAAAACCTTGATCTTAATTATGTTTACAATAGCTTTACACATGCAAAGGTTATAGTTAAAATAATGTTTCTTCATGATTAAGAAACCTAAGTTTTTACATACAAGAAGATATAGTCAAAAATAGTTTTTTCACAATTAAGAAACGTAAGATTTTACATACCAGGGTTATAGTCAATTCAATGTTTCTTCTTGACAAAGAAACCCATCAATAAATGTTTCTTCATAAAGAAGAAACTCAACACATGATTTTAAACAAATGAAAAGGCTACGAGTCTAAATATTTTATTCAAACAAATGATCAGTCAAGGTTTATAGCTATCAAAACCAGACTAAAGGTCTGTAGCTGGATCAAGAGACGATCCGGATATTTATGTAAACTTATTTTATTAATAGATCAATCATCATTCATTCACAAGGGTTTTCAAACGAGATCACCGCACCATTCAAAAAAGACAATCACAATCACAGGTGAATACGTTAAACCTTTTACAGTCAGATAAACGGGTTGTTTATCTTAAACAGTCAGTCAAATATGAGATTATGTGATCTCTACATTTTAAGGGATTACGTGATCCCTAAGTTACAAGGTAGATAATAAAAGCAACTCAGACCGAGTTCACATGTGTCTGGATCCAAACATATCTGTTAACCTATATCAAGGCTACGTGGTCGCAGGCTAACAGACATAACGAAAGTTCTCCAATGAGCATCAGTTATTGGAGAACCATAATTGTGGGTGTATGGCAGTGGCACAAGTTCCCAGAAATAAGAGACGTTTCTGCTGAGTTTGTTCCAAAACTATCTTGTCAGTCAAATGTTTTCAGAGTCAACGATTCACCAGCATATAGCTGACGTATTTTTCCCCTCATTACAGGAAAGCAAGTATAGCACATATAGCAAGGGATAGGAGTCACTCTTGGAGATAGATTCTCGTAGATAGAGATGACTCAGTTTTAATAAATAAAATATTGTAAACAAGAATAAACAAAGGTTTGTAAATCAAATACTTGAATATTTATTATTCAAGAGGTTTTCAAAATAAATTAATATAATCAAAGACTTCCGCTAATAACCCGCAACTCTGATATATTTTCAAAACAGGTACCAATTACAGGTGTCACGCCTAGGCCCTAAGTCGGGGTGTGACACATGTCTCATGTCAATGGTTCTAAATATTTAATTATAGACGGAGAGTTAAAACCAATGTAAATGCCCAGTCGTCTTTGGGGTCCCATTTTAGTACGTTGTGGGGGTGGTATTGGTACATATACCGCACAACCAAAAATTCTTAGGTGGGACAGACATGGTTCTCTCCCGGAGACCAGTTGTAATGGGGAATACCGCTATCTATCAAGTATTCCATCACCATAGCTCTTCTGGAGCTAGCATACATATTTCTTCAGGAAATAAAAATAAAGAAAACGAATTGAAAATTTGTTACAAACTTGAATCATAAAATATATTTCGGTAAATATACGCTTTTAGATTATTATGAGTGTTAGGGAGCACTTTGGATTATTTAGCACTATAGATAATTTAGCACATCTTACACTATATAAATGACCTATTTTGTCATTAATGTTTATTTGAGTAGTAACTTCTAGTTACTCATTATAATATTAGGTTATTAATAATTAGAACTTTAAAAGTATAAGTTCACATATAATAGTTTGTATGTTTATTTGAGTAGTTACTCATTATGATATTAGGTTATGGTGGCAGTATATAAATCGCCCAACCATATATCTTTATGTGGAACGTATTTGATTCTTTTTTGGATATTAGTTATGATGAGGAGTATTTGTGATCAGCAGTTGGATATATTATATTATATTAGTGCATAACATGCCATAACATAGGAGATGATTATTCATGTCTTATGATAAGCCGTTTCCTTTGTATAGTAATCGCTTCTGGGATTACTTCAACGCAACCAGATTCATTTAGTTATACATTTAATTTCCACTCTTGTTGGGGGTATTGTGTAAGTTATTAATGTAAACATATGTCTATCTTGAACTTGTACAGTAAAACAAATCTTCATATGTTTGTTTCATATAATGCCCTTATTTGATTAACCACTAATGATAGTTGTAAATATTTATTTATTTCTTTTTCTTGTAAAACATATATCATCTATACTATATATAATATAGGAGTGAGGGACCTCTTAAATTTTAAGAGGTACTACTCTTGTTGCATGCTATACAAGTAACAATACGTTGAATTTTAAGAATGTAGGGATAATATAGTCTTAACGCGTTCAAAATAATTTACAATAATGTCCTTCAACTTCAATCAAGTTTTGTTATTAAATAGTTACACATTTTTCCCTCATTCTAAACCAACTACCCCCATGACTTTTTAACGGCCTTAACATTTTCACACGGTAATATTTTTTCTAAAAAATTACACCATAAAAACGAGCATTTTATTCTCTTTAATTTGAGTATGGAATTACTATAGTTTATTAATTTTAAAAAACTAACATATTACGTGATTACTAGTTATTACTGGCAACGAGTCGGGCAAGTTTGGCTAATGGTGTCGAAACGAGTTAGGGTTGGAACATGTTAATGCAAAAAAGGATTAAGTTAGTTCATGTCGGGATGGGTTTAGATCGAAAGGGGTCATGTCAAAACGGGCTTCAGGTTAAAATGTTTTCGGGTCGAAACATGTCCGTTAAAACGAATTGGGTTAAAAGGTAGTTTATTTGAATTTACTGTACATTTCATCTTTGCTTATTGATTGTCACCACCGGTTACGCGCGTTCATGCATCATTTACGCGGATGACATTGTTTATGCATATCGGATTGCTTGCGCATATGCGTTATGTGAGGTGCGCTTACTGGCACCGGTTACACGTCCGATGCCACACCAAATGCATACCACCGTTGGGTTACGCACGTACTGTTGCGAGGTTACAAACATACTAACACCAGTTGCGTTTGCGCGTACGTCGCTGCATCGCGCGGGCAATTAACTAGTAATAATTGAAGTATGAGTGGCGGTTGGAAATACCACTAGTCAAATGGAAACCGTCATGATTTACCATTTTTTTTTTGTTAATATTTCAACATATGACATATATTGTATCAATTAAATTAAATATAATTTTAGACACCAAACTAATAAAGTCCATGAACGTCAACTGCCATGTTTACCCATAAATCAAATATTTGGCTTTCTTTTCAGTGGTGCATTTATTTGATGCTTTAATCCGAAAATTTGTATGTCATTGTTTAATTAAAATTAAAGTTTTTAATTAATGATTCAATAAATTCCATTAATTTTGATTCAGACTTTGTAACCTTTATTTTGTCTATGTTTATGTACGTTTATTTGTTTGGATTTGTTTAAAAATTGGGCAGTTTTCCCAAAATTACCGCCTTATGATTTGATATCTATTTTGGTTCAACTAATCTTAATCTGAATCTTCTCTAATCCAAAAACTAATTTGGGTACTCTAACAAATGATAAATAGAGAGTGAGAGTATATGATATTCGGTACCCGGATTGAAGAATATGCATGGATGGTTCCGAGTAGAGATCAAATCGTGCCGGATTGAAGAACGTGATGATCTTGAGCGATTTCGTGCTGATAACATGTAATGAACCAGAGAGAAATATAGAGAGATTTTGTATATTATTGTATGAATGTCCTCTTTAATGTTCATACATAAGACTATATATATAAGAATATAACCGCCAACTAACTACTAGAACTACTATATACACATAACTAGGTTAGATCCCGTGTTACACATAAACGGAAAATATATAAACATCATATATATATATATATATAGGTTAGATCCCGTGTATGTTATATACATTTTAATGAATTTGTAAACGTCAGATAATCTAGCGTTATTATTATTATTATCACACTGTCTTTTTAATTAAAAAAAACAGTATACAAAGACAAAGAGAGAAAAACAACAATTTAAAACAAATTCTAATTTATGCAGCATATTTCTAACTTATACCATAAAACAAAATAGACATTAATTAACTTAATCATCTACTGAAGTCATATGTTGTAAACTTTGAATTGTAAACAAGTAGATGTCGTTATAAAAACTATTTTTATTAAAATTATAAAATATTTAAGTACACAACATAAAGAATGCTAAAAATATGAATAAAACAATGAGATATAATTATACTTTTTTTTAAACCACACGTTTATAAAGCAATAATATAATCCAAATCTTGTGACTTAAACCACCATTTCAATCCAAACATCCATAGATACAGTTCAAACGTTCATAAATAATTTCTTAAAATATAAAATAACAAAGTTTCAAAATTTAGAAAAATAACAATGAAAACATTTAATTGTCTTTATTGCTCAATAAATGATCATTATAACCATTTATTTTGAATCATTCTTTAACTTAGGAGTTAATGCTTAAAATTAATGTTCAAATTAACATGAGGAAATTATATTTAATGGAAAATTGATGAGTTGGAAGCCTATGTGGACATGCTAGTTGAATGCCACATGGAATCCTTGTATTGCTTTAATAGTGTAGTAAGATGTATATATAATTTTATAAAAGATAAAAGATTTTATGCATTTAATGAATTGTTATTTTAATGAATGTTAATTAAGAGGAAAATGTATTTAAGGGAATTGCTTATGTGGAATCCAATGTGGACACTCTATAATGGTGTCATGTGAAAAAATCATCTTGCTTTAATAGTATAGTTAGATTAGATTAGATTAGATTGTTTATGTTTATTTTTGTGTTTGGTGGTTGAGGTCTTGTTTGTTTTGGTAATTGATGTATGTATTGCCTCTAACGTCTTGCTAATTTATTATATCCTTTTGTTAGTCATTCTAAAAAAGAAAGTGTATTTGATTGATAAATACATTAAGTGGCGAGACAAAGAAAAAATAAAAGTGCACAATGTTAAATCTTATATTGAATAGCCACAAGCCCACAATTTTCATTGGAGTTAATACTTAATACTACTTAATACATTACATTCGAAAACTAAGAGCATGTCTAACTGGGACTTTGAGGATACCAAGTGGTTTTAGGGAAGAGACGTTTTATAATTTGGCCTTTTAGGTGTCACACTGGATTCCACACATCAATCATTCAAAAACGCTTATTCCTCTTGTAATGCAAGAAAATTACAAACACCTGTAAAACAAATAATAATAATAATATATGTATGAGAGAGAGAGAGAGAGAGAGAGAGAGAGGGAGGGAGGTGGGGGGGGGCATTCTAGTGCGTTGCAGGTCTGCAATTTCATACTTGATTTCCGAACAACCAACCAAACCAAGATCCACAATGCATGAGGTATGAAATTGGTCGGGGAGGTAAATTTTCAGACAAACCGCCTAATCGATGTAGTGAGTTATTTTTGTAACGTCCAACTTTTTGTTAAATAATGAATGACGGAAAGTTTTGTTATTTAACTGTGTGTCGTTAAGTTAGTCTTGTGTTAAGTGTTTGGGAGTAGGATTTGGGAATGGGTGGTGGGACCCGTGAAACCCCCTCTATATAAGCCCAACCACTTCTTCTTTTCCTTTCTTTTTCTCATCAAAACACACACACACACTCAAGAACACACACAATTTCTCTCTACATTCCGGATCCAAATCCATGTAAAAAAAGGAAGAATCTCGTGTGTAGACATCATCAAATAGCAAGAATCATCGTCCAGATCTACGTATTGTCCGGATCTGAACTCAAACCTGAAGCAAAGGTAGGTTTCGGTTTAAATGGTTAAGTTTTATGGTTAGAATCGTCATGCAAACAGATATAATGATAGATCGGGTTGTAAAATGTAAGAAAAATATAAACTTGGTAAGTTATAACCTCTCGGGTGCACTTTGTGATAAAAAAGTGGTGTTTGGACGTTGAGAGATGGGTTCAGGATCAGGTGCATGGGGTCAGAATGTGTCAAAAGTTGGGAAAGAGTTAAAATCAGGTCCTGAGGAAGAGCCACGAAGTAAATGGCTTAAAAATGGTAAAAGCGAAGAAAAACAGGCATTTCGCTTCGCTCAGCGATGAGAAGCGAAACAGTTATTTCGCTTCGCCCAGCCATGAGAAGCGAAACAGGCATTTCGCTTCGCCCAGCCATGAGAAGCGAAACAGGCATTTCGCTTCGGCCATGCGAAGCGAAACGCTTCCATGCGAAGCGAAACAGTCCCATGCGAAGCGAAATTCTTCCATGCGAAATTTTATAAAATTCATTTTCTGATGCATTTTTGTTAAATAACTGTTAATGAAAATAAAATTTTTCATTAACAGAGGCGCTGCCCCTTGGACCCTGCTAGGGGCTGCCGCCCCTAGACCCCGCTACCAGGGGCACTGCCCCCGGACCCCCGTTAGTTGAGGGTTTCATAAATTTAGATGTAGGTAGTTGTGGTAATAGATAATTGACACGCGTAATGTATTGAACAGTTAGCCGTGCTCAACAAAAGAAGGGAATTACTATTAACGACGAGATGACTTCAGGTGAGTTCTAGCCCCATTTCTCTTTGAAATGTTTTCGAGACTGTGTGCATACTCTTATGTGATAGTTAATACATTTACTTAATTGATAAGTGTATGATACGTGTATGACTATGTATCGGATGTTATTACTATATAATGATAGTATGAATGAGCATGTGTATATATATATATATATATATATTATATACATGAGACAGGTAAAATACACACGTATGATAAATGTATGGTTATTCGAGGCAGTAGGGACCAGACCCTTATAATATCTGTGATGTTAGGGACCAGACCCTTACAATATCTGTGATGTTAGGGACCAGACAGTTATAATATCTATGATGGTAGGGACCAGACCCTTACAATATCTGTGATGCTTAATGTAAAATAGCTTATGGTATACCATAGGGTTTTATGAGAGAAAGCATGTAAGTATGTATGCATGTATATAAAGTATGTATGAAAGAAGTAATAGCAAAGTAAGGTATGAATACGTATCTTCGGACGCGTATGAGTAAGGGCAGGAATGTATTGTATGTTAAATTGATTAACTAGAACTCACTCAGCATAGCTGACTTTTAGTATGCACGCAGGCAG
The DNA here is from genome assembly GCF_021521415.1 of Bidens hawaiensis. NCBI lineage: Eukaryota > Viridiplantae > Streptophyta > Magnoliopsida > Asterales > Asteraceae > Bidens > Bidens hawaiensis. The sequence goes on from NW_027505135.1 coordinate 41,230, forward strand.
ATAGGTTGAGGCAGCTGGCTTGAGGAAGGACACATGGCACGAGATAAAGAGACTGACATCTATGATGAAGTGTCAAGACTATTTTATGTTATGTTATGAAAAGACAATTTGTATGTTATGACAAAAATGCATGTTTGTAATGTGATGTTGAAGTTTTAAATTATTTTCCGCGAAAGTTTAAATTAACTCTGATATTAGAATTGTATTTATGAGTAAATCCAACACTAAAGTAGGGTTACCGGGAACGGGGCCTTACAATTTTAGAGCATTCACAAGATCAAGAAGAACTGAAGTCTGGATTCAATGTGGAGCACGAGGAGAGAGAGAGATGGAATGGAAAAGAAAGGTTGTAATGTGTTCGGAAATCTCGGTGGTTATTTAAAAAAAAACTTTTAAATTAATAAGCCTTGTATAAAGTACATTAAATAATAAGAAATAAAAGAAAAATAGTTTATTTAAAAAATTTGGTTATATAATAATAAAGGCGAAAAGTATTGTGAGAACGTTTTTGTATCATTGTATGTTCTTATTAATCTTTACTCACGAAGGGAAAATTCTTGTTTTTGAATGATAGATATTTTTATATTATGCGGGTCGGCTGTGTACAGTTTTAAGGTGCTTTTTTCTTTCTTTTTTTTTTTTCAAAAAACCTCACTTCTGTGGATGCTCTCAATAACATATTTTAGAATATTATTTTGAATACGGCTTATAGCAGGCTAGGTTATAGATATATTTATTGTTATTTTTCATTTTTCACACCCTTTTTCTAATTAAGTAACAAAATATTATAAAAAGCTTTACTAGGCCTGACACTCTAACTTGAAAAGTTTGAGGGGGTGTTTGGGATTTCTTATTTTTATCAAATTATAATTTATAAAGTTTTTGAAAAGTTAATAAGGTGTTTGGTAAACCATAAGGTTTTATGGATTTTAACTTATAGAGAAGACAAAATAAAGTGGTTTTGAAAAGTTAAGAATTTGTAACTTATTAACTTAATAGGTTTGATTTACCTATTACACCCCTCTAACCCTCAAACCCATTACACTCCTTTTAAAAAAGAGTGTCATTTTTAGTCATTTTGGCTTTCCCCAACACATAAGCTAATCCAAACCTTTTTTTCAAAACTTCTTTTAAAATATTCATAAGTTAATAAGTCTTTTTAACAAAAAGTCATTTTTCTTTTAAATAAGCAATCCCAAACACACCCTTAATTGTGTGGCCCAAACAACCTTTCAGTCCATTCATTTCCACATGGAATGCAAGATCCAAGGTGAGGCACAAGCCTAGACTTCCCGCCAAAGACTCGGATGATTAGTTTGATACATAAATGATTAATGATTTCATATCCACATTCTTTGATTAATTTCTCATATTTCACACTTTGTAGAAAAGGATAGCTTAATCAAATTAGCGCCCGAAAATACAAGTACAACTTAACTGATTATGAGATTAGAAGCTGATTCCTTTAAACGGGTTAGACTCCAACAATTAGTTCTTGTGTTAATTAACACAAATAATAAAAATGAAGTAAACATTCATTGCAATTTGGCATTGGGTGTATGTATGGGACGTAGAAATGGGGCGTGACCCGTATCAGATGCCCATTTTAACTATTAAAGTCGGTAACGAAGTCGAAAACCCTATATATAATTGTTTTCATATTCTTCAAATTTTCAAAAGATGTTAGTATCATATCTCAATTTGATATATGCTTATGCAAAACCTTAGTTGAAATTTGAAAAGAGGAGTTGATTCCTGTTTAATTGTTGGCAAACTTTATTCAGTTTTAAGTAATAAACCTTCTGAATATTGAACTACTTAGCAAACTTTATTGTTGGAAAAATTGTTAGTGAAAATGAGTTTCACTAATTTTGTACATAAATAAGTGTATCTATATGACTTGTATAGAAGTCATAGTTATTTCTTAGTTTAAGCTCTACTCAGGCCCGGACCAACAAAGGAGGGCCAGGAGGCAACCCAAGTCCTAAGCTAGGGATTTGGGCCACCTATTTTCTAGGGCCTTAATTTTTTTACAAAAAAAAAATATATATGTAACTGTCTAAATGAGCATTTGATTTTGGGCTATGAAGTAATAAACTTGTTCGGCCTGTGCGTGAAGAATACCAATAAATGAAACGATAGTTTTTTTTTATGAAAATTAAGTCAAAAGTCAGGAACTTAGGATTCTCGTTCATTTTAGAATGCTTTCATGTCATTTTGAACTTTTTATAGTTCATTTAATCATTTCAATTTCAATTGTCATTTAGAATGTTATTATTACAGATGCAACTATTGTGAAGGCTACACTTGCATATGGAAATTGTTATTATGACCAGTGTTTTGTAACCCGGACCGGTCTGACCGGTCCAACCGGAACCGCTAGGCATTCCGGTCCGATTCGCATCATTTAATAGGTTTTATAAAAACCCGGCCGGGTTTGGCGGTTCGCGGATCAACCGGAACCGATGAACCACCGGTTTAACAAGTTAATCCTTTTTTAGCTAAATTAAAGTTGTTGCAGACGCTGGTACTCGAACACGGGTATACGGCCGAGATGCATGCATATTGAACACCCACTAAACGACCAACTAAGTTGCTACTTTGGATGATGCATAAATACTATATATTTAAAACAAATATTGGAAAGGGACATGGAAGTTGGTTATTATTACTTTTTACACATATATAAATATAAATAGGGTATATAAATATATATATTTATATTATTTATGACGTCATCCGGGTCAAACACTGGCCCGACTTTGACCTGGTAAGGCGTCCGGGTCAACGTCCGGGCCGGGTCTGAAAACATTGATTATAACAGACCGCATTGGGTGTCAATTAAGCACTTTTGAATGTTTAACAATCTAATTGATTTTTCCATTTACATACACAAGCATACAGGGTAAAAAGTTAATGACATCTTTTGCAAGCCAGGAAAATAACGAAACCAAATACAAAAGGGGCACAATTTTCTATTGCACTTTAGGCCTCTAAAAGAATTGGGTCGGACCTGGTTCTACTATGTGAGAGCTTTGTAACGAACCAAACCACGCCTAAAAACAAAGTTAAGATAAATGAGATATCGATGCTCAAACTTGTCCCACATAAGTAGGTCGACACAACTTGAAGTGGTTTATATATGGGAGCATTATTATGGATTTCTGTCAAATGGTGATACTAACTTATTGTCAAATTAATTTATGCTAATTTAGAATTTGATTTCTGATTAATAGTTCATTAGTCCAAGCCCAGCTAAAGGATGAGTATATAACAAAAATGAAATTTAAACAGGCCCAGAATATTCTGCTTTGGGCCCAAAATGGCTGAGCGGCCACTGAGAGGTTACAGGTCAAATTCTTTTACAATTGGTCGCTGGCATCTGGTTAATATGGGATGGTCTAATAAAACTCTTTTATTAAAGGCAAAGGCGGCTATATATTGTGTTAAAAGTAAAAGCAAGAGTTTTATGGTCTTAAGTAAATCTGAGTGGCTTCAAAATATGAATGATTACAACTAGTGACAGGAGCACACTTTCAGAGACTTCTTCTCATTACTTACTTAATAAAAATTATATAGATATTATACAGATGTTGTTACTTGTTAGCTATTGTCTGGTGGCATGAAAGTTTCGAAGACAAAACTAGTTTGAGTATTTTAGGATATGCCAGTTAAATGGCATATCCCATAAAAAAAGTTGTTACATCAAATATATGATGTACGTGTCTAACAAGTATTATTCAAGATATGCCATTTCAAATGGTAGATTTTAAAATATTCAATCTAGTTCTGTGATTTCATATGGTGGAAAACCTTTGAAACTCCCATGTCACCAAACAATAGTTGACATCTATACAATTTTTAGAATCCATCATTTCAAATAGCAAATCACCTGGAAACTAAAAATAAATTTCCTAGTTATAACATTACTACCATGTTCATAACGCCCTAGCTTTAAAGCCCCCACTCTATTTCGATAGGGATTGTGGAGATATGATGTTGTGAGAAAAATAGAGGTTTTGAAAGAGATTTGAAAGTTTACGTGGCATGTTGAGATAAAGGTTTTGTAAAGATTTGTAGGTTTTAACGTTACCTTTTGCTCAACCTTAATGAATTTTCACTCTAGCATAGCCAAAGAATGAGCGGCTAGGATTTTTTGTTTCTTTAAATTTTATATTTAGTCAAAAGAGTAAAATGAAGACTTTATAAATACCTAATAAACATTTATAATGAACATATTTTTTGAACGGATGTATAATGAACATTAATGTTTGGAGATCAACACGATGCAAATACAACAAACAGTTAATATCTAACTGGAGTTCTGTATCATATAATTACATAATTAATACAATTTGTGTGATCAAAATTAAACAAAGAACAATGATTTAAAGGTTAGTCAAAATAGTTAGACTAATTAAACCACATGAATTCCCGCAGAAACAACTGGCAAATAAATCATAAATCTGTCACATGCATGAAACCTAATCGTTTTCTATTTCAGTTTCTATTTTAACCACACTCTCTTCATTACCTGTATTTTTCTTTATTATATTTAATGCACTTTTGTAATCATTAAAATAATATAATTTAGTATTTTATTAAAAATGAACAGATCTCGAGACCAACTTTGATCTATGGACTAATATTATTCGATAAAATTTATAAAATCCATTTTTGTAGTACTTGTAGATCTATATTTAAGGTCGTACACTGTACACATCAGGCTCCGTATTTATTTATTTAAATTATATACAAGTTATAAAATATATCAAACAAAGTACACCCTTAAAATAAAGTATATATATGCACACATATACACTTGTCAATCAGCTGATGGTCGAATGACAAGGGAGAGACTTAGTATTCCATGTTGTATAAGTTTGATTCATAATCCCCATCATTTAGTTTCGACGGTACTGGGTGATTATGAGAGACTAGACGAGTAGGTAGCATTCACTAGTTAAATCCTTGAACTGAACGAGTTTTATTTCACCGTAATGTCGTACCTTTGAGTAAATGTTCATTGATTTTTTCCCAGATTGAAAGGCGAGTGTATCCTAATTTGATGAATTTAACAAGTAGCCCATTTGAAAGATTCGTTGACCGTTAAGAAAAAAAAGAAAAACACACACACGAATTCATAATTTTCGAATAAATGGATCGAAAATTTGAATTTTAACCTCTTTTAATGTGTTTTAACACATACAAAATGTTTATATACTTCTACATATAACGTGATAACTTAAACATTAATTAAACCAAGTCTAAACGGGTCGTCTATCTCTGATAAATTTATTGTAATTCTTATAACTTTCATTTATCAAGAAACGCTAATGCTTTAGTAGTTTCATCATTAGGAGTTATACAAAATTTAAACATGTTATATGAAGCCAAAACTTTCTCTCATATATATCTTAGAAAAACTCGAGCACATAGACTTTTTGTCTCAAATCAATATTAACTTAACAAATACTCAAACTGTAATTTACATAATTGGATTATAAATTGATCAGTTGATTAAAATCGTAAGATAGTTTAAACCTCCTAACTAATCTACATATGGGAACCATATACAATCAATCCAACTGACAACACTTATAGAAAACAAAGTATTACGGACCGAAGATCACCAATGACTAGAGTCCTTCAAATTAAGCAATAAAGCCAGGAATATATATATAATCAATCATAAGCATCCTCGTAAAATAATCAACAAATAAATGATTTCCCCATACTACAATCCGTAAACCCATGAGATGACCCACTGCTCTTTCCTTCAAATTTCCAACATTTAAATCCATAAAACTTTAAAAAAAAAATAATAACTCAAAAAGGGTTTTATTTTTCCTTTTCCTCCAAAATATATTAAAAAAAATATATCATGAAATCATAAAATAAAATCAAACCCTTTAAAGAAACGTTTCTCTTGTTGTTCTTGAATGCATCATTCTTGAAGCCGAACTCCTTTTTGATCCCATCATCAACTTTGACAAAAACCCAAATTTCTTCTTCTCATGATCATCTTGCCTTTGACCATTAACAAAAGCCATTGATCTACTCTTGTTCAACACCCCATTTGTGTTCTTCCTCAATAAATAAAGATACCCCCCTTTTCCTTCAAACTTATCAATCTTTCGACGGTTTCGATAACTTGGCAATGGAGATGCGGTGTAAGAAGAAGCATTGGACGTGTTTTGTGATGAATAAACCGATGAAACCGATGAGATAGAAGACGAAGAAGACGAAGAAGATGCATTCGTGACCGCACGTGACGAAGAACTCGATATCTTTGATAATCTTTCTCTTAAACACAAGGAACAAATCCCGGGTGATTGCCGGTGCTTAGGATGTTTCTTGCAACTTGGTACACAAGATCTTTGTCGTGCTTCCATTATGTGTGTGTTTAGGTGTTTATGGTTGAGGTTTGTGTCTAGTGTTATGTGGTGTGAGTATTTATGGAGTGGCATTAGTTGTGTTTCTATGTGTTTTCATGGGAGTTTCTTGTGAGTTTCGTAATAATGAAAGTTAGTTCAGACTTCCTACTTTAGAATGTTTAAAGTGACACCTAGATTTCTGATTTTCTATTTTTTTTTAATATATACCTACAATTCCTACTTTACGTAAATCTTATTTTACAATGATAGTTGTGTTTGACATTTTTTGTTACACATGTCATGTATTTGTTGACTCTTAAACGACTAATCGGAGTCGTGTGAGCTAGAGAAACATACCTAAAAATCGTATTAAACACATGAATATGAATGTAAGTATATAACTACAAAAATATATTATTCCTCGTGTAACTTAAAAATATACATTTAGTTTTTCTTTTATTCATATTACAATTATGCATTATAAATTTACAGCCAAACACAAACGTTTAGAAAGCAATTGCACACCCCATTTATTTGTTTGTTTTGTGAATGTTCGATTATTTTGTTTATTTATGTCTGTTCATGTTTGCTGAATAATCATTCATTTATTTATTACTAATATTGTTTCAAACCTATTTGATTTTAATATTTAGAACATTGCATTTATACTAGTCGTTCGGTTATTCGGTTATTTTCGTCCATTTATATCAAGTTACACTTGTTCGTTTGTGTGCGTTCAATATTATTTGTTTGTGTTTGCGAACCATTCTTAATATTGTTAGTGAACAAATATAAATGAACTTGAACATGCGATTTTTCTTCACGAACAAGAAAACTTCGTTTGTTTAACTGTACATATTATGTAATTTGTTATGTTAAAATTAAATAATGTAACAGAAATATGCCCCGTTCATGTTCATGTTGTTAATTTACAGACCTAATCATAACATTACATGAATGTTTTCTTTTAATTCTTGGAGCTTGAATATTGGGATTTATAGTGTTGCTTTAAAAGCAAGGGAAGTTAAACTGGAGCTACTTATAATTTGTTACTATATCTACCTAACATGTCTCTCTCTCTTTCTCTATATATATATATATATAAAGTGAAAATGTGATGTCGTGCACTATCTAATCTTATATGAAAAATCTCTTACATTGTTTTACATAACATCAAGAGGTCTCATTTAGGTTAAAACGTCTTAAAGCTATTTTGATTGAGGAATTTTATTAATTTAACAGTTAAGTTAATCTCTAGTGTTAGTCTTTATTTATGAATGCAAACTATTTAAAGTAAAAAAAACGTGTTTTCATGATATAGTAGGAGAGAGAAAGAAAAATGTTTATGTAGTTACATAGTCGTCTTTTTTATTGCAATTAAAAGAAGGGATAAAATTAAGTATGTAAGCATTTCTCGTAGTTATATACCTAAAATTGATTATAAATATTTGCAACTAGATATATGTCGAAGTTAGAAGTGTCATGTAATAAGCTAGATATACCGTCATAATTAGAGTATAATATTTAATTATTTAGTATAACCAAAACTTGTTAAGACAGTGAATCATGCCTGAGAAGTTGGATTCACTGCTACGCTGAGTTGCTGCACCATTTTAAACCTTATGTATGAAACTTATTTATAAAAATTAAATGACAACTAGAAAATCAAACATATTTTTGTGTCGAATTAGATGCGCTCTTTGTAATTCCACGCACGATTTCTAATCAATAGTGTCAATTTCTCTTTTTATGTAGTACAATAAGGCTAATCTCCAATTAAAAATAATAGAATTCCAAATTTTATACTATGACTTACAAAATTGATTGAAACTACTAGTTATAAAAGTTTAGACAGAAATCATTGTGTTGTTTAAACATATTAAATTTCTATAGGTACAATATTTTTCGCCACATTAATACTGGTCAATTTTGGTGGATTATGGTAATTAAATATTTGAGCTAGGCCTTATGAGGTTGTCACTTCGAATTCTAAGTCCATTCGGGTTTTTGTCCCACCGTATATTATGCTAGAGGGTTCTCACTATGATTACCAAGTGACAGTCAACGGTAGGGTTTCCTGAAGGAAAACCCAAAGTTAAACTCTGAAATCAACGTGGATCCGGTTAAGACAATATAGTCTGGCCTAATTGGAGCAACGAGACTATCTAAAATTAAGAAGTGTGTTAGCCTAACACACACAAAAAAGTTATCGTTGATAAAAAAATAAAAAATATTATCGTTAAATTGGTAAACTCAATTCCAAATTGGTTCTTTCTTTTTGTGGAATAAAGTTTTTATATTTTATATAAGTTGGGGAACAATTTATAAACGTGCAGCCGTGTAATTGGATAAAAGTGTAGACGGTAGGCGTGTTACTGTAGGGTCTGTGGCGGTGCAAAGTTACGCGTCACCATTCATTCCTGCCTTGATTCGTGCCTCGTTTTTATATTTTTTATTCTAAAAATCATTTACTTTTTGCCGATTTTTTTAAAAAGATATTATATATATGAAAAACAGAAACATGCAGCTCGATGCCTAAATTTATAATTCTATAGTGCCTATCAATTTTTAACCACTAGAGTCATAATAATATTCTATTTATATGAATTATTAAACATTTTAGTTAGACCATGTGTTGTGGTTTAACTAGTAAAGCCTCATTAAAGGGTCATGTCGCAGGTCATGAAGACGTGTTAATTTGAAGGGGATATTTATGGAAATCTTTAATGTATAAGATTAAAAGTGAAATATCCACTAAAATGACATCTTTAACTAACATTTTATGTTAAAACTAGTGCACATAGTCTAATCAAACTCACTATAATCACGGCAAAACGTGCTTTGGCGACATCCAATCACACTTCAATCCCTTCCAAAAACGCATTTTCAGTAATTTTACCAAATGTCTTTTCCTATAAGTATCAACTTCTGTTACTAAACTTTCTTTTGTGATCTTGTAAGCTTAAAGTCTAAATCCCTTAGGGGGTGTTTGGTAGAGGGATTTGATTGGGGAGAAATGGAATTAGAAATATTTCTTTTGTTTATTTTTCACTTTTCATTTCTATTTCTCTTTCTATTTCTCTAAAACTAGAGAATTCCATTTCTCTTTAAAACAAAGAGAAATCCATTTCTCAGCAGCCTCCTCATAGCATGTCACCACCTCGTCTCCAGCCACCACCCCGTCTCCGGCCACCACCTCGTCTCCAAGTTTGCAACCGCCACCTCGTCTCCAAGTCTGCAACCACCACCTCGTCTCCGCCGTTCGCAGTGGTGAACACAGAGATGGTAACCGGTTGTAGGTTGCAGGTGGTACGGGTGAACGGAGATTAGGGTTTCAAGTGGTGGTTCGTGGTAGGTTAGGGTTTTCAGATGGTCGGGTGATTGTGGTCGCAGGTGGGTGACAGTGGTGGTGGAAATCGGCGGTGGTCGCAGGTGGCTTCTGATTATCATCATCATCATCGCCACCACAACCACCACCACAAAATCTCCAAAAAGGCAGTGATGACAGATCTGAGCCTCCTTTTTCTATATCTTATGTTCCAAAAATTTGAATCTTTTTAATTTCTTGTGTACTGTGGTTGAAGAAGGGGATTTGGTGGCGGCAGCCGGTGGTGGTGGGCTGTGGTTGAAGAAAGGGCTGGTGGTGGTGGGGCTGTGGTGGTGGGGCTGGTGGTGGTGGGGCTGTGGTGGTGGGGCTGCGGTGGTGAGTGGTGTCAGGTTGGGTGGAGGTGGGGTTGGGTATGGTAGAGTTCTCTGTTTATTTTCTCGTGTACCAAACAAGAGAAATGATCTCATTCTCCATACCAATTCTCTTTCTCTACAATTCCATTTCCATTTCTATTTTCTCTCCTTTTCCATTCTCTGTACCAAACACCCCCTTAATTCATTTGCATGTAGTCAATTTAGATGCATTTTCCTGCTTTGGAACCTATAATTGCTCTGGAGGTGTTTGTCAAACTCGAGTTTACGTATGGCCAATCACGTTTATTGACTTGGCATCATTCAGTATATACTCTTGAATGATTGGGTCCATTTCCAAATTTATGTCACCAATAAGTAGCATACATGTATTTAATGTATAAAATTGTATTATTTGATAAGTCTTGTATATAAGGCTCAAATAGACATATGACTCTGCGATTTCAAAGCATTTAACCATCATAAATTCTAAAATATTGTTCACAGTAGTAGAATTCAAACATGCACCATGTGATATCTTAAATTATTAAAACTTAAAAGATTCGTTAACATGTTTGGATCAAGTATAATGGTTAAAAACCTTGAATCAAATTTAGGATGTGGACTTTAAAAAAGGCAAAGGTATACAAGACAAGTAGTTAACCAAACCCACAAACATGATTGGTGAGAACATCCAAACACCAATTACTCCCGGTCAACCCAACCACCCGAATCAAATCTTTTTTTTTTTTTTGAACATTCAAGCTTTCCTCCTACTATTTACATTATACCGCCAATGCCAGGAATCGAACCCTGGACCTCTCACCAAAAGGCCAAAGCCTTTACCATCCCACCAAAGTGGTGATGGCTCCGAATCAAATCTTTTAGTTCTTGAAAAATTGAATAGCATATCACTATTCAATTATTATTGCAAAATCTTGTGTATATTAAATTCGTGATTAGTTGGGAGGCACACCCATCGAATATACCATTAAAGTTACAATCTAATAACATAAATTAGATAAATGTGCACCCGTTTTAAGACTAACATAATTGATGGACTGAATGTTATAAATGATTGTGTTGTTTTTAATCGTAGGACAAACTTATTTTGAACAACGAATCTTGAAAGGATGTCTCCGACGTCTTATGTAAATCTCATGTTACCGAGTTTAAAAAGTTAATCTTATAAATATATTTCTTGATATAACGGGACAAAATTATATATTCTTGTCTTAATGGGACGAAATATATACAGTATCATATATTATTAAACAATTAAAAGATAATTTTATAAACATTTCTTTTTAGTTATAATGATTTAGGTGATGACTTAAAATATATTTAATTACTTGACATATATTAAAAAATCATAAAAGAAACTCATGGTCCAATTTAATTTAGTTATGCTGATATAAGTTAGAGAAAACAAAAGAACTCTATATTATTCTATATTAATACAAGTTCTTCCCTTCTGAATCAGATAGATTCATATCTGAAAGAGGTTGACAATAAGTTCTTTCAAAATTGACTATTTGTCCCTCTGTTAGAGGTGTTCCAGAAATGTCTGCGATCGAGTAAATAGCTCTACGAACGAATGGATTGGATCGAGTTGGAAAATGGAAAGATTTGTACAAGTTATACGTTTCGTCACCACTTTGTGGAAAAGCCTTAGGTATGAATATGTTAGATACCTGTGACTCGATTGCTGAAATAGTATCTGTCCCCCAAAAATCATGTTTTTTTTACGGACGCACAAAGAAAATATTTTGTTGCGAATGAACAAGATATTGAGGAATTGTCCATACGTAAAATCATAATTATTGATACGGGCCTTTTCCACATAAAAGGGGAATCTTTTGTTACAATAGAAGCAGAAGTGATGTGGATTATTCAAGAATCGAAGTTTATTTCCTTTATAAAAAGAAGATCTCAATGAACTTCTATGAAATGATTTCACGGGATTCAGCCAATTGTATTGATCGTGGAATATCATTGAGAAATAGGAATCCGTGTTATCAAAGGATTTCCTGCGATTCTTTCTAGTATGGAATGAGTCAATCATCCTAAGAGTATCCACGATAATGTGGAATGCTCAAATAATTACATAGATCGTATTGATTAAGTTGGGATTATTTCTCCTCCCTTCTTATTTCATCTTTTGTAAGGTCTGATAAGGCAATAACGTATTGAATAATCTTCATAAATCACGGTCTAAATCTGAATTGTATAGTCATTGCATGTTTTACCACTTGTTAGGATGTATAGCATCTTCAAATAGTGAGTAAACTCAGTATGCAATATCCTAGATTATCTATCACGTTATGGTTTTTCATTTTTGTGATCCCTATTTTATTATATATATAAAACCTCGTGTATTCACAAATATTGTCACTAAGACATGCCACTGTAACACAAGCTAATTGGTCGACCATTGACTACATTTATAAGATGAACTTGAAGCAATCTTCCCTTTTTCTTGTTGATTAGCTCTTAATGTAGTTTGCTTTTCTAACTCCGCCAGGTTGAATAACTCAAAAGAACAAGCGTTAAACTAAACCTAGTGAAAGATAATGAGATTGTTCTCGCATCAAGGGACTCAAATATCACAAAAGTAGTAATCGCTTTTTTCTTATTGTGTCTTATACACATGAGATGGTATGATACTCATGCCGCAACATGTTTACTTTTCGAGGATGTATGTCTAAAACCAATGTCGCACAAATGATAATTCAACTGTAAAATGTTTTACTAGAGTTCACTTATCTCATCTTAAATGTGCTTGTGTCACAAGAAATCACATCTGGATACAAAGACATCCAATGTGAAAATTAAGCTCTTCACATGTTACTATATTCTAACAAAAAAAATGTTACTATATTCAATCTAAGCCTGAGTCTGAATTATCCCTTAGATAATATGCTTACTGAAGAGCCTACCCATAAGGTGGCCTTATGGGCAGGCCCTAGCCCAATAATCCGAGCAAGGCCCAATGAAAGCAAGCCTAATAGCACAAGATATTCTAGAGGACGGCTTGGAGGGAAACCATTTGCGAGGGAAACTCCATATAGCACGTCTAATCTAGTGGGTGGCCCGAGGCACGCATGACCCGGGATAGGAGGCAATAACCAGGAGATAAAGATCTTCGGATGGACAAAGCCTAAGGGAAAGAGGATCGGACCAAAGGACTCGGCCGGAAGATATAAACCATTAGACCATATGTATAAACACTCTCTTCTATAAATAGAGAGAGGATAAACATTATAAGACATACATAATCAATACAAAGCACTTTCACTCTTCACTACTCTTTGATCTCCATTCTTGTGATTGTTAGGAACTTTCCCCGTTTACTCGGAATAGGTTCCAACATTGGCGCCATCCGTGGGACCTCTTGATCACGGGTCTCATTAAACCTTTAAAAGAATGGTCGATCAAATCCACTGCCACCACCATTGTCTCACCGGAAAAAGGTTTTGGTTCGTCTGTCCACTATTTCGGTAAACAAGCACCAACCTTGTTCAGGATCTTCGGCGTTATATCCGTGCCGGAATCTTTTTCCCGACTCTTCGGAATATTCCGTGAAGTCAAGGATCTGGAAATATCCTCCGGCGAGTTTTGAGAAGTCAGACATGACGATTGCTTTCAACCAACAAGACACATGCCCGCTTTCTTTTACTAATTCCAGCCACTCCGGCGACAGGCCACCGCAACCGCCACCCCCGGTTCCATCGTAACTAGCATCGTCGCTAAGTCCATAGTGCCCACAAGTGCACATCCATACCGGGAAGATATAAAGAACACCGACGGACCAGTTTTGTTCGAAAATGAAGACAATATGGAGGTTGAAGACAATACGGCCGAAAGGCCCAAGATAACCTCGGAGTTCATACGAACTCACCGAGACGCTTAGCAAGCGTCGAAGAGCAAGAGTATGAAGAAAACTTCAAATGTCTACATGATATTTAGATCTACACATGTTTACGGTTTAGTATAAATGGGGGAGTGAATAAGCTCGATTAGAGCCCATTCTGCCCCTGTTCGCGCCATTTCAACTCAGTTTGGAGCCCCCATCCGCGCACGTTCAAGCCTATTTAGTTAGGACAGCAAGTCTTCTAGTTGGACTTTGTCCAAAGGGATAGAAAAGCCTTGCGATATTGTGGAATGGTTTTTATTAAGGTGACGCCAGAGACACCTAACCGGTATCTCCATTCCTGATGAAAGTAATCGGTTTGCCCTCTTCATCTTGTTTAAGTTACTTTAACATACCATATAGGTTATAAGATTTTTTTTTATACTATCATTAAATCTTGACGTTCCACCAGATTCAAAGCATGAATTTCTATATGAAAAAAAAATGTGTCTAAATGTAAAAAGTAAAAAAATAAAGAAGGAAAGAAAAGTGAGGTCAAATCATACAATTACCTACTTTGTAACGTCTTTGTTATTATAAAAGGTTGTCAAGTCACTTTTGTAAAGTATTACTTTAATATTAATATGTTGAAAAAGAGGAGACATAGTCATATGGGGAGACATGTATGTTTGACTCTTCAAACATGAACTTCACGTTTAATAAGGATGATGGGAAATTTGTCTTTTAAAAGTTGATGTGACTTAACCACAAGCATACATCTTTTTGGACAAGCCTTACCTGCCCCATACATTATTGAACTTTGTTTGTATTCTAAATAGTGTTAAAGTTTGAAGGCGAGCCCCTTCTTAGGGGGTGTCCTGGGCCATTACTTTAATATGAAGGCTCTTCTGAAAAGTTCCATACTTAACAATTCCTTCAGAATGAAGCCTCTGCTAAACAAATCCTTCAGAATGAAGCTCCATACTTAACAATTCCTTCAGAATGAAGCCCCCCCTGCTAAACAAATCCTTCAGAATGAAGCTCCCTACTTAACAATTCCTTCAGAATGAAGCCCCCCCTGCTAAACAAATCCTTCAGAACAAAGCCCCTTACTAAAAATAAAAAAAAAATACCTTTATAGCAAAGCCTTTTACAAAATAATTCCTTCAAAACAAGGTCCCTTACTAAACATTCCTTCATAACAAACCCCTTCCAAGGAAAGCAATTCATAATGGAACCCCTTCCAAGAAGGAAGCCTCCTTTCAAGACAATCCATTCATAATGATACCCCTTCCAAAACAATCCCTTCATTACAAACACTCCTCCCAGACAATCCGTACTAAAGCCCCTTTCCATATTGCAAGAATCTTTTTCAAAGAAGGAGATTCCCTTTCCAAGGGATGAGGTGTTTAAAACCTCCTTCTAGGAAGAAAAAAATATCATTTGGGCAAGAGTTAACTGCAAAGGAAAATAACCTCTTCCAGATTTTCTTTTTCAAGAAGAATAATCCCTTTCTAATGAAGGATGTATTTGAAAAGTTCCTTCCGTAAGGAAGGAGAGACTTCTATAACAACTTTTTGCATTACAAAAATTTTATTTGAAGGAGAAGAATCTCCCTCTAAGGGATGAAATGTTCAAAGGTACTTCTTTCTGTCAAATGTCCTTGCTACATCACAACATCCCATACTACAATAGTTTTCTAGAAAGAAGAGAAATCCCTGTCTAGGGGATGACACACGTGAAAGGCCAATCCCATGCAGAAGAAACCCCCTCCCTACACCAACATGGAGCCGGGGGGACTAATTTGACATTGCACCATTGTGTCATGAGTTTTCTTCATTAAAGTCTTTTTGCTACTTCATCAGCTTTTATGCATAAAGACGTATCTCATAAAGAAATTGTCATCTTAAAGAGACTTCCAAGAAAAATAGTCCCTTTCCAATGAAAGAGGTATTGGAAAGTCTCTTCCAAGAAGAATGAAAGCCTCCTACAGCAACACCTCATGTTTCAAGAGTTATCCTTTTAAAGAAAAAAAGTCTCATTCCAAAGAGTGATAAAGTCTCTATGGAAGGAAAAAAGCCTCCTGTAGCAGCACCTTACATTCCAAGAATTTTCAAGAGGAAGAAACCCCATATCCTTATCAACTTTTATCATAAGGGAGTGGGTCCCCTCCTATTTGCCACTCTTGAACTTATTACTAAAATAGTATTCGATCACCCATATGAGTAGGTATATTTTAATCATTTTATATCTATCCAACATACTTTTCAACTTACACAACATATGTATGTACATTAGACTTAACACAAGATGTTCTCTTGGATACTAGAATAGTTGCATGTGCTTATTGTGACATCTGCCCGATCCGACCCGACCCAGGTACCCGTTTCTCTGACCCGACCTCTTTCTTTTATGATTTAATATTTATTTATACTTATATTTTATTTTTAATAATAATAATATATATTTCCTTCCCGCCTCTTTCTCTCTCTTTCTTTCCGCCGTCCCCTCCCTCTTCCTTCTCTCTTTCCGCCTTGTTTCCCTCTTTCTTCTTTTTGCTTGTCCTTTGGTTCTTCCCGCCTAAGGATGTCTGCAGCTCCACGCGCCAGACTCCTTACATGGAAGCCTGCGAGAAGACATCTTGTTCCTGCGATGCGTGAAGAGAACTCTTCTCGCAGCGCGCTAAGGATGCATGTTCTTCCCGCAATGCGCTAAGAATGTATGTTCTTCCCGCGATGCGCTTAGAATTCTAGTTCTTCACGCAGCACGCTAAGGATGTGATTCTTCCCGCAGTGCGCTAAGGATTGTCGTGCCAGCCTTCGCGCTCGCGCACTCAGCCTTTCCGCGCTTAACCCTTGTATCTTCTGTTTATTCTAGCCGTTTGCTTTTGTAAATGTCTTTTCTTCTGAGCTGTTGACCTAACCTATCTAATGTCTGAATAGTTACTTTCGGCGCAGCATGCGTACCAACCCCATTGGTTGGTAGAAAAGGTGACTGACATTATCTTTTGAGATCTGCTTTTGCCATGCTTGACCAGTACCTTTATCTGATCCGCCCATGCCTGTTACTGTTCCCTGTCAGCTTTTATCTTGCCCCCTGCAGCTGCCATATCTTTTGATATCTTTTGCTTTTGGAATCTTTTACTTTTTGAGATCTTTTCCCCTTTTTCTAGGGATTGTGTTCCCTAGGGTTTCTCTATAAATAATAACATTATTTTTCCTAACACTACACACACAAAACACTTAATCTCTCTTATTCTCTTCCTCCCTTTTTGCTCTCTGCCGTTGTTCTTCAGCCGCCTCCCTCCTCTCTTGCCTCCGTTTTCTCCTCTCCCCTGCCCTGTTTTCCGGTAATATATTATATATATAATAACTTATTAATTATGCTAACTTATAATCAAGACTTAAAACCAATCGTTAAAACAATAATCTTGTTTATAGGTTAACTTGTGCTTGTTTAAAGATTGGTTCTTGCTTTATCTTACACCGCATCGTTTATCAAGTGAGTAATCTCGTACCTAATCCCTTTTTAGTTTTAATGTTTTGGGATGTTCATGTGTTTGTACAAAACTTGAGTCTTAAACTGTTTATGAACTTTAGTCGCGCAGTATCCCATGTGTTGAGGACGTTTACTTGGCTGTTTATTTGTATGTGTATCATTAACCGCTTTGTTCGGCCTATTCCGCAGTTCCGTTGGTACCATTAGATGAACACGGGAGACCTATCGTTTACGGTTTTCTTTGTTTACACTTGCACAGATGTTTTCTCGTTTTTATGCTCAATTGGGAGCATGGATTGAACTATGATCTATGAACTATCTTAGGCTTGATCACAATCTGATTACACCCTTGTTAAACTCTAGACATACACGTGTTGCGCGCAGATTTATGATTATCTATGTATTGTATTAAACTTGATTTCTCACCAACACGCAAGTGTTTGACGTTTATTTTAACACATGTTCAGGTTTGCAGTAGCTGTTTTGGAGCTTGTGGACACGTAGGACGTTTTTACTTTTGGACCTAGAATTAAAATGTATCAAGACAAGTTAATGTTGTTTGAATGTTATAATTTATAATATATTGATTTATGTTTGATTTATGTTCTTTATTTTCCCCGCTGCGCGTGCGCGATAAAATGTGTATAAATAAATATTGACACCAATAGTGTCGCGAGTAATGAAGCAATATGTGGCGCCCCGATGTATAATCCGCCTTTGGTCGGGGTGTTACAGATTGGTATCAGAGCTCGTTGACTTTAGGATAGGTGGTTAGACGTAACGGCCTAGAATACCTAAGAGTCCCTTCTCGCGCATGAGAGAAATCTCATGTTTGCGCGCTTATTGTTAATTACTCGTTATTTATGAATATGCTCGCACTTGCGCAGTATATGATTTTATGTTCTATTTCGCGATATTTCGATTTTTGTTGAATTTCGATTTTTATTGATTTTACTTACATATTCGTTTGTTGGGATTTGAAGATCCGAAAAGTCATGGTGATACATGAATAGTTGATTTTCAATTTCCATTTACGATTATGTTCTGAGGTTGGAGACTTGAAAAGTCATGGTGATACATGAATTGTCAACCTCCAATACTCATTTTCTTGTGTATTCCATATTGAAGATTGAAAAGTCATGGTGATACATGAATCGCCAATCTCCAATACTCGTTTGCCCGTATATTTTAAATTGGGAATTCGGAAAGTCATGGTGATACATGAATCGTCGATTCTTGATTCGAATTTGTTACCCTTATTAAGTCTGCATTTAGGGTCATTTATTTTACTTTTAACTTTTGATAGTATCTAACTCCGTGAAACCAAGCTTTTCGAGGTTATACTTTGTGCTAAAACCAAGATATTAACTAAAATTAAAATTTTTATAGAATGCCTCCGCTATCTCGCCGATTTCAGAGAAGAGAAGCCTCGCGCATGCGTAGACAGCAACGTTCCCAGGAAATGGCCGCCGTGATAGCCCAAGCCTTGAGCCAAAACAATACCTCGAGTTATAACATTAAGTCCTTTAACGCGGGTAACCCTCCAAAGTTCACAGGTCTTGAAGGAGCCACCGTGATGCTCCAATGGCTCGAAAAGATTGAAAACACTTTCCTCCATACCCAATGCCCCTCAGACAGACGAACCCTGTATGCTTCCAGTGTCCTGGAATCCAGAGCGCTTACGTGGTGGAATGGAGTAGCTCATGCGCGTGGCGCAGAAGCTGCTTCCAGCATGCTCTGGGAGGAATTTAAGCAAATTCTTACGCGAGAATTCTGCCCTCCCAACGAAGTTAAGCGCCTGGAGGAGGAATTTTGGAATCTTAAGCAATACAGCGGTGAAGCGCGCGAGTACGCGACGCGCTTCCATGAACTAAGTTTGCTTGTCCCTCACCTTGTTACCCCTTCCCGCCGAGCCATAGAGAAATTCCTTGGGGGTCTCCCCATGGAAATTCAAGATTCTGTATGGGCCAGAAACCCAGTTACCCTCTCTGACGCCATTGAGTTGGCCGCTGTGCTCAGCGACAACCATGTCAGAGCAGGAACCCTGTTCCTGCGGGGAACTGAGAAGACCAAACTCACCAAGACTGCCCCTGAACCAACAGAAACCAAACCTGAACCCTCAAACCGTAACAACCTCAAGCGCAGGCGCAAGGCCTATGCGCTTACCAACCCGCCCATTGCCCAGCAACCCATTTATCAACCTCCAGTTTACGCGCCTAACCCTCTGTCAGCCTACCCAACACCTCCTGTAGTCCACAACTATGCCTTAACCAATCCCGCACTCCCTGCCCCGCCACCTAAGAAACCTTACACAGGAAATCAACCCCTTTGCCCAACCTGTAGACTTCACCACCCAACTCAGACCCCGTGTCGACAATGTAACCGATGTGGCCGCATTGGTCACTCAACCGAATACTGTAGAGTCCCTCCCGCCAACCCAATTGCGCCAACACCACCAGTCTACCCGCAGAACCCACAATCAATCTACCAAAACCCACGACCCAGGTCGTGCTATAACTGCGGTGATCCCAGTCATTTCCGGAACGCGTGCCCGAGACTACAAGTGCAAATCACACAGGCGAATCCGGTGAACCAGATTTCAAACCAAGTGACGCGTGGACGAGCTTTTAACATAACCGCGCACCAAGCGCAAGCGAATAATGACGTAGTTAATGGTACATTTTTGCTTAACGGATTTTATGCTTCTGTACTTTTTGATACCGGCGCCGATCGAAGTTTTATCTCTCGCGCCTTCGAGCAGAAGCTTGCGCGACCGCGCAACGATTTAAAAGAAGATTTTTCAGTTGAATTGGCTAACGGTGAAACTGTTTTAATTAACTCTGTGATTAAAGATTGCACGCTTAACCTTAACGAAAACGATTTTCTGATTGACCTCATCCCCATGCCTCTTGGAAGCTTTGATGTTATCATTGGTATGGACTGGCTCTCGAAGAATCGCGCCGAAGTTATTTGCGCCAAGAAGATGATTCGCATTCCTCGAGAAAATGGTGATCTTCATATTTACGGCGAAAAACCCTCCAGTGGTCTTAAACTCATGTCTTGCGCCGAAGCCCGAAGGCTCATGCGGAAGAAGTATATTGCATTCCTAGCCCATGTGGTTAAGCCTGCTGAAGAGAAGAAGCTTCGCGATATCCCTGTTGTGCGTGATTTCCCTGAAGTTTTTCCTGATGATCTTCCTGGTATCCCTCCCGCTCGTGAAGTCGAGTTCCGTATTGATCTTGTCCCTGGTGCTTCCCCCGTAGCTAAATCTCCTTATCGTCTTGCACCCGCTGAGATGCAAGAATTGGCAAGCCAACTTCAAGAGTTGACTGCTAAAGGATTCATTCGCCCTAGCTCTTCGCCCTGGGGTGCTCCGGTGTTGTTCGTTAAAAAGAAAGATGGATCGTTTCGCATGTGTATTGATTACCGCGAGTTGAACAAACTCACCATTAAAAACCGGTATCCCTTGCCGCGTATTGACGACCTCTTTGATCAACTCCAAGGTGCCTCTTGTTTCTCGAAGATTGATCTCCGCTCTGGCTATCATCAGTTGCGTATCCGCGATGAAGATGTTCCGAAGACTGCTTTTCGAACTCGTTATGGCCATTTTGAATTCTTGGTCATGTCCTTCGGTCTAACCAACGCACCCGCCGTTTTCATGGATCTAATGAATCGGGTGTGTAGGCCTTTCTTGGATAAATTCGTGATCGTGTTTATCGATGATGTTCTGGTGTATTCTAAGACCAAGGCCGAGCACGAGCAACATCTCCGATTGGTATTGCAAAAGCTTAGAGCTGAACAACTCTATGCTAAGCTTTCCAAGTGTGAATTTTGGTCTGATGAAGTACAGTTTCTTGGTCATGTTGTAAACAAGATGGGTATTCATGTCGACCCATCCAAGATTGAAGCAATCAAGAACTGGATTACGCCATCCTCTCCTTCCGAGATCCGTTCCTTTCTGGGCTTAGCTGGTTATTACCGGCGCTTCATTTCGAACTTCTCGAAGATCGCTTTGCCTTTAACAGCTCTGACGCACAAAGGTAAACCGTATATTTGGGGCTCGAAGCAAGAAGAAGCCTTTCTAACGCTCAAGCGTTTGTTGTGTGAAGCTCCTGTTCTTGCGCTACCTGAGGGTAATGATGATTTTGTCGTGTATTGCGATGCATCCAACCAAGGTCTCGGTTGCGTTCTTATGCAACGAGGCAAGGTTATCGCTTACGCATCAAGGCAACTTAAGGTTCATGAAAAGAATTATACAACTCACGACCTCGAACTTGGTGCAGTTGTTTTTGCCTTGAAGATCTGGAGACACTACCTTTATGGTACTAAGTGTATCCTTTACACTGACCATAAAAGCCTTCAGCATATCTTTGATCAAAAGGAACTTAACATGAGACAACGCCGATGGAACGAACTCATCAGCGATTACGATTGTGAGATCCGGTATCATCCTGGTAAGGCTAATGTGGTAGCCGATGCGCTCAGCCGAAAACCCTGCCAGCTTAACTGTATTTTGCCGCGCACGCATCTTCACTTTGCGCCGATTCAAAGCAACCTTGAATCGCGTATTCGTGACGCGCAGCGCGCATCCATCAGTAATGGTAACCTTCGCGCCGAGTTAGCGTGTGGCGCGGAAGCACTCTTTGTCCCTAATCTGAGTGGAATTCTCTGTTATCTTAATCGCATCTGGATTCCCTTTGATGGGAATCTTCGCGCTGATATCCTGAGTGAAGCGCACAAATCTCGGTATTCCGTTCATCCTGGCGCTGATAAGATGTACAAGGATTTGCGCATAACTTATTGGTGGCCCGGTATGAAAAAGGATATTGCTGTGTTCGTAGCTAGATGCCTGACTTGTTCTAAAGTGAAAGCTGAACATCAACGCCCATCTGGTTTGCTCGAACAACCAGAAATTCCTACGTGGAAATGGGAATGTGTAGCGATGGACTTTATTACCAAGTTACCTTTGACAGCAAGCAAACATGATAGCATTTGGGTAATAGTGGATCGATTGACTAAGTCTGCTCACTTCCTGCCCATTCGTGAAAACTACCGTGTTGAGCAACTCGCGCAGCTTTATGTCAAGGAAATTGTCTGCCGCCATGGTACTCCTTTGAGCATCATATCCGATCGCGATGGCCGTTTTATATCTCGCTTTTGGAAATCTCTCCAATTTGCGCTAGGAACTCGCTTGGACATGAGTACGGCATATCATCCTCAGACTGACGGTCAGTCTGAGCGAACTATTCAAACTCTTGAGGATATGCTCCGATCTTGTGTTCTTGATTTTGGAGGTAATTGGGATTCGCACCTGCCTTTGATCGAGTTCTCTTATAATAACAGCTATCATTCCAGTATTGGTATGGCCCCATTTGAAGCACTTTACGGTCGTAAGTGCCGCTCCCCGATCTGTAGGAGCGAAGTGGGTGAAACTCAAATCACAGGACCCGAACTTGTTCAAGAGACAACCGATAAAATCGCCAAGATCCGTGATCATTTGCTGACTGCCAGAAGCCGACAGAAGAGTTACGCAGATCGTAGGCGAAAGCCTCTCGAATTTCAAGTTGGTGATCTTGTTCTCCTCAAAGTGTCGCCTTGGAAAGGTGTTGTCCGCTTTGGGAAGAAGGGTAAGCTTGCTCCTCGTTATGTTGGTCCATTCAAGATTCTCGCGCGTGTGCGAAAGGTTGCCTACAGACTTGACCTGCCGCCCGCGCTCAGTAATGTGCATCCAACGTTCCATGTATCCAATCTCAAGAAGTGTTTAGCTGACGAGAACCTTCACATTCCACTTGATGAAGTTCAAGTTGATGAAACTATGCATTTCGTTGAGAAGCCTGTTGAGATTATGGATCGCGAGGTTAAGCAAACCAAGCGCAGTCGTATCCCTATCGTGAAAGTTCGCTGGGAGTCCAAGCGCGGAGCCGAGTTTACATGGGAAAGGGAAGATCAAATGAAGATCAAGTACCCGCACCTGTTCTCTGCGCAACCTACTTCGAGATAAATTTCGGGACGAAATTTCTTAAAGTAGGGGAGACTGTGACATCTGCCCGATCCGACCCGACCCAGGTACCCGTTTCTCTGACCCGACCTCTTTCTTTTATGATTTAATATTTATTTATACTTATATTTTATTTTTAATAATAATAATATATATTTCCTTCCCGCCTCTTTCTCTCTCTTTCTTTCCGCCGTCCCCTCCCTCTTCCTTCTCTCTTTCCGCCTTGTTTCCCTCTTTCTTCTTTTTGCTTGTCCTTTGGTTCTTCCCGCCTAAGGATGTCTGCAGCTCCACGCGCCAGACTCCTTACATGGAAGCCTGCGAGAAGACATCTTGTTCCTGCGATGCGTGAAGAGAACTCTTCTCGCAGCGCGCTAAGGATGCATGTTCTTCCCGCAATGCGCTAAGAATGTATGTTCTTCCCGCGATGCGCTTAGAATTCTAGTTCTTCACGCAGCACGCTAAGGATGTGATTCTTCCCGCAGTGCGCTAAGGATTGTCGTGCCAGCCTTCGCGCTCGCGCACTCAGCCTTTCCGCGCTTAACCCTTGTATCTTCTGTTTATTCTAGCCGTTTGCTTTTGTAAATGTCTTTTCTTCTGAGCTGTTGACCTAACCTATCTAATGTCTGAATAGTTACTTTCGGCGCAGCATGCGTACCAACCCCATTGGTTGGTAGAAAAGGTGACTGACATTATCTTTTGAGATCTGCTTTTGCCATGCTTGACCAGTACCTTTATCTGATCCGCCCATGCCTGTTACTGTTCCCTGTCAGCTTTTATCTTGCCCCCTGCAGCTGCCATATCTTTTGATATCTTTTGCTTTTGGAATCTTTTACTTTTTGAGATCTTTTCCCCTTTTTCTAGGGATTGTGTTCCCTAGGGTTTCTCTATAAATAATAACATTATTTTTCCTAACACTACACATACAAAACACTTAATCTCTCTTATTCTCTTCCTCCCTTTTTGCTCTCTGCCGTTGTTCTTCAGCCGCCTCCCTCCTCTCTTGCCTCCGTTTTCTCCTCTCCCCTGCCCTGTTTTCCGGTAATATATTATATATATAATAACTTATTAATTATGCTAACTTATAATCAAGACTTAAAACCAATCGTTAAAACAATAATCTTGTTTATAGGTTAACTTGTGCTTGTTTAAAGATTGGTTCTTGCTTTATCTTACACCGCATCGTTTATCAAGTGAGTAATCTCGTACCTAATCCCTTTTTAGTTTTAATGTTTTGGGATGTTCATGTGTTTGTACAAAACTTGAGTCTTAAACTGTTTATGAACTTTAGTCGCGCAGTATCCCATGTGTTGAGGACGTTTACTTGGCTGTTTATTTGTATGTGTATCATTAACCGCTTTGTTCGGCCTATTCCGCAGTTCCGTTGGTACCATTAGATGAACACGGGAGACCTATCGTTTACGGTTTTCTTTGTTTACACTTGCACAGATGTTTTCTCGTTTTTATGCTCAATTGGGAGCATGGATTGAACTATGATCTATGAACTATCTTAGGCTTGATCACAATCTGATTACACCCTTGTTAAACTCTAGACATACACGTGTTGCGCGCAGATTTATGATTATCTATGTATTGTATTAAACTTGATTTCTCACCAACACGCAAGTGTTTGACGTTTATTTTAACACATGTTCAGGTTTGCAGTAGCTGTTTTGGAGCTTGTGGACACGTAGGACGTTTTTACTTTTGGACATAGAATTAAAATGTATCAAGACAGGTTAATGTTGTTTGAATGTTATAATTTATAATATATTGATTTATGTTTGATTTATGTTCTTTATTTTCCCCGCTGCGCGTGCGCGATAAAATGTGTATAAATAAATATTGACACCAATAGTGTCGCGAGTAATGAAGCAATATGTGGCGCCCCGATGTATAATCCGCCTTTGGTCGGGGTGTTACACTTATGGTGATACATTACAATAAAAATATATGTCTTGTAGTCTACGCAATCCCAAAGATCTGATAGGTTTTACAAGTACATCTCCTTATATGGTTGTTTCTAACCATATCACATGTAGATATGTATTAAATATTTACTTCATCCCTCACCACCCTGTCTTTTTACATAATTATATTTGATGTTTATGTCCTTGGTTTAACAATGGAACTTCGAATTCGCTTTATAAGCTATAGCAGCTTAGCCGTTAGAATTTATCGACACTTTGTCACTAGGATTAATGGTAGTTTCTCCCAAGCTATTTAGAGATCGCTTACCATACTAACAGACTAATAGCAAATTAACCATATATCTGGTATTGTGCACATCAAAACGTACATATATAAGACTTCCGATTGTGCTTGAGCAAGGGAAAATTTTCACTCTCGACACATTCTTTTGCTTAACTCTTCATCGTCATAGGGTGTCAATGGGTTTGTAGTTTTGCACATTAAAGTGTTTCTTGAGAAAGTTGTAATGACTTGTTTGAATAATCTCTTGAAACCATAACTCCAAGAATATATGTGGCTTGGCCCATATCTTTCATTTTGAAGTTAGATGATAACCATCTTTGAACTTCAAGGACATGCATACTGCTTATCATTTCCAGCTATTTTTTTTTTAACGGCGGATATTATATAAATCACCGACTAGCAAGAAACTAGCCGGGCAAAAAACAACGAAAATTACATGAATAAAAGAGGGTTCTTCAACCAATCTATCCAATTAGCTTTACACTTACTCTTTCTACTCGAATACCAAAGAAAAGTGAAGTACGTAACCTCATCAAACAACAACACATCCTTCATACGTCTTTTCAAGAAAACGGTAATGACAAAAGTTTTCTTTTAGACCTTTTAGTAAAGATTTCTTCATCTAATTCTTTATGGTGAAAAGATGTTTACACATACATTTTAAGTAACTCAAGGTCCATACCCACAACTACAGCTAAGGTTAGACAAATAGAGCTGGCTACGAGGCAAGGCCGGGTGGTTGACGGATCCGGCCCGACACCCTGATAGGTCCGAATTTTTATTTTTATATATATTATTGAAAAAAAATATGTTTTCTTAATGTTTAAACCCAATTACTCAACTAGTTTAAGGCTATTCAGAACAAAATTTTTCACAATTCTTGAAGACGGCCATGCGGACAAATTTATGTAAATCTCACCACTAAAGAGAAAGTGTCTTCATGGTCAATCCCTTCATGTTAGTTTTAGCCTTTCGCTACACGTCGTGCTTTGTATCTTCCAATGCTCCCATCATCTTTTAATTTTATTTTGAGGCAGTGTTATAAAAATCGCTAGGCGCTAGTCGAACGGTGGGACAAGAACTAGCGATTAATCGGGATTACTAGAGATTAATCGGGATTGCTCGGATTGGAATTTATATGTAAATTTCCAAACATACATATATATTCCAAATTTTATGTATACAATTCTTAATTTCGAGAGATTTTGGACAAATTGGAGCAACAAATCGTGGGGTGGCAACTAGCGATTAATCGGGATTAATTAACGCCTAGTCAGGATTTTTATAACACTGCTTTTGAGAGAGAATTAATTCCCAAGCACACTTCTCTTTCATTGGAACCATTTCATCTGTACCTATTTGTCTTTTGCTAGTGATATTAGAGCTTCGTTTTCATTTCTAGGTTCATCTTCTTGTTGAACCATGAAGGTATCAACATCATCTATCTTAACGGACGACGAGGATTACATTTAACGACTTATCATGCCATATCTAAGCCTCTCTTACAACATGCTCTTGATTTCTTGAATTGCTCCAACTCAGAACCGAGTTATTCCAAAATTTAATTGTCCTCACCACAATCATAATTTAATATAAAGCTTGTTATAAAATTTGGTTTTAATAAAGATAAAATAGGGTCTTTCCTGTGAACGTATAAGGCCTTCAATGTGTGAAGTTTGGTCACCAGAATCGAAAACACAAACGATATTTAGATCATAAGCTCGATCTCGTAATTCTCATTAGCTCGAAAATTACAATACATAAACTCTTCACAATATAACCCACAAGCTCAGGTATATATATATATATTAATTTAAATTTGAAAACCCAACTAAACTAGAATACAAATACCACAATCATATTCAAATACTAATTGGTAAAAACAAATCTAAATAATAATTAATAAATAAATTCCTTGTTGTCCAAGTCATTGGCTCGACTTGTTCACCAAGTAATTTATTCCGTGTAAACCAAGTCACGTGCTCAACTTGATAAACAAGACACCAATCCATCATAGGCTCGATGGGTCGGCCCAACCCGCCTCATTGTTTCGAGGACGGGAATTAAGTCCAACAATGTGAAGGTTACAAACATTCACGGGAAGACGCCATAAAATATCTAAATAAAAATAATTCAAAGTAAATTGAAATGTATGATATTCATAGACCGAAATAACAAAAGTTTAATAATATTACAACCATCAACATAGTAGATTCCAAATGAGAGGAATGTAGGCAAGTAAAGTTAGTAAAAACTAGTTTCAAGTAAACATATGACCTAACCAACATGCAAAATCATATTTTGCCTATGTAATTGTGTATCTATAAAGAATAGCAGCATATATATAGGTTACAAAATTTATGCTGCGTGTGACTCAGGAACAAGTTATCCGCTTGAAGCATGCATCTTAGACTTAAGCTTTGAATTTAATGGTGTACAACATGATGAGATGTCAATACCAGCAACCTCCATTGCATTACAGACCCATTCAGGAACATCACCCTCAGGAAACTACCAAAAAAAAAAACAAATAAATAAATCATTAAGATTAATTTCCCAGCATTTTTTCGTATGCTAATCATGAAGACATATAAGATCGAAAAAATGATAACTTATAACATGCATAAACGTACCATTTTCTTCAAAAAGTCGCATACAAATCTGCGTATGAAAAAATGCGGACCAAAATTAATATCATCAATTTATCGCAATAAAAGTAACAGGAAAATAATGTTTGTGTTTTTATGCAATAATCATGTGGAGAGAAAGTTATTTAGAAGGAAAGCATACTTTGGAAACGCTCCTTCTATTATTGATGAATGAAGGTTTCTGCTAAGCTGCAAATTTTAAAACAAATTGGTTTTCGAATCAAGAGATATATACAAGCTGTTGTAAGTTTATTACCTGCATCATGTAGTATAAATTATGATAAGACAAAAGTTGAGAGCCCATAGCATCTTTTGTTACAAGGCAATGAAGATAGGCCCTTGTGTAGTTTTTGCAAACCTATAGTATAAGCAAGAAAAGAATTATAAAAAATGCAAGTATTTGTTGTTAAAAGACAGCAAAATTGTATAAATCTAAAAACTAACGAGATGATTACAATTCATAAGCATACCATGCACTCGCATGTTGGGTCAATAGGTCGGGTATCCTCAGCCATAGATTGGTGTTTAAGTTTCAGAACCCCCTGAAATCAAGAAAACCATATTTGGTCATATAACCCTTACCATGTTGTTCGTGCTCCGGTGCTCATTCGTTTAACTTTAACCGAACAAACAATCCAACACAAACAATTAAGTATTCTTGTTAATGTTCGTTCACTAAGAAAATGAGTGTGTTCGTGTTCGCTTATGTTTGTTTGTAAATAGTATAAATGAACGGTTCACGAACATAAATGAGCATAGACGGGAAAAAAACATAATTGTTCAAAAAAAAGAGTAAGCATATGCATAGATCTGTTGGGCCTAAAACCTTATTGAAACTATACTAACCTGTTACAGGCAATTATAAAACTAGACTAAGTTGCAACAAGCCTAAAATTATAAACTTAAACAAGCATCATAAATGAATGTAAACGAACAAACATAAATGAACAAACGTTCACGAACATAAACGAACGAACGAGACATGTGCTCATGTTCATTTGTTTAACTAATGAAGTCCGTCCGTTTATTAAATAAACAAACTTCCCGTCAAACGGTTAACTAAACGTTTGGTTCATTTACAGGCATACATAAAATTGAAATCATTATGGGCTAATTATTATTCTTGAAATTATATTATAAAAAGCCACAAACATTAATTAAGTTTCAATAGAAAAGAAATATTTTATTATATATAGAAAAATGTAAAATTGTTGTAATATTATATACCTCGGGCACAAGCGCAGTGCCAAATCGAGCAGTACGTGTAGGGTAGACACAGTCGTACATGTCAGCACCCAAAGCACTGCAAACCACAATATCAAGTGGATACCCAACACCCTGAGAAAATAAATAACGCCATAATATTAGGATGTAGAAAAAGGTAAAAGACTAAAATACCCTCACAACTGATAAACTACCATCACATAACGGGGCTTGCTTTCAGGAAGTGATGCAGTGCATTGTGCAACAACACGCCAAAATGAATCTTTATCTTCACCACCAGCAAGGCCGCCAATTGCATACCCGGGCAAATTCCTCTCCACCAAACCTTGGACACATATATCCCTGTTAATAAACGATTAGAAATGTGATTAGTATTGAAGATAATTATATGAACCAAGAATTATTAAATTAATAATAACTACCTTAAAACTGGATCTAAACCACCTTGTACAATTCCAAATAAATTCTGCTCCTTTGGTCTCTTATGAGCTGCATATGCACAATAATTATGAGCTGAACACATTTCAATGACATTTGACCCGTCACCCGTTTGCTTTACAAGTTAAATCTTTTAGATCAATCCAGGTGGCACGTTAAAGATGATATAGCATAGCCCACGTTGACTCATTTGTAGATAAATGAATATGGTTGAAATTTCCATCTCAACTATAAATGGGTTAATATGATTCTTTAAAGTTTAGACATTTTACAGAAAGAATATAAACTATTTTTATCCTTGAAATCCCAACCTGTATGCACAAGACTTGATATATTCTTTTATTGTGTTCACCACTAATTTACCTAACCAATTAGGCTATTAGCCTATTACTAAATGATATTTTGTGAAATAAATGTTTACCTGCTATGCATCTGTCTATCCAACGCAGCGTGCGATACATAGCTTCCTCTATCCGAGGACCTGTAATTGTGGTTTTCACTACATCATCAAGAGCCATAATAATGTCTGCTCCAATTCTGTTCTACAAGACATGGATATCCAGTTCGTTAATACACAGTAAAGGATCAACATCAAGTTACATAAACCATCCAAAAGTATTATTATATCAATAAAGGAGTAACTGATAAACAGCAATCTAAAGATCTACAGTTACACATACAATTTAAGAAAAGAGAAAATAGATCAATTCAAAATATAGATACAAAATTAAAACATGAAGTTCTAAACATATATACAGTATGTCTAGCAATACCAAAAAAAAAAAAAAAAACAAAACTTCACGGCTTTGAAAAAACTTCACTAGCATCAAACAGTTATGAGCTTTATATATTAAAGAACCAACTGGCACCAACAACGACTTACTTGGATTTGGATTGATTCTTCAGGTGTTAGTAGCATTGGTTTTCCATCAACTGGCGACTGCAAAATAAATATCAAACATTAGCTACGAATAATGACCACATTAAAGTAGGAAACAGACACAGCAATGATAGAGATAGACAACCTGAAACGTGACACCTTCTTCAGTGATATCAGCTAAATGCAACAAAGAGACCTGAAAGTGTGTTAATTCGGTTAGAAAACAAGCTTGATGAATGCTGTTGGAACAAATGAGTTTTCCATGAAGACATGACTAAAGAACCAAACTTGTGAAGAATAAAGAATTACCATCTGAAAACCACCGGAATCGGTGAGAAGCGCCCTAGGCCAGTTCATAAATTTGTGGAGCCCACCTAGCTCGTCTATTAGCTCAGAAGTCGGACGGAGTGCCAAATGATATGTGTTTCCAAGTATAATTTGGCATCCAATATCCTCAAGTTGGTTGGTGGTCAAACCCTTTATTGTCCCTGTAACCATAAAAAAACGTACTTAAATTCCGAATAATAGATAAACATGCAGTATGTATGTGTGCACTTATATGGGCAGTTCAAATTATAACCTTGTGTTCCAACAGGCATAAATAGAGGCGTCTCACAAAGAAAGTGAGGCAGTGTTAGCCGAGCTGCACGGGCACGATTGAACCTCCCAAGAATCTAGCACGAAAAATAAAAAATATGTTTCTTTTAGTTAAAAGTTTCAACTATAAGCAAAGATACATGTACATTTTATCGTTAATGCTTTGATATGCAACCAAATAATAATTACGTTGAAGAAATAGATACGTTATGGAAAGTTCAGGAATGTAAAAACATTGCACAGATACTTAATTCATATAATAATTACTTTACCCTATGCAGTCAATATCGGTGGTATCTCGGTTATCAGTCCTCGTATGAAACATCGGTCAAAATATCGGCGATACTGACCGATATTTCCCCGATATATCATCGATATTCCCGATATCAGTGTTATTTTCAACTTTTAGTGTTTAATGTTAGTGTTTTGAGTCTTAATCAGTTCCTACTTGCAGCTACAATTGTTAGTGTTTTGCAAGTTGCAAAAGGATAATTTGTAAATATTAGGAGAGTATACTAAATTGTTAGTGTTAAAACCGCTATATGTGTGTGTGTGTATAATTATGCATGATATTAAAATTATCGATATCCCACCGATTTCCTATCTCAAATATCAGTCCTCGACCGACGGATATCCGATATTTTTCTCTTTTATTACCATTACAAAAAAAAAATTATTTTGGTTCAAATGGAAAAGTAAACAATATCTGTTGTTTATAATTACAACATTACGAAATTGATGGAAACAAATTATTTGGTTAAAATAAGTAAACAAATAATAAGTCTTGTTTTATATCCATGAATTCCTTTTCATAATAATAATAATAATAATAATAATCTCAATAACACAAATCTGAATTCAAAGTCACTGCAATCATACCTCAAAACGAAGAGCCATTTGTATCCTCCGAAACAAATTATATTATATTGCAAACTGAATATAGAAAACTGATAGAAGATGTAAACGGAGAACTGACGGAGATTGACGGAAGGAAATAGGCGGCGCGTGTGCCCTAATTCAATGCTCAATGTAGAACAGAGAAGAAGAAGAGCAAGGAGGCGGCGGCAAATTAAAAATAAGTGGTTTATATACCCACTTAAATCACCAAACAGGAAAGAAAGTATATGACTTATACTTCGGTACCTTCCTAAAAATATTAATTGAAAAATTACCAAAATGTCCCTATTATCCTTTATCTTTTTAAATTAAATAAAAGTTTTCAGAAATGCCTCATACAAACACGTCTTTGACGACATGTTAGGTCTTAACGCGTACCTGTTAACCTCCAACGCACGTTTTTCACGGCATTTAGCCTCTAATGCGTCTTTCACAACATGTTAGCCCTATTAATTATTAATTTAATACATATTTGTCATTTCTTTTATAACTTGTAATATATAACTTTAAATATAATTTTAAATATGTCGTTGAGACGTGTTTTTTTTTCTACATGTTGTCATAAATTTTAAAACCGAGTGTCAAATTGATATTAAAATTTTCAATAAATGTTTAATAAAATTTGACCAGTGTCGTTTTAAGTAAAATTTATGCCAACACGTAGATAAAAATAAGTAAGTCTCAACAGTATATTTGGAACTTTATAAAACTTTATGCATTACAAGTTATAAAAGAAATAGCAAATATGTATTAAATTAATTATAATAATGTAATATTAAAAAAAACAGTTAACAGGGCTAACACGCCTTGAAAGACACGCGTTGGAGATTAGCATGTCGTGAAAGACGTGTTAAGGCCTAACACGTCGCCAAAGACGTTTTTGTATAGGACATTTTTGAAAACTTTTATTTAATGAGACAAAAAATGAAATCTCCTGATATAATTGGGCAATTTTAGAAATTTTCCCTATTATTATTCGGTTTAATAACAAAACCATATGTTTTTATTTTCTAAAAAATATATATATATGTGTGTCTATATATATATATATATATATATTCGAATACGGATACCATTTTGTTTGAATTATAGAATCTTCGAGTGTGGTACAAATATTGAAAAACTTTGTTGTGCTGTTTTCTCTAAGGGGGTGTTTGTTTTTTCTTCAAACATCTTCAAGGAGCTAATGTCTGCAGGCGCGCAGACATTACCCTTGAAGACTGTTTGTTTTTTTTCTTAAAACAGATCTGAAGTTATCTTCTTTCATCTTAAAAGAAAAGCAAGGAAATCTTGCTTAAAACATCTTCACAAAAAAACCCTACTCTTCTCCCTTTGCAGCCACCCTCTCATCCACTGCTCCTACCACCGTCCGCCAACACCACCACCCACCGTACGCCGCCACCACCACCCCCGTACCCCGCCGCCACCGTCCACCACCATCCACCGCCACCACCACCACCACCGTCCACCACCCACCATCCATCACCACCACCGTCCACCACCCACCATCCATCACCACCACCGTCCGCCACCACCACCACCATCCATCACCGCCACCACCACCATCCATCACCCACCACCACCACCATCCATCACCGCCACCACCACCACCATCCATCACCGCCACCACCACCGTCCACCACCCACCATCCATCACCACCACCGTCCACCACCCACCATCCATCACCACCACCGTCCGCCACCACCACCACCATCCATCACCACCACCGTCCACCACCCACCATCCATCACCACCACCATCCATCACCACCACCACCATCCATCACCCACCACCACCACCATCCATCACCACCACCGTCCACCACCAACCAAAACCATCCATCACCACCACCCATTGTCCACCACCACCATCCACCGCCACTACCCACCGTCCGCCGCCACTACCACCATCCACCACCACCACCTTCCACCACCCACCAAAACCAAATCGGCATGGCAAGCAAAGACTAAAAACTAGATGTAACTTGAATAAATGACTTCTATCTTGTGAGATAAGTTTGACAGTTATGCAGACAGTATCAGCTTATAAAAACAAACAGTCTTATATTTTCAGCTTGCAGATCTTCAGACCACATCTTCAGTTGCAGACATGAAAACAGATGAAATCAGCTTGCAGACAGTTTATGTCTGCAAAAACAAACAGCACCTAAGGAATGTAAATTATTAGATATGAAGTTTGAAGTCGGGTTAAGTGATACAATAGTGGTTTTTTTTTTTTTTTTTTTTTTTTTTTTTTTTTTTTTTGTTATATGTAAATTTGGGAAACATCGTAGGTTATTGGATGATGACATGCGTGAAAAAATGTTGTCTCGTAAGTCAAAATTAAAATTTTGTTTAAATACTTGTCTCATTGGAAGTTAAGTACCGAAACCAAAAATAAAATAAGGAACTCATTTCAATTAAAATGATAAGTTTATTTCAATTGAAGCATTAATCCTAAAAATTAAAAGCTCATGAATTTATTTTTGCCGATGTGCATAGTCATCTAATCACGTATTCTTGAAAATGTAAAAACCGAAGTTGGCCTTCCACCCTAGTCGCCGGGTTACTAAAATCGACATACACCTGTTGACGGGAATGACTACAAGCTATCCTCACTATTGAAAATAGTTGACAACCACCCCTCCACCCTTGTCAATCATCACTTGCTTTTGTCTTATTGTTTAGCTTTTTAACACATGAGAAGTAAAAATTAAGGCATGTTCACTTTTTTTTACTTTTTTTTTCACTTTTTTATGTTATTATTTATTTGGTAGTTATGTTATGAGAATGTGGGGGTGTGCGAAACTTATACGTTATCTCCTACATCAACACTTCCGATTTATATAATCAACATTGATGTAAGTTTGGCTAAGCCTGAAAGCAAATGCTACAGTGATATATCATAGAAACGCGTTTAAGGTTTTATGAACCTACAATTTCAGCTTTGTAAACAATGTAATTTCAAAATGCATAAAGTTTATCAATCAGATTTTGCAAGCAATGTTACACAATTTTGAACATGTGAACAAGATTTTTGGATAATTACTTATTTACTATCGTGAACTAGCAATTTCAAGCGTGACAGTGATTTTTGAACACGTGCTTTTAGATTTCTAGCATGTACAACTAGTTACGATTTCAAGTATGGATGTTGATTTTGAGACATCGAATCAACATTCAACAATTGCGAGCTTTGACATTAATTAAAAACCGGGCTTGGTAAATAGGACGAACCTTAATAAAAAAAAATAGATACAATTGTACATTTTGTTTGAAGACCCACTCAGAGTCATATTTCATCAACCATAGATTAATTCAAATAATATATCATAAAAAAATAAAAACAAAAACTTAATCCATCATAAAAATTACAATTGAACGTCTCGATGTCTCTCACTTGTGGCTTATTGGTAGGAGTATTGGGTTTTTCAGTGAAGACTCAAGTTCGAATCCAATTGTGTCACTTTTGGGTAGATATTAACAATGAAGAATTTGAGATAGGCTTTGTGCAAAGGTTGTCAGTTCAAACCTTGAGCCCACTCGGGTTTTCGTCTCAACGTGTGTTACGTCAGAAAGTTATGCTCTTATGGTGACACAATGACTGTCAAGTAGCAGTCGACGGTATGGTTTTCTGGAGGAACACGAAACGCCTAAACAAAACTCTGAAGTAATCGTGGGCCCGGTTAAGTTGACCTAAATAAAAATTCGCCATTCTAACAAAAAATTGAAAACGAGCCTAACGAGGCGACGCATAGGTCGTCAAGAAAGAAAGCTAAGTTAAAAGTTGAAAAAGGTGGGCATCTCCGACATGCAATTAACATAATGACCCCTGCGTCATTCATTCCACAGATCTCCATCATAAAACCCTATCATTGCATACCTTCCATTGATCCATCAAATTCTCGTTAAATTTCACGTCACGCATGTCCTTCGTAATTGAATCGCATTATTTATTTATTAACCTAGTCGAGGTATATAACACATTGTTTAATTTCTAAATCTAATTAGTAAGTTTCTGAGATTCAATTATCGTGGGCAGTAATATAGGTGTATCGATTCGGATAGATAGTATGCTGCAGTTACAATCAACGATTGAGGAGCAGTTGATATTAAGAGCGATTAAGGAGGAATGTTCATGGGAGAGTCTCCCCAAACGTCTCCAAGCCAGTTTGAATTCTAAGGATGAATGGCATAGAAGGTATTATTGATTAGGTTAATAGAGCAGGTGCTTTGAAATTAGATTATGATTGGTATTCTGCTGCTGATGTTTAATCGAATATGACTAGCAGATGCTCAAACTAGATAGGAAAACATGTTAATCATGACTCTAATTCTGCTGCAGCTTTCTAGTTGCATTAGTTCTTAAATAAATTCTGATCTGTCCATCCAAAAATAGATGACTGAAAATGTTAAAGAGTATTAGTCAGGTTGTGGATGCGATTAGTAGTGGACAAAGATCCAACAATAGATATTATGTTTGCAGGATCACATAGTTTACTGAAAATGTTAAAGAGTATTAGTCAGGTTGTGGATGCGATTATTAGTGGACAAAGATGAAAGTTCTGATTGAAACTTTGTTCAAAAGGGAACCTAATTGTTGCTGTTTGTGTGATAAAGGGATAGAATCGTCTAGCAATAAAACAAATAAACAAATGTTGCCACTCAGTTTATAACAATGTCCATATCAATTCTGTACTTGAAAATTTCAAATAAATGGTGAAAATTTATATGTTCTTTGGTCAATTGGTTTAAGGTGTTATAAATTTCATGTAAACTCTGAGACTTCTAGCTCAATTAAGCATGCAGTTTTTGAACCTTCTATGAAAGTGCAGGATAATTGCACATTGTATAAAGAGAAGGCTCCTATGGCGTACTTCTTTTGTGCGTAAAGTATGCAGGGAAAGCGAATATTATGAGGATATGATGCGTTATCTTCGAAAGAATTTGGCGGTAAGTACTATTTATAGTATGAATAATGCATATTTGAATTTGTGAGATAGACTTTGATATGGATACTTGTGCTACCATATATAAACTAAACATGCACACTATATTTAGTATCATGATACTCATGTTTAATCTATGCATTTTGTGCTGTCTATGTTGGTTCACTAATAACCTTAAAAGTGAGTGAAGTGTTTATTTCAATTCTTATTAGGTGTCCTTTGATTCAATGATGCAGTTAATGATGTTAGTTTTTTTCTTGCAGCTGTTTCCTTATCATCTTGCTGAGTATGTTTGTCGTGTAATGAGGGTTACTCCATTCAGATACTACTGCGATATATTATTTGAAGTCATGAAAAATGGTACTAGGTTCTGTTATCAGAGGGCACAGTTGAAAAATACTATTAATATTTCCGTATGTGAGACTGATGTTGATTTTGAATGCAGAACAGTCTTATGACCGCATTCCAAATTTTAGTGCTGCTGATGCATTGCGACTCACTGGGATAGGCAGAAATGAGTTTATTGATATTATGAATAAATGTAGATCTAAGGTATAACCGTGCAATATTATTTTTTCAAATTTTATGTAGTACA
Source organism: Bidens hawaiensis (assembly GCF_021521415.1). NCBI lineage: Eukaryota > Viridiplantae > Streptophyta > Magnoliopsida > Asterales > Asteraceae > Bidens > Bidens hawaiensis. The sequence goes on from NW_027505135.1 coordinate 79,073, forward strand.
TTTTTGTGTATGTGTATATTTGTAACACCCTAGACAAATTCCACATTGGCCGTAAATAGGAGAGTTGCTAGATTCATAATAATGTCCCGCCTCAAATACCAACAACACATGTTGGGTACATTCTATGTGGAGCAAAGGAGAACTTCACAGTTAAGAGTGTTTGTGGACGATATTAGTTGGTATGAGAGGCGGCATGTTATAATATCAATCATGTGTCCTCATAGGCTCATGCATATTTAGGTATTTAGGCCTGTAAATGAACCGAACGAACACAAACGGGGCGTGCTCGTTTTTTTAACTATCAAACAAATGATCGTGTTTATTTGTTAAGAAAATGAACGTTCTGTTTGTTTACATGCCTACACATATTATTTAACATTTTCTGTTCTCTGTGTTGGCTCAACATGAAAGAAAAACTTGAATATGAATATCCGCATGCCCTTATAGATTTACCATCTGTTGTTCACAATTATTGTCTAAATATCTAAATATAGCTTGAAGCATCTTTTTTCCTTTAATCTAATTATTCATAATGAATTCGGAGCTATTTAGAAAATAATGTGGAAGCTGAACAAATCAATAGCTAGAGAATCATTGCCCACACATCCAGTGGACATCACAATTGAACCTTGGTGGGGAGTTTGTCTTGTCAATTTCACATTGGAAGAATTTAAGGTAAGGTGACTTGTATCTCTCTCTTTTATTATCTTTTAGTCTAAGAAGATTGCAAGTTTGGTCCCTATATTTTAAAAATTGTAAACTTGGTTCAAACATTTGTGAGAGAGTTGTATGTTTAGTACCCAACGCTAATCCCTATTAATTTTAGAGGAAAAGTGATGTCATGCGCCGTTCATGTGAGGGTAATTGTGTATTTTAAAATTTGAAAACCTAACAAAATTAGTCTTTAATGTGAGTTTATCCCATTTAATATGAAACCCTAATAAAATCGAATGTTCGGTTTAAAAACCGAAGGTGATGAAGTCAGCGCCAAAAGTTATGGAGCTGAAAAACTACTTTATTGGAGTCTCAAAATTGAGCACACATAATTACCCTCACATGAATGGGACATGGCATCACTTTTCTGTTAAACTCACATGAATGCAGCCCTCTCACAAATGCTTGGACTAAGTTTTTTTTATAAAGCAGCGAACCAAACTTGCAAAATGGTCAAACCAGAAGGGAAGAATTCATGTACTGATTATGAGAAAATAAAAATATGCAGAAACTTTCGGAAGAAGAAAGTGGAACAATTGACAAAATATGCAAAGAGGAAGGAAATGCATTCATGTTATTTGACCCGGTTGTCATCAAGGGTCTTTACCGTCGGGGGCTTATTTACCTTGATGTATGTGTTTATGCTGAGGATCGATTTAAAGGTAGCACTTTGCTTTATTTACCATTTATGACACTATAAAATCTGAATATTTTGTGTTTATTATGTGAATATTATCATTTCAAAAAGGGAATATACGTAAAGTAGGAAGATACTATGCAACAATTAGCAACACACTTTCAATCTTATTTTCATAAAGATAACAACATTTTACTTGTTACCGGTTTAGCAGGTCAGTTTTGTCTTTTTAGTGGTTTTTTAGAGTTAAGTTATGTTTTCGTCCCAACGGTTTGACCACTTTAAGTAGTTCAGTCCAAAATAATTTGACAAACAAGGAAACAATCTAACAGAGTTAGTATCATGGACGAAAAGGGTTAAAAAATGAAACCATAATGACTCAAATGGTTAGAGGTTTCGGTTTTGAACTGAACTAGTTAAAATGACCAAACCACATGAAGAAAACCGAACTTAACTCTTTTTTTTTTCAGCATTTTTTTTAATTTCATTTGAATGACGACTTATTAATATTACTAAAAGAAAACTAGAAAAGAAGATCAACATAAGAAGGAAAAAATAACATATTAATATGGCAATCAAGCAAATGTAGCTATTTTTACAAAAACTTTGAAGTTTTTCACTATTTTAGATGATTTCGCAGCTGGTTGCTAGAATTAGGAATTGAGAATCTGTATCCTTTACTATTTTATGTAAAAAAATACCCTTTTTTTGTGATTGTTTTCATATTTGCCCTATTTATGAAGTTGAAAAGTTGACATGTTGAACATTACAGTATGCATGCTAGAAGGGTTTGTTTCAAACAGAGAGCAGTCATATGAAGACCCCATTGAGGAGTAAGAAGATTGTTTATCAATTTGAATTAACTAGTGCAAGAAGAAAAGTATATTATAAGATATTGATTATGGGAACTTCACTATACAGGTTGCTTTATGCTGTTTTTGTGGTTTCAAGTGAGAACTCAACTGTTGCTGAGCTGGCCACAACATTACAGGTCCAGTTGTCACAACTACAGGCCGCTGCTTCTTTTGCTTGTCGTTTAGCATGGGCTGTTAAACTAATTGACCCGGGTTCCATGCTTCAAGAACCAACTTCTCCTAAAAATGTAGTTTCTGATGATGATGAAGCTTCTCGTACAAGTGTCGGATCCTTAAACATGTCTGTTGATTCCACTGTTTTTGACCAAGATTCCTCTGATAACTCCGGCTATACTCGCGTTGCTTTTGTTGTTGATGCTAACATTACATCTTATCTTATGATGGGCTCTGTTTCACCAGGTAAGCTTATTCCTCATCAAATGTTTTGATTATTAAGTTTGCCTATCACTTAATTGGGAAAATCACGAAAATAGTTATTCTAAACATGTGACTATACCAAAATAGCCCTTTGACCGAGTTTTAACATATAGTCGTTGACTTCTCTACAAATTTGTCGCTGGTCTATGTTCGTTTATTTAATAAGCGAACAAACATTAATAGCATAATATTATGTATATATAACATTTGTATGATTTGAGATACTCTTATCTCAAAATAGAGATAATCTTTGTATTTGTATATGCCTATTTAAGGGGTTAAAGGAAGAAGAATCAGGAGACACTTTTGATAATCATTCTATTATTCTATCATGGTATCATACTTATCAAGATCCTAACCCTGATCTCTTTCTGCAACCACCTCTTCTGCTGCCTCCTACCACAGCAGGTTTCTTTTTTTTTTTTTTTTGTCATCACAGGCTTCCCCTTCCCTCACTCAATAACAAACCATGTCATCCAATATTCATCCCGCTATCACCGTTACCAACATAAGGAATTTTATTCCCATAACTCTCGACAATGAAAGCGCTCAATACGTCACATGGTCCGAGCTCTTCAAAATTCACTGCACCGCTTACCAGGTGGCGGACCACCTTGAGCCGCGTGACACATCCTCCTCCTCAACCTCGTCACCAGCCACAACCGACAGAGATAAAGGACCCGCTACCCCTCCGTTAACCGAAGAAGCTTGGAAATGTCTTGACGCCATTGTACTACAATGGATCTACAATACCATCTCCATCGACCTCCTTCAAACGGTCATGAAGAAAAACACAACCGCGTATGATGCATGGATCGCGTTGGAAAATCTTTTTCAAGACAACAAGAGTGCTCGGGCTCTCCACCTCCAATCGAAACTTAACAACACCAGCCTTGAAAGCTTCAAAGACATGGCGGCATACTGTTAAGAAGTGAAAATCTTGGCCGATTAACTCTACAACGTGGATGTTCCCCTCTCACAAACTCAAATGGTCCTTCAGGTTCTTGGGGGTCTCACCGAACAATACCGTACCATAGCCACCGTCATCCGGTCCGCTAAACCCCTTCCGGATTTCAATAACACACGTTCACAGCTCTGTCAAAAAGAAACCGATATAGCCGCCCGTGCCCTACATGCTGCCCAAACAGCCGGTACAGCCCTTCAAGCTTCAGCTAAACCGGTACACCAATCGGAAACTCCAACAGCAGCTGGATCAGACCAAACTGTTGACCGTGGTTGTGGACGAGGCCGCGGGCGCGGCCGCGGCCATGGTCGAGGCCGCAGCAACTTCAGACGGGGTAGAGGGGGTCCTACCTATTCGACTTACATACCGTGGGGTCCTCTCCTAAGCTATCAACCGGGCATGCCTCAACAAACTTGGCAACAGTGGCTGGCTATGCCGCCTTGCCCGTACTCGACCGCTGCAAGAGCACCATCATAGTCCCCTCAAGGAATTTTAGGACCCCGACCCGCTCAAGCCTATCAGATGGGATACGTTCCCACGGACATCGACCAGGCCTTTCAGACAATGGCTCTTTATCCGCCCGAGCAGCCATGGTACATGGACACTGGTGCAACCAATCCCATGACGAACAATCCTGGTAATTTCTCCTCCCTTTTTAATACTGGCATCTCACGTAATATAATTATTGGCGACGGTAATATCATTCCCGTGACCGGACAAGGCAACCAAACTCTTAAACCACCCTACCCACCCCTTAAATTAAATAACGTATTACTTGCCCCCAACATTATCAAAAACTTACTTTCTGTCCGCCGCCTAACAACCGATAACCAAATTTCCATTAAATTTGACCCTTTTGGTTTCCTTGTGAAGGATCTCAAGACCAAGGCGCGCATCCTACGCAGCAATAGCACCGGGGACCTCTATCCTCTCACTCCTGAGATCCTATCCAAGATTCGCTCACCATCCACCTTTGCTGCTTTATCTCAAGATGTGTGGCACCAACGCCTGGGCCACCCGGGTCCCGATTTATTATAGTCTTTAAATAAGTCTAATTTTATTAAATGTAATGGATTTACTTCTCAAGTTTGTGAACCTTGTATTTTTGGCAAAAGTATTAGATTACCGTTTATTGATTCTTTTTCTTTTACTTGCATGCCTTTTGATCTATTACATAGTGACTTATGGACCTCACTCATTGTTAGCACGGGTGGTCACCGATATTACATCCTATTTATCGATGACTACACGAATTTTTTATGGACATACCCCCTATCCCACAAATCTCAGGTTTTTTCGGTGTTTAAACAATTTTACACCCTTATCGAAACTCAGTTTGAATGCAAAATCAAACAATTTCAATGTGACAACGGAAAGGGATATTCCAATACTTCTTTCCAAACCTTTTTTCATCAAAACGGAATGCAATTCCAATTTTCGTGCCCCCACACCTCATCCCAAAATGGGAAAGCGGAACGCACCATTCGCTCCATCAACAACATTATTCGAACCCTCCTAGCCCAGGCCAACCTTCCCAACACTTTCTGGCACCATGCCTTAGAGGTAGCAACCTATCTTCTCAACATTTTACCCAACAAAACTCTAAAATACAGAACTCCGTCACACCTTCTCTATAACCGCGCACCGACCTACGAACACCTTCGCGTGTTCGGTTGTTTGTGCTATCCTTTAGTCCCGCACACCGCAATCCACAAATTGGAACATCGTTCCAAACCTTGCGTTTTTCTCGGTTATCCGAATCAACATCGAGGATATAAATGTCTAGACATCGCCACGCATAAAATTATCATATGTCGGCACGTTCGGTTCGACGAATCCACATTCCCCTTCAAAACAATAAAGATACCGACCCTTCAAAATTATAACTTCCTTACCAATGACCTTAACCCGTCTTTATGGTCACATGTGGTTGATCCTACATCACCGACTACACACCCAACCACCCCATTACTTACGGCCTCCTCATTACAACCAAACCCAAACCTTTAGCCCACTAACACCTTAAACAGCCCATTAAACAGCCCACTTTCCTTCGTTTATTCTCGACGGCCCAAAGACCAACCACCCCCACAGCCCGTGTTCACTTCTGCCACCAAACCTACACCTATCCATACTAATACATCCACTACAACTCAAAACCCACCAAGCACCGCCGCCCGAACCATCCGTACTCGATCAATGGATGGAATCACCAAACCCAAACAAACCTTTAACCTGACCTCTACCTCTATTGCTCCTATACCCCGTAACCCGACTGTTGCCTTGTCCACACCAGAATGGCGCCAAGCGATGAACATTGAGTTTGATGCCCTTATTAAAAATGGGACGTGGGAATTAATTCCCCGTCAACCGGGTATGAATGTTATACGGAGCATATGGCTTTTTCACCACAAATTTAGATCTGATGGGTCATTGGAACGGTATAAAGCAAGGTTGGTTTGTGATGGTCGGAACCAACAGATGGGTATTGATTGTGGGGAGACGTTCCGTCCAGTTGTTAAACCGGCCACGATACGCACAGTTTTATCTTTAGCATTAACACAATCTTGGTCGATTCATCAGTTAGACGTCACTAATGCATTTCTACACGGTAATCTTAACGAAACCGTGTACATGTATCAGCCTATGGGGTTCAGAAATCGGGATTATCCTGATCATATTTGTCGGTTGAAGAAATCATTATACGGCCTCAAACAGGCACCGCGTGCGTGGTACCAACGGTTCACGGATTTTATGACCACTCTGGGGTTTCGTCAAAGCCGATGCGATAACTCTCTGTTCGTTTTTAATCATAGAAACGACATGGCATATTTATTAATATATGTCGATGATATTATTCTAACGACCTCCTCTGACACACTTCGTCAAAAGCTAATGGCTAAACTCGCTTCGGAATTTGCCATGAAGGACCTCGGGCCCCTCAGCTTCTTCTTGGGAATCTCGGTTAAAAAGAATGGCGATTGCATGTTTTTATCTCAAAGCAATTATGTGGCCGATATTTTGACTAGAGCTAGCATGTCCTCTTGCAAATCAGTTCCAACCCCGGTTGACACAAAATCAAAGCTGAGCGCCGAGGCCGGTTCTCTATTCGACGACCCGACCTTATTCCGAAGCCTCGCTGGGGCGCTACAATATTTAACGTTCACCCTCCCCGACATATCATATGCGGTTCAGCAAGTTTGCATGCATATGCATGCTCCTCATCTCTCTCATTGGAACGCCTTGCTTAGCATTCTTAGGTACTTACGAGGTACTCAACATCTCGGTCTCACTCTTGGCAAAACGAGTACTCAGCAGTTACGAGCATACACGGACGCCGATTGGGCAGGCTGTCCGGATACCCACAGATCGACTTCCGAGTACTGCGTTTATTTCGGTGACAACCTTCTCTCGTGGTCATCGAAACGCCAATCAACGGTCTCACGTTCAAGCGCCGAGGCTGAGTACCGGGGCGTGGCAAACGTCGTCGCCGAAATTTGTTGGCTCCGGAATCTTTTACTTGAACTTCAACGTCCGTTATCTTCAGCCACTTTGGTCTACTGCGACAACATCAGTGCGATCTACTTATCCAGTAACCCCGTTCAGCATCAAAGAACGAAACACATCGAACTTGATATACACTTTGTGCGGGAACAGGTGCAACGGGGGAAGGTTCGTATCCTACATGTACCTACGCGGTACTAGATCACTGACATTTTCACCAAAGGGCTACCGAAGATTTTATTTGAAGATTTCAGATCCAGTCTCAGCATCAGAGAACCTTCCGCTTCGACTGTGGGGGTGTAATAGCATAATATTATGTATAGATAATATTTGTATGATTTGAGATAATCTTATCTCAAAATAGAGATAATCTTTGTATTTGTATATGCCTATTTAAGGGGTTAAAGGAAGGAGAATCAGGAGACACTTTTGATAATCATTCTATTATTCTATCAAACATGAACACAAGTCTCGTTCGTTCGTTTATGTTCATGAACATTTGCTTATTCAAATTCATTTATGGTTTTTCCTTTACGTTCATGTATGTTTGCTTACAAGTTCATTCACTTACGTTCGCTAATATATTCATTTAAACTTTTTGGCCCATTACAACTTAGTATAGTTTTAATAACTTTTTAGGCCCCACAAAATGTTCTTCACATTACTTTTAGCTGGTTTTAGCTCTGTTCAGTTATGTTCGTTCGTTTGCGTTTGTTAACCTTTCGTTTATACTGTTAAGAACAAACATGAACATGTCATTTTTTTAAGAAACAAACACAAACAAGAAAACCCCGTTCTTTAAACTGTTCTTGTTCGTTATAGTTAAAAAAGCGGTCTATTCTCCAACTTGAGAAGAAATGTTGATTATAATCATTGGGGTTTCAGTTTCTTTCCTGTGTATATTGAGGGTTCCCCTCCATTCTAATCTCAGTCTCGTTTACAACCGCCACATGTATCTTTTGCAGGCTTAAAGTCACACGCGGTAACATTATACGAAGCCGGGAAACTAGGCCACACAAGCATAAAAGACCTCTGCAACGATCTTAGCTCATTAGAAGGAGCTAAATTTGAAGGAGTTCTTCAAGAATTTGCCAACCATGCATTTAGTCTCCGGTCCATTTTAGAATGTTTAACATCCGGAGGAATCACAACCACCTCAACCAACGAAGACCCCGGTCCCACGACAGCTGCACACACTGTTAACGAGTCTGATGATTCCGAAGACACCAACGATGCTGAAAAGGTAACTAACAAGAAAACGAGAAAATACAATGTCGATATCTTACGGTGCGAAAGTTTAGCCACACTCGCAGCCGCAACTTTGGACCGATTATTCCGCCGCAACTATGAAATTGTCGTGTCGATGTTACCGCTCCCTCATTCTTCGGTTCTTCCTGGGCCCAAAGTCCCGGTCCATTTCGGCCCGCCTTCTTATTCCTCAATCACACCATGGATGAAACTCGTGTTATATTCAGCTGCAAGCAGTGGCCCGATATCGGTTGTGCTTATGAAAGGTCAGTGTTTAAGGTTACTTCCTGCGCCATTGTCTGGTTGTGAAAAAGCCCTTGTTTGGTCTTGGGATGAATCTTCTGATGACAAGTTTGACCAGCGTTTGGTCAACGGGAATATACTGTTACATTGTTTAAACTCACTTTTAAAATGTACAGCTATATTAGTGCAGCCTTTAAGCAAGTATGATCTTGATGATCATGGAAAGTTTAACACAATGGAAGTACCTCTACCCTTAAAGAACTCGGGTGATTCAATTGCCGATATCGGGAAGGAACTCGGGCTCGATGAAAACGAAAGTTTGAAACTGAACTTTTTGTTGGAAAATTTAGGGGACAAGATATATTCGTTATGGACAGTCGGTTATATTCGTTTGTTGAAGCTATATAAAGCGAGTGATCCCAACAGTTTTAATTCTGATGAGTACGAATGGGTCCCGTTGAGTATTGAATTTGGTATTCCTTTATCGAGTCCGGCTTTATGTAATAATATATGTAGAAGAATTGTGTCGTCACAATTGCTTCAGACGAATTTGTTTAGTGATCATCATAATTCAATGCAAGAGCTGAGGACAATTTTGCAAGAGGTTTGTTCAGAGTATCAAGCTACTGGTTCAACTGCAAGAATGTTTTATCAAAGAGATCAACCGAAAGCTGACCAGACGAAAAATCAAAGTAAAGTTCTTATGACTTATGCAAGTCAAAGATGGAATCCTCTCACAGACCCTTCTTCTCCAATTTCTGGAATGAGTGATCATCAAAGATTGAAACTTGCTAATAGGCAGCGGTGTGGCTCAGAAGTCCTCAGCTTTGACGGCAGCATTTTAAGGTATTGTTCTTTATTTATTCAATAATATATATATATATATATGGCTTTTGACAGAACCTCCCGCTCTGAGGGCCGGCAATCCAGCATATAATTTTTTCACATATTTGAAGTAAAATACTTAAATTCCCTCCTAGAACGTGTCAAAAGTTTAAAAACTTAATATAATGTAAAAATCATGATCTCACCAAAAAAAAAAGTCACATTCACATGTTTCACTAAGATTCATGTTTTTTCTAAAAAATCACGTTTTCTTAGCTGGGAAAATTTGAAGGTCCAGTTCACATTTTCCTTAAAAAATCTGACTTTTTTGTTGAAGATAAATCACTATATAATTTCCTTATCTTGTGATCAATACGAATCTGGAACAATAGTATGGTAGGATATATGCAGTTTGATTGAGATGATTTTCAGGAGATAAAGTTGAGAGTAAACACAAAGGGATGATAGGATATATGCGGCTTGATTGGGTCGGTGGTGAACGTCTTTCCCTTGTGTAAACTATTGTCATATCCTGTTTGATTGGGTCGGTGGTGAACGTCTTTCCCTTGTGTAAACAATTGTCATATCCTGTTGAGAGTAAACAATTGTCAGCAGTGTTTGATTTGTTCTTGATTGGTAAAGTGCCACCTTCGATGTATACATCATATCCTGTTGAGTGTTGAAATAAGTTGTCCTGTCCTGATTTCGATTTGATGTTTTCGAATGGTCGAGATCTTCTTCCTGGTTCTACTGCTTTTTATTTGTGTCCAACTTCAAGTTAGATCCTTTGAATGTTCTGGCTTTGCTCCTTCTGATTCTGAAGTGTCTTGATTAATGGCCACTATTTTCTGTGATTCCTTCTTGATCGAAAGACTGATTTATCAGGAAATTACATGGCTTTTATTGAGATATCTTCTTGATAGCATTGCAGTTAATTGGATTATTAGTTTGGTTATATTTGATTTCTTCTGATCTGGTCTGGTATTGTATGCAGCCTTTCGATATGAGTTCTTTATCCAGTATTCTTGATGGAGATAAATCTTTATATAGTTTCCTTGTATTGCTCAATACAAATTTGGATCAAAACATATGGATTGATCTATGCAGTTTGATTTAAGATGATTTGCAGGAAATAAAGTTGAGAGTATAGAATATAAGATACATAATTCTTGTATTATAGAATGTAAGATACATAATTACACCACACCAGTTCGATCTGATTGCTTAGATATACACTCTAAATTAACCGATGTATTTGAACCATGGCACCTGTTCAGAAGTGGCGACAGTTGGCTTCATATAACTAACTTAACCACATTTTGACCCACTTAAACTAACTTAGCTACCGTATGGTATATATAAATAAATACGTATTTAACACTTTTACATAGAAATTTCGAACGGAGGGGGGGGGGGAGGTGAACTTTCTTGGCCCTCTCTCGATTCCGTCATTGACTATATGCTAGTTTAATTATCACAGTAAGCCGTTATGCGTAGGTTGATATAATGATCATTTATTCATAATTTATTATGATCCCAAACTTGACCGTTGATGTTCTTCCTTTTCGTAACAACATAAAGGAACCGTGATGATATTGCAGATCCTATGCTCTTTCACCTATCTATGAAACTGTCATGGGTATGTTTGAAGAGGCCGCTGACTCAACTGGCGTTAAAACAGATGATGCAGACAGCAGAGAAGCTATACTGCCAGGTGTCAATCTTCTATTTGACGGATCTGAGTTGCGCCCATTTGATATTGGGGCTTGCCTTCAGGCTCGGCAACCAGTTTCTTTAATTGTCGAGGCTTCACTTGCATCTTCTTCATCTTCTGGCATCAAATAGGAGCCAGATGCCAAAGTGTATATACGAAGTTTTTCTGTATATTAATCAGGACAAACCTCTTTCTTTGCTTTCTGCTTCAATGCTGCTCATGTTCAGGTATGTATTGGCCCGCATACATTTTTTTGTCTTTAAGATTTTATAATTAATAATTGATGAGTTATTCAAGATTAGAAAAACATATTGTAATAGAAATCATTGAATATAGAACTTAGGTGCACGCATGCTTTAGAAAATGGAATTTAGTGGATCATTGGGCTTGTTTTAGCGCGATAGGATATTTAATAGAGATTTACAATGAGACCAAAGGAATTTGAGTTGTGTGATAAACTTATAATACAAATCAGGAGGTGTGACGTGTACACTTACATATAAACTGATTTGAATCCCGGGCCCAATGACAAGTAGGAATTAAAGGGTTACCGATAAGTATCCAGTGGGTCGGGTCAACCCATCTGCTACCCATATAATCAGTCAACTGGGGCTTAATTAGTGGAGAGTCAAGTCAAGGAATCAAGAAAGGCTAAAATAATGGAGAAGCTTCAAATACTTATTTAGAATAAATACGCTAGAGTCATATCTTTTTCTTTGTCTATGTCTTGTTTATTTTGATAATTATCTAAGTGTTCTTAAATTGGAGATTAGCCCATCTCAAATCGGGCCAATTATCTTTACGTTTCAAATAAAATCAAGCTTTCGCTTTCTGGGTTCTATCAGTTACAGGAAGTTTGACTTATACTTAGAAAACATCAGTGTTTGTAAAAGATGACCTTTTGTTGGTCAAATTACGCTTATTTTATGAAGTCACATTTGGTCTTCACACTAAATCAGCTAAAGGGAATTGCATCAAGTCAGTTTGAACTTAGTAAAACATTACCAAAGGTAACCAATTAACCATTATGCCTGACTACTGTTATCCTGCCAAAATGAAGAGGTGTAGAACTGTAGATTCTCGTTAATGGGTGTAGTTGTAACAGTTAAACCATGAAAAAGTGTACCTGAGTTGGTAAATATTCATATGCTGAATTATGTCTAGTACATCAAATTGTTTTCAATCAAATTCTCATACAGACATACTTACAACTTCAATGTGTTCCTGCTCTAAGTTTCTTTGACTTGCATTTTTGTTACCTTGGATTATCTCAGAGGGATTTTGTGTAACCCAACGTATCAATAGGATCGAAATAATTCTTTTAGATGGTGCAATACATGATCCAGGTTATTATCTAGGACTCTATTAATCACCAATATCCCAAGCCATCAAATTCACTCGCAACTAAAACAAGTATTTCTTTTGATAATCGTCATGTCTCTTACTAAGTTAAAGGTGGTGTATGCTCTGACTTCTAAGTACACTCATGTCGGGGATTATGGAGGATGAACCTCTGGAAGCAATGCGGCCTTGGGGTGAATAGGAGAATGATGGTTACATCTACATTCTTCGAATGGTATGTGTGATTCTCTCTTTGATACATGTTGAATCCAAAGGATTATGGACTATCTCGAATCCAAATATGTGGCAGATGATGCCTCTAGCAAGAAGTTCATAGTCGGTAGTTTCAAATAACTATAGAATTGTGGATTCAAGCCTGTGATGGAGTAGTATAATGAATTATTACGTATACCGGGCAATTCAAAGAATATGAGATGAAGGTGGATGACTCTATGTGTCAAGTATTATAAACTTGGAAGCCACTTGCATAGAAAGTAATATTTAAGGACTCCAGGTGGCTAATTCAAGGGCATTTCCGAACCTTGTTTAGTTAATATGGCAGAGGAAGGTAGGAACGTTATGCCCGACAATAAGGTCAAGGGTAAATAGAAGCTATAGGACAACAAAATCTAAAGAACTTTTTAGAAGTGCGGCAAACCCAATATGAAGTTTATGCTTACTAATACTAATACGATATTCCAACTTGAATATTGATACTTAGTGTATGCCATGACATGCACACAACCGGCTATTACTTATATTGTTGGAAAATAAACTTGTACTAGTAATTATAGTACGTACTCATCACTCGTTGGTAATTTTAAGAGTATTCAAATATTGAAGGCTGTCGATTATTATGTCCTATGTAGGACTTTCTTCATTAATAGAATGTTATTCTAATACAAGTTGGATTACCAACATAGGATATCACTTTTATACAAGTGGTTGTATATTCTTGTTAGGAGTTGGTGTCATATCATGGGCTTTAAAGTAGCAAACTTGCAATATATTTATAACATTAGTTGCTGCTAGTAAAAAGGCAAAATGGTTAAGGAATATGATTATGAGATTCCATTTTGTGGCCGAAACCAATACCACACATTTATATTCTTTGTAACAGTGCATCCACTTAGGCTAAGGCGTGTAGCCAAGTGTACGATGACAAATCCAGTCGCTTATGGTTAGTAAATCGATCGTGAACTAGGCAAACCACTTGCCTAATGGGTTAGCTAGACTCATTGCACAGCATTTGACATGGTGCACAATATTTCTATATGGACGGGATTAAAGTATATTAAAGTCTAATGTTGAGACACTTGATTCCTTTCCAATTTAGCATTATAAGCAGAAGTCAACATGTAAAGCTTACATTAGAGATTGAACACATTATTATATTCCACCCAATGCATGTTTTCAGATCTACATTTAAGGTTCTATTGAGGTTTATCCTCTATAAGATTCTTTTAAGAAAAGGTAATAGCGTGTGTAGTATCTAAAGGAACTAACATTATGAGTGTGAAATGCTACCACTTCAAGATCTTGGACTTGACTTCGCATACACTCAGGATTAGATGAAGACACAAAGCTTATAATTATGTCAACTTTGTACATCAGAACGCACCATGATTCTTGAATATCTAGGATGTGTAATGTATTAAGATGAAAATTCTATCTGTAACACATTATGCATGATTTTGGTTTATATGTTTATTTATTTATTTTTGTGAACCAGGAGAGCCGGGTGATTATAGTGTCATCAACTATTTTATTGTAATAAGCATTCACCATGACACCCAAGGGATTTCAGTTACGTTGTAATATGAATTAGGAGTAGTAAAGTGCCCACTCGTATACGCTGAACTGAATCCCAGACCCAATAAATGGTAGGAATCAAAGGGTTAAAGTTGAATTTTAACTTTTAGTTAGGAAATATCATGTTGGCTTATTTTACAGGGCCAAATTTATCTTACTTTGTGCGGAATACCTAAAGAGAATTATACTATTTTACTAGAATGCATCTTTCTCTAGTTTCCAATTGTTAAGTCTCAAATCACACTCGCTTATTTCGCTTCATGATATTATTAATATATACATTCAAATTCCCTTTTCTTGTTTATACACAGGGCATACTTGTTGCTTCTGGGGCTATGGTTACTAGTCAACAATGGAACATTGATTGGTGGTTATATATATCAAGACCTAATCATATGTAAGTCTTTAAATATGCATATAGATTTTTAAAGGGTTGCCATAATGAGCGGAACTAGAGTAGGGGCAACAAGGGTTAATCTTTCGCCCCGCCAAACTTTATATTAATATGGGTATTAAAGTCAATGTTTTTTGTATAGTTTGATCTCTTAAATTGTCGTAGTATAAGTATTAAAGTCGACGTTTTCAAATATTAATGTGTATACTAAAGTCAACATTTCATACGTCCGACGCTTTTTTATAGCTTTTAAATTGTCGCTTATTTATTAAACTCTATATTAATATGGGTATTAAAGTTGACGTTTTCTTATAGTTTGACCTCCTAAATATTGTTTTATTAAAATAAAATTTTAATATGGATATTAAACTTTATATCAATATGGGGTATTAAAGTCGATATTTCTTGTATACTCTGATGTTTTTTTTT
Source organism: Bidens hawaiensis (assembly GCF_021521415.1). Classification (NCBI taxonomy): domain Eukaryota; kingdom Viridiplantae; phylum Streptophyta; class Magnoliopsida; order Asterales; family Asteraceae; genus Bidens; species Bidens hawaiensis. The sequence goes on from NW_027505135.1 coordinate 94,190, forward strand.
ATAATCGACGTTTTCTTATTGTTTGACCACCTAAATTGCCGTCGATGTATTTGATTAAAAAGCGAACAATGATCAATTTGTTATTGAAGGAAAGAAGTGGTAACATGGGTGGTCTTGAATCATGCAGGTGACAAAGTGTTTTAACATGGGCATACTGCTACTGCATAAGCATCCTGATGTGCATAATCATTGATATATCAATATACCATGTGTTATGTGTATTTATTTCTTTATCATTTTTTTTCAGATTAATAATTTATTTTAATTACCTTGTTTAAAACTGAACAAAAATCAACTACGGTTACATAGAATTAAAGTATATATTTTTGTGAATGGCAATTTTACGGTATAATATGTGGCATTATACGATATACGGTCCATATGTGTATTATACGGTTTATTAGATAAACATAGTTTATTGCCCAACTCCAAATCCCGTGCTTACACCCTGTCACGTTCCTTATGTCTTGTTTCTAGCAATTATTTGTATTACTCAAATAATTTGCGTTATAATAAGTCAAATAAATAAATAAATAAAAATGTTTTCGGTTGCGTTTTCCTTTTTATATAATAAAAGCTTTTAAGCAGCAAAAGAAAATTAGAATTTAGAATAAATGAAAATACATAGATACTTTTATATAGTTTAGCTTATATTTAGATGTTTTTTGAACATTATGCTTAATTTAATTCGTGATAAAAATGATCACCCAATACTAAACTTATAAAATTATTAAACTATTTTTTCTGCAAAGTTTCAAACCGAGTTCAAATTTTGGTTCTACAACATTTGGAATTTTAAAGGTATTTGGTTATTCATACACCCATTAAATTATTCAAACACCTTTTGACTTCATATTTATATGTTCAAATTTTTGTCAAATTTTGTCGGCAACATAGGGACCGAAGAGATTCAATTCCATACGTTAATATACACCCCATACGATAGTATATAATCCATATGATGATGACTTTTTTTTTTTTTATCTTTTTACTTCATTTTATGGCTAACGGGTTTTCGATCGTATAACTTTTTTTTAGTTCTTCCTACTTCAGTCTCGTTTATACTTTTTTTGCATGACTCTGCCCTTCCATCCCTTTGATGGATAGGATAGAGAGGGAGGGCAGAGCTTTAGGTTTTTCATGTTGTCAAAGAGTTGAACAATGAAAACAGATGGTGAGTGCCCGATCGAATTGATCGGATCATGTAGGAACAAGGTTCAAGTCTACCGGTCTGTTAGGATGCCTCAGGCTCAGCTGCATACATCACTGCACTTCCGCTTGACACCTATCGTAATGATTGTAATTCTTTTTATGGAAATTACGATCATAGTTGTAAAAAAAAACTAGACTTTTTAATTTTCGATTTCTTTTTAAAATTTTTTTTAAGAATGTATAATACGATATGCAATTATAGAATTCGTTATTGTAGACCTGATCGATTGAAAACACTTATATGCTATTATAGAATTCGTTATCATTATTGTCAAAAATTGACATCGCTCACGCTGTTTTAGTAGTTAACGAATGAGAAAAAAAAAATTTGTTGTTCGATGTTTATATAATATATTCGGTAGAATCTTGTGTCGAATCATATAATTGATGGAATTTATATTGTGTCAAATAATACACAGAATATTATATCGCATCTAGAGTATGGAATCGCATCATTACGTAAATCGAGGGTAAGCGTGTACGAGTGAGAATCTGGTTTATTATCTAATTTTCATACGATTGTATAGAGGTCATACTAGCATATTCCATATGATCGTATAGCACTCATACTATCGTATGATTTATGGTCAAATTCAAACAATATCAGGCGCTTTTATACTGAAAATTCCATTGGGCATTCCATACGATCATATAGGTCTTATTAATAGGAAAGGGTTTGTGAATTCTTATAATGGGTGTATTTTAATATCATATCCTTTTTAAAATTAACAAAGCTGAGAACATAAGAAATTTAAATTTTGAAGTTTAATATTGAAGTTGTAAGTTATATTAAAGTTTCATAAATAAGAAGGGAAAAAAATAACACGGGACCACTCCTACATGTCATCTCATGCGGGAGAGATTCGTGTTATATGCATATGTCATGTAATTTGGATCGATGTACACACAAGTATAAAAGTTTAGATATATATTACTTACTATATTCTTTTCTCTCAATATTACAAAAACGACATAGCATTCTAGTTTATTTTTTCTAGATTTTCTTTTGAATTTTTACAAATATTTCTTATACAATATCATGGACGTTTTAAACACTTGTTAACAGCTAACTTCTTACACGTGTACACTTGTTAACAACGACAATATCATTCTAGTTTATTAAGGTAGTTTAACCTGGAAGGCTGTGTGTTATGGTGGGGGGCTTCGAAGCCCCTCCGGCCTCCACAGTGTCACGTCAGCGTCACGTGGGCACTGGGGGGCATCAAAGCCCCAGGGCATAATGCCCCTCTATGGTGAGGGGGCTTCGAAGCCCAACATTTTTCTTTTTTTGTTAAAACAAAAAAACCAATACAATAATATATAATACAATAATAAAAAAAATACAATAATACTAAAATACAAAATAAATTGAATAAAAAAACATATAGCTATTTTTAGTCGCCGTCATCTTGCTTATTACTCCAAAGATGTTCAACAAAATCCTATCGAATGCTGAAATTTGTTTTCTTTTTTTGTGTTTATAATAGATTAGCAAGTTTCTCATCTTCGCTTAGTGTACAGATCGGCTCTGGCTCATCGTTGTACTCGCCTTAGCAAACTGCTCTATCCGAATCCTCCAATATCATATTATGCAAGATAATGCAAGTGTACATTATGTTTCTTAACTTATCCATTTGTAGAAAACGAGCCAGTTGTCTCATGATAGACCAACGTTTCTTTAATACACCGAATGCCCTTTCGATGTCTTTTCTTGCTGACTCGTGTTTTTTCTTGAAATACTGACGTTTTTCATCAGTCGGGCACGTAAAGCTAAGAACCAACTTGGCCCACTCCGGATCAATACCGCCGACTAGATTATATCCGTATTCGTAGTTGATATCGTTCGTGGAAAATGAGATGTCGGGCGAGACTCCGTCTGTGAGGCGGTCAAAAATAGGGGACGCATTAATCACAGCTATATCATTGTTTGCACCGGGCGTCCCAAAAAATGCATGCCATATCCAAAGATCAAATGATACAGCCGCCTCAAGAATAACTGTTGGGCCATCATGATCACCCCGATGATATTAACCTTGCCAAGCAACAGGACAGACTTCCCATTCCCAATGCATGCAATCGAGGCTACCAAGCATCCCGGGAAAACCGTGTCTTTGATGATGCACCTCGTGTAACACCCCGACCAAAGGCGGATTATACATCGGGGCGCCACATATTGTTTCATTACTCGTGACACTATTGGTGTCAATATTTATTAATACACATTTTATCGCACACGCGCAGCGGGGAAAATAAAGAACATAAATCAAACATAAATCAATATATTATAAATTATAACATTCAAACATCATTAACTTGTCCTGATACATTTTAATTCTAGGTCCAAAAGTAAAAACGTCCTACGTGTCCACAAGCTCCAAAACAGCTACTGCAAACCTGAACATGTGTTAAAATAAACGTCAAACACTTGCGTGTTGGTGAGAAATCAAGTTTAATACAATACATAGATAACAATAAATCTGCGCGCAACATGTGTATGTCTGGTTTTCAACAAGGGTGTAATCTGATCGGGACCAACTCTAAGAGACAAGACTGCCAGTGCTCACAATTGAGCTCACAAACAAGACTAACTGTGCATGTGTAAACAAAAGAGAAAATCATAAACGAATGTTCTCCCGTGTTCATCTAATGGTACCATGAAAACTGCGGAATAGACCGTCCATACGGTTAATGATCCACACATACAAATAAACAGCCAAGTCTACGTCCGCAACACATGGGATACTGCGCGACTAAAGTTCATAAACAAGTTTGAGACTCTAAGTTGTATGAACACATGAACATCCCAAAACATTAAAAGCAAAAAGGGATTAGATACGAGATAACTCACTTGATAAATGATGCGGTGATAGATAAAGCAAGAACCAACTTTAAACAAGCACAAGTTAACCTATAAATAAGATTATTGTTTTAATGATTTGTTTTAAGTCTTGATTATAAGTTAGCATAATTAATAAGTAAATTATAATATATATTACCGGAAAAGCAGGGAAGAACAGGGAGGAAGACGGAGGCAGGAGAGGAAGACGGCAGAGAGAGCAAGGAGCAAGAGAACAGGAGAGATTAAGTGTTTTGTGTGTGTAGTGTTAGGAAAAATAATGTTATTATTTATAGAGAAACCCTAGGGAACACAATCCCTAGGAAAAGGGGAAAAGATCTCAAAAAGCAAAAGATTCCAAAAGCAAAAGATATCAAAAGATATGGCAGCTGCAGGGGGCAAGATAAAGCTGTCAGGGAAACAGTAACAGGCATGGGCGGGTCAGATAAAGGTACTGGTCAAGCATGGCAAAAGCAGATCTCAAAAGATAATGTCAGTCACTTTTTCTACCAACCAATGGGGGTTGGTACGCATGCTGCGCCGAAAGTAACTATTCAGACATTAGATAGGTTAGGTCAACGGCTCAAAAGATAAGACAACACAAAAGCAAACGGCTAGATTTAAACAGAAGATACAAGGGTTAAGCGCGGGAAGGCTGAGTGCGCGAGCGCGAAGGCTGGCACAACAATCCTTAGCGCACTGCGGGAAGAATCACATCCTTAGCGTGCTGTGTGAACTAGAATTCTAAGCGCATCGCGGGAAGAACATACATTCTTAGCGCATTGCGGGAAGAACATGCATTCTTAGCGCGCTGCGAGAAGAGTTCTCTTCACGCATCGCAGGAACAAGATGTCTTCACGCAGGCTTCCATGTAAGGAGTCTGGCGCGTGGAGCTGCAGACATCCTTAGGCGGGAAGAACCAAAGGACAAGCAAAGAGGGAAACAAGGCGTAAGGGCGGGACGGCGACAAGAGGGAAAAGAAGGCGGAAAGAGAGAAGGAAGAGGGAGGGGACGGCGGAAAGAAAGAGAGAGAAAGAGGCGGGAAGGAAAATATATTATTATTATTATTATTAAAAGTAAAATATAAGTATAAATATTAAATAATAAAAGAGAGATCGGGTCAGAGAAACGGGTACCTGGATCGGGTCGGATCGGGCAGATGTCACAGTCTCCCCTACTTTAAGAAATTTCGTCCCGAAATTTATCTCGAAGTAGGTTGCGCAGAGAACAGGTGCGGGTACTTGATCTTCATTTGATCTTCCCTTTCCCATGTAAACTCGGCTCCGCGCTTGGACTCCCAACGAACTTTCACGATAGGGATACGACTGCGCTTGGTTTGCTTAACCTCGCGATCCATAATCTCAACAGGCTTCTCAATGAAATGCATGGATTCATCAACTTGAACTTCATCAAGTGGAATGTGAAGGTTCTCGTCAGCTAAACACTTCTTGAGATTGGAAACATGGAACGTTGGATGCACATTACTGAGCGCGAGCGGCAGGTCAAGTCTGTAGGCAACTTTTCCCACACGCGCGAGAATCTTGAATGGACCAACATAACGAGGAGCAAGCTTACCCTTCTTCCCAAAGCGGACAACACCTTTCCAAGGCGACACTTTAAGGAGAACAAGATCACCAACTTGAAATTCGAGAGGCTTTCGCCTACGATCTGCGTAACTCTTCTGTCGGCTTCTGGTAGTCAGCAAATGATCACGGATCTTGGCGATTTTATCGGTTGTCTCTTGAACAAGTTCGGGTCCTGTGATTTGAGTTTCACCCACTTCGCTCCAACAAATCGGGGAGCGGCATTTACGACCGTAAAGTGCTTCAAATGGGGCCATACCGATACTGGAATGATAGCTGTTGTTATAAGAAAACTCGATCAAAGGCAGGTGTGAATCCCAATTACCTCCAAAATCAAGAACACAAGATCGGAGCATATCCTCAAGAGTTTGAATAGTTCGCTCAGACTGACCGTCAGTCTGAGGATGATATGCCGTACTCATGTCCAAGCGAGTTCCTAGCGCAGATTGGAGAGATTTCCAAAAGCGAGATATAAAACGGCCATCGCGATCGGATATGATGCTCAAAGGAGTACCATGGCGGCAGACGATTTCCTTGACATAAAGCTGCGCGAGATGCTCAACACGGTAGTTTTCACGAATGGGCAGAAAGTGAGCAGATTTAGTCAAACGATCCACTATTACCCAAATGCTATCATGTTTGCTTGCTGTCAAAGGTAACTTGGTAATAAAGTCCATCGCTACACATTCCCATTTCCACGTAGGAATTTCAGGTTGTTCGAGCAAACCAGATGGGCGTTGGTGTTCAGCTTTCACTTTAGAACAAGTCAGACATTTAGCTACGAACACAGCAATATCCTTTTTCATACCGGGCCACCAATAAGTAATGCGCAAATCCTTGTACATCTTATCAGCGCCAGGATGAATAGAATACCGAGATTTGTGCGCTTCACTCAGGATATCAGCGCGAAGATTCTCATCAAAGGGATTCCAGATGCGATTAAGATAGCAGAGAATTCCACTCAGATTGGGCACAAAAGGCGCTTCCGCGCCACATGCTAACTCGGCGCGAAGGTTACCATTACTGATGGATGCGCGCTGCGCGTCACGAATACGCGATTCAAGGTTGCTTTGAATCGGCGCGAAGTGAAGCTGCGTGCGCGGCAAAATACAGTTAAGCTGGCAGGGTTTTCGGCTGAGCGCATCGGCTACCACATTAGCCTTACCAGGATGATACCGGATCTCACAATCGTAATCGCTGATGAGTTCGTTCCATCGGCGTTGCCTCATGTTAAGTTCCTTTTGATCAAAGATATGCTGAAGGCTTTTATGGTCAGTGTAAAGGATACACTTAGTACCATAAAGGTAGTGTCTCCAGATCTTCAAGGCAAAAACAACTGCACCAAGCTCGAGGTCGTGAGTTGTATAATTCTTTTCATGAACCTTAAGTTGCCTTGATGCGTAAGCGATAACCTTGCCTCGTTGCATAAGAACACAACCGAGACCTTGGTTGGATGCATCGCAATACACGACAAAATCATCATTACCCTCAGGTAGCGCAAGAACAGGAGCTTCACACAACAAACGCTTGAGCGTTAGAAAGGCTTCTTCTTGCTTCGAGCCCCAAATATACGGTTTACCTTTGTGCGTCAGAGCTGTTAAAGGCAAAGCGATCTTCGAGAAGTTCGAAATGAAGCGCCGGTAATAACCAGCTAAGCCCAGAAAGGAACGGATCTCAGAAGGAGAGGATGGCGTAATCCAGTTCTTGATTGCTTCAATCTTGGATGGGTCGACATGAATACCCATCTTGTTTACAACATGACCAAGAAACTGTACTTCATCAGACCAAAATTCACACTTGGAAAGCTTAGCATAGAGTTGCTCGGCTCTAAGCTTTTGCAATACCAATCGGAGATGTTGCTCATGCTCGGCCTTGGTCTTAGAATACACCAGAACATCATCGATAAACACGATCACGAATTTATCCAAGAAAGGCCTACACACCCGATTCATAAGATCCATGAAAACGGCGGGTGCGTTGGTTAGACCGAAGGACATGACCAAGAATTCAAAATGGCCATAACGAGTTCGAAAAGCAGTCTTCGGGACATCTTCATCGCGGATGCGCAACTGGTGATAGCCAGAGCGGAGATCAATCTTCGAGAAACAAGAGGCACCTTGGAGTTGATCAAAGAGGTCGTCAATACGCGGTAAGGGATACCGGTTTTTAATGGTGAGTTTGTTCAACTCGCGGTAATCAATACACATGCGAAACGATCCATCTTTCTTTTTAACGAACAACACCGGAGCACCCCAGGGCGAAGAGCTAGGGCGAATGAATCCTTTAGCAGTCAACTCTTGAAGTTGGCTGGCCAATTCTTGCATCTCAGCGGGTGCAAGACGATAAGGAGATTTAGCTACGGGGGAAGCACCAGGGACAAGATCAATACGGAACTCGACTTCACGAGCGGGAGGGATACCAGGAAGATCATCAGGAAAAACTTCAGGGAAATCACGCACAACAGGGATATCGCGAAGCTTCTTCTCTTCAACAGGTTTAACCACATGGGCTAGAAATGCAATACACTTCTTCCGCATGAGCCTTTGGGCTTCGGCGCAAGACATAAGTTTAAGACCACTGGAGGGTTTCTCGCCGTAGATATGAAGATCACCATTTTCTCGAGGTATGCGTATCAACTTCTTGGCGCAAATAACTTCGGCGCGATTCTTCGAGAGCCAGTCCATACCAATAATAACATCAAAGCTTCCAAGAGGCATAGGGATGAGGTCGATCAGAAAATCGTTTTCGTTAAGATTAAGCGTACAATCTTTAATCACTGAGTTAATTAAAATAATTTCACCATTAGCCAATTCAACTGAAAAATCTTCTTTTAAATCGTTGCGCGGTCGCGCAAGCTTCTGCTCGAAGGCGCGAGAGATAAAGCTTCGATCGGCGCCAGTATCAAAAAGTACAGAAGCATAAAATCCGTTAAGTAAAAATGTACCATTAACTACGTCATTATTCGCTTGCGCTTGGTGCGCGGTTATGTTAAAAGCTCGTCCACGCGTCACTTGGTTCGAAATCTGGTTCACCGGATTCGCTTGCGTAATCTGAACTTGTAGTCTTGGGCACGCGTTCCGGAAATGACTGGGATCACCGCAGTTAAAGCACGATCTGGGTCGTGGGTTTTGGTAGATTGATTGTGGGTTCTGCGGGTAGACTGGTGGTGTTGGCGCAATTGGATTGGCGGGAAGGACTCTACAGTTTTCAGCAGTGTGACCAGTACGGCCACATCGGTTACAAAGTCGACACGGGGTTTGGGTTGGGTGGTGAAATCTACAGGTTGGGCAAAAGGGATGGTTTCCTGTGTAAGGTTTCTTAGTTGGCGGGGCAGGGAGTGCTGGATTGGTTAAGGCATAGTTATGGACTGCAGGAGGTGCTGGGTAGGTTGACAGTGGGTTAGGCGCGTAAACTGGGGGTTGGTAAACGGGTTGCTGGACAATGGGCGGGTTGGTAAGCGCATAGGCCTTGCGCCTGCGCTTGAGGTTGTTACGGTTTGAGGGTTCTGGTTTGGTTTCTGCGGGTTCAGGGACAGTTTTGGTGGTTTTGGTCTTCTCAGTTCCCCGCAGGAACAGAGTTCCTGCTCTGACATGGTTGTCGCTGAGCACAGCGGCCAACTCAATAGCGTCAGGGAGGGTAACTGGGTTTCTGGCCCATACAGAATCTTGAATTTCCATGGGGAGACCCCCAAGGAATTTCTCGATGGCTCGGCGGGAAGGGGTAACAAGGTGAGGGACCAGTAAGCTTAGCTCGTGGAAGCGCGTCGCGTACTCGCGCGCTTCACCGCTGTACTGCTTCAAGTTCCAAAATTCTTCCTCCAGGCGCTTAACTTCGTTGGGAGGGCAGAATTCTCGCGTAAGAATTTCCTTGAATTCCTCCCATGTCATGCTAGAAGCAGCCTCTGCGCCACGCGCATGGGCTACTCCATTCCACCATGTAAGCGCTCTGGATTCCAGGACACTGGAAGCATATAGGGTTCGTCTGTCTGAGGGGCATTGGGTGTGAAGGAAAGTGTTTTCTATCTTCTCGAGCCACTGGAGCATCACGGTGGCTCCTTCAAGACCTGTGAACTTTGGAGGGTTACCCGCGTTAAAGGACTTAATGTTATAACTCGAGGTGTTGGTATTGTTTTGGCTCAAAGCTTGGGCTATTGCGGCGGCCATTTCCTGGGAACGTTGCTGTCTACGCATGCGCGAGGCTTCTCTTCTCTGAAATCGGCGAGATAGCGGAGGCATTCTATAAAAATTTTAATTTTAGTTAATATCTTGGTTTTAGCGCAAAGTTTTAATCTTATAAAGCTTGGTTTCGCAGGGTTAGATACTATCAAAAGTTAAAGTAAAATAAATGACCCAAAATGCAGATTTAATAAAGGTAACAAATTCGAATCAGAAATCGACAATTCATGCATCACCATGACTTTCCGAATTCCCAATTTAAAATATACGAGTAAACGAGTATTGGAGATTGACGATTCATGTATCACCATGACTTTCCAATCTTCAATATAAAATATACAAGAAAATGAGTATTGGAGGTTGACAATTCATGTATCACCATGACTTTTCAAGTCTCCAACCTCAGAACATAATCGTAAATGGAAATTGAAAATCAACTATTCATGTATCACCATGACTTTTCGGATTTTCAAATCCCACAAACGAATATGTAAGTAAAATCAATAAAAATCGAAATTCAACCAAAATCGAAATATCGCGAAATAAAACATAAAATCATATACTGCGCAAGTGCGAGCATATTCATAAATAACGAGTAATTAACAATAAGCGCGCAAACATGAGATTTCTCTCATGCGCGAGAAGGGACTCTTAGGTATTCTAGGCCGTTACGTCTAACCACCTATCCTAAAGTCAACGAGCTCTGATACCAATCTGTAACACCCCGACCAAAGGCGGATTATACATCGGGGCGCCACATATTGTTTCATTACTCGTGACACTATTGGTGTCAATATTTATTAATACACATTTTATCGCACACGCGCAGCGGGGAAAATAAAGAACATAAATCAAACATAAATCAATATATTATAAATTATAACATTCAAACATCATTAACTTGTCCTGATACATTTTAATTCTAGGTCCAAAAGTAAAAACGTCCTACGTGTCCACAAGCTCCAAAACAGCTACTGCAAACCTGAACATGTGTTAAAATAAACGTCAAACACTTGCGTGTTGGTGAGAAATCAAGTTTAATACAATACATAGATAACAATAAATCTGCGCGCAACATGTGTATGTCTGGTTTTCAACAAGGGTGTAATCTGATCGGGACCAACTCTAAGAGACAAGACTGCCAGTGCTCACAATTGAGCTCACAAACAAGACTAACTGTGCATGTGTAAACAAAAGAGAAAATCATAAACGAATGTTCTCCCGTGTTCATCTAATGGTACCATGAAAACTGCGGAATAGACCGTCCATACGGTTAATGATCCACACATACAAATAAACAGCCAAGTCTACGTCCGCAACACATGGGATACTGCGCGACTAAAGTTCATAAACAAGTTTGAGACTCTAAGTTGTATGAACACATGAACATCCCAAAACATTAAAAGCAAAAAGGGATTAGATACGAGATAACTCACTTGATAAATGATGCGGTGATAGATAAAGCAAGAACCAACTTTAAACAAGCACAAGTTAACCTATAAATAAGATTATTGTTTTAATGATTTGTTTTAAGTCTTGATTATAAGTTAGCATAATTAATAAGTAAATTATAATATATATTACCGGAAAAGCAGGGAAGAACAGGGAGGAAGACGGAGGCAGGAGAGGAAGACGGCAGAGAGAGCAAGGAGCAAGAGAACAGGAGAGATTAAGTGTTTTGTGTGTGTAGTGTTAGGAAAAATAATGTTATTATTTATAGAGAAACCCTAGGGAACACAATCCCTAGGAAAAGGGGAAAAGATCTCAAAAAGCAAAAGATTCCAAAAGCAAAAGATATCAAAAGATATGGCAGCTGCAGGGGGCAAGATAAAGCTGTCAGGGAAACAGTAACAGGCATGGGCGGGTCAGATAAAGGTACTGGTCAAGCATGGCAAAAGCAGATCTCAAAAGATAATGTCAGTCACTTTTTCTACCAACCAATGGGGGTTGGTACGCATGCTGCGCCGAAAGTAACTATTCAGACATTAGATAGGTTAGGTCAACGGCTCAAAAGATAAGACAACACAAAAGCAAACGGCTAGATTTAAACAGAAGATACAAGGGTTAAGCGCGGGAAGGCTGAGTGCGCGAGCGCGAAGGCTGGCACAACAATCCTTAGCGCACTGCGGGAAGAATCACATCCTTAGCGTGCTGTGTGAACTAGAATTCTAAGCGCATCGCGGGAAGAACATACATTCTTAGCGCATTGCGGGAAGAACATGCATTCTTAGCGCGCTGCGAGAAGAGTTCTCTTCACGCATCGCAGGAACAAGATGTCTTCACGCAGGCTTCCATGTAAGGAGTCTGGCGCGTGGAGCTGCAGACATCCTTAGGCGGGAAGAACCAAAGGACAAGCAAAGAGGAGGGAAACAAGGCGTAAGGGCGGGACGGCGACAAGAGGGAAAAGAAGGCGGAAAGAGAGAAGGAAGAGGGAGGGGACGGCGGAAAGAAAGAGAGAGAAAGAGGCGGGAAGGAAAATATATTATTATTATTATTATTAAAAGTAAAATATAAGTATAAATATTAAATAATAAAAGAGAGATCGGGTCAGAGAAACGGGTACCTGGATCGGGTCGGATCGGGCAGATGTCACACCTCGTATATTTTTTGTACGTCGCTTTGAGTCGGCTTCCTCAAATATTTTTTATGATATAGTTGTGGAATACCTAAGTTTAACAAATTTTATGAAATTCATGCTTAAAATATTACGGTTTTGAAATAAATAATTAGAATATTAATACTCACATTCGCAGAATGTGTGAAGCGCTTCACGAGCCACTGTCGCCGACATCTGTAAGTACTCTTCCATGGCGTCGCTCGCGGTCCCGTACACTAGTTGACGAATTGCCGCCGTGCATTTTTGCATTGTTGAATATCCCGGTTTACCTCTCGCGTCCTCCCGTTGTTGGAAGAATGCATAAACGCTTTCTAAATCACCAACTATTCCTAAAAATAGTTGGCGACTCATTCGAAAACGACGCCGAAATCGTTCCGAATCAAAAGTCGCTTCCGGCGAAAAATAATTTTTCATCAACCGGTCATGCGCACCTACGCGATCCCGTTGAAGATGAGGCCCTCTTTCTAGTGGTTGTGAGCTTTCGCAATTCTGGACTACGAGTCGTGCAGCCTCTAGAAAGGCACTAAATATCGCTTCATCCTCTGAATCCGAATTGGAAATATCGTCGATATCGGGCTGGAAGTCGGGTGTGAAAGATGAGTCGGAAGACATATTTGAGGAGAAAGTTTTATAAAGTTTAAATAGGAGAATGAGATGTTTGTAGAGGTTGGGTGAATGGTATATATATATAGTATTTTATATTATTTAATTTTTTTTAAACGGTCATAAAGCCGTTGGTGTTGGCCCCCACCTCACCCCCCCCCTCCACCGCCCCCATCATCCCCTCCACCCTTCCCTCCTCCGCGCCCCACCTCACCGCGCCCCTCTACGGTGTTTTCCCCCCACCGCGCCCCTCTCCCCCGTCCTTCCTCGCCCATAGCACACAGCCTAACTGAAGTGATATAAGCTAACTTTAAAAGCCTTATCATCTATGTGTATTAGAGAATTCTCATCCAACCCCTCATATTATGTGAGGGGTGTTTTTATAATTTAGAGGGTGATTCAGGGTGTTGTGAGTGAAGAGTTTTTATATTTTAGAAAAAGTAGTGATTTTTCTGTATATTTGAAAAGTTATCGTTCATCCCCTATAATTTTTTAATATATTATGAAAGTGGTTGTGAGTGAAGAAAAGAAAAAATGTAATGATAAAAGGTATAAAAAATATTATTTAATTGAAATGAAGAGAGAAAATAAAATGAGGTTTAATGTAATTTTTGGTTTGGAGATAAATGATGGAATGAGAATACTCTTATATTAGCTAATTTTCAAGTTTCATATGTTGTTTGGTTTGGTGTATGCACTAAGTTAAAAATCCGTTTACTACATGCGTGGGACACGCAATAATGATAAAATTAACAAAATTGAGACGATCTTTGATTGCTGACATTAAATATTCTTGCATACAATAATATTCCACAATAGTGAATTACAACACTTTTTTCATAAATTTCTAAATACTTTTTGTATACAACTTGTTATTCTATCAATAACAAGTTGTATACAAAAAGTATTTAGAAATTTATGAAAAAAGTGTTGTAATTCACTATTGTGGAATATTATTGTATGCAAGAATATTTAATGTCATCAATAACATTACCATCTGTATCAGGAAAATTCTGAAAATAGTTTAAAATATGAGAGAGATTCTGAAAATAATCCAAGTAATTTTATCGACGCCGATAGGTTTGAAAAAAGTTGAAAAAATCCGATGGTTTTCAAAGATCCAATACCAAGCTACCAAGTGTCTCGCTACCCACCTACCCCCGATGGTTTTCCAATGAAATCCGTCTGGACCGATAATTTTGGAATGAAAATCATCTCCTATGAAAACCATCTCTAAAAATCATGAAAATCCGTATTTTTTTAAAATTCATCTGAGTCAATGAATTTAGTCTTCGAAAATAATTTTCAAAAAAACATGCACCACCACCACCACCACCACCACCACCATCACCATCATCTCTACTTTTGGGCCAGAAGTTTGACTCTTTAAACTATATTTATTTATTGATTTATATTAGTGACTTAGTGTTATGTTACTTTGCTATTTTAATTAATCATTGAACCAACTGTTGTTATGTATGCTTTGATTCAGTACATCAGAACCATCGCAACCAACCAAACAAAGAAATTAATAATGAGGATTTCACGGTCGTGCTTGGACTTGGATAAGGTGGTGGTAGTTGGGTGGGGTGGTGGCCGGAAAGGTGTGATGATGATGGGCGGGTAATGGAGGTGATGTTTGCCGGAAAAGTGGGAGTGGCGGTGATGGCGTCAGTAGGTGGGGTGGTGGTCGGAAAGTGGAGATGATGGTGGTGGTGGTGCATGTTTTTTTGAAAATTATCTTCGAATACTAAATTCATTTGAAATTCATCGGCTCAGATGAATTTCAAAAAAACACGGATTTTTATGATTTTTAAAGATGGTTTTCATGAGAGATGGTTTTCATTCCAAAATTATTAGTCCAGACGAATTTCATTGGAAAACCATCGGGGGTAGTTGGGTAGTGGGACACTTAGCAGCTTGGTATTGGATATTTGAAAACTATCGGATTTTTTCAACTTTTTTCAAACCTATCGGCGCCGATAGAATTACTTGGACTATTTATGGAATATGAAAATTTCTTGGAATACTTTTAGAATCTCTCTCCTATTTTGAACTATTTTCAGAATTTTCCTATCTGTATCCATAATTTAAGTTTAAATCCTCTTTAACTTCAATTCTGGACAATGCAACATACAACTATCCACAAAGTAGTGAAAAATCTGACTAACTTTATACAAACTTTTGTACATATTATATAGACAAAAAGTCAGAAACATGATGCATACCCACATAATTGGGTCACCTATCGATCACAACTATACACCAATTGACCTTAGTTCATGAGTTGATAACTCACTAAACATTTGTATAGAAAATTTCAAGTTTGATCCGCATCCCTTATGTCTTACATTTTAACCGACGAGCTATCCATTTTCATTGTCAAAAATTGAATTTAACGATGGCAAATAGTTGCTTTATTGAATAGTAAGATTTCTGGCTATGGAATTTAAAAACTAACTTCTATTAACTATATAATTAACTATATAACACCCAATTGCTGTTCAAAGTCTATTATCCCTGGCGTTTTGTTTGGGTGATTTTATGAATTATTTATTCATAATTGTTAGTATTGTTTAATTTGTGATTTCCAATTATTATCTTCCTAACACAATTTGTATTATGTATTAATGTTACAAAACAAGTTTAGTGACACATGTATCATATGAAAACATATATAATTGTTTATTTGAATAAATATAAAATTATGAATTTACGTGAACATATGATTTTATGTAAACATTATATATTTTTTTGTAATTAGAATAAATTGGATGAATAGAAAGTTACAAGAATTACAGGTTTACTATTTAACAATTTTAACGTATTTACTAGTAAATTTATTATTAGGTGTATAAAATTAGGATATCACATACCCAAAAATTTTTATGAGCAATTAAATATAATATTGAAACATATTAAGTTATAAAATTATATAGTATAATGAAAGTTATCAGTCGAGTAATATATGAAATTGCATTTTACTAAAATATATGAAAGTCATTATGCTTGATAATATTTTGTGAAGAAGCTTGAAAATAGAGGAATAACTTAGCAATGCCAATTGTCTAATATGGTAATCAGGCTTTTGATTTTCTATTTCGGCTATTTAGTAACATAATTTAGTAAATTATAAGTAATTAAAATTAGAGGTTACATCCATGTTAATAGCCGGCTAATTATTGATGGAATAACAAGCAAAGAAACATATTAGAACATATTTAATTTACAAAGTTCTAAAAGTTTGAAATAACAAAGATAATCACGCCTATAAATTAAAAATATAGTCAAATATTTAATTATAGTAACTTTATAACGTAATATTATAGTTAATACAAATTAATGAAACTATAAGTTTAATTTTAATTTAAATTACTTAATTAAATAATTGTTAAAATTGATAAGACACCGTGCACCATCCTATGTGAACAAGCTAAAATGGCATCATGTGTCCACATAGTTTTGCTATAATCAAAGCCGGCCCAACGCTCTCGGAGGCCTAAAACTAACTAAAATATTGAGGCCTTTTACTTTTCTTTTCTTTATGCATATAAAGCTAAAGATTATACAAGAATTATAGAATATAGATGATATGCAGTGATAATAGATATGAAGCAATCCTCTTTAACTAATTTTAAAAGAACTCTACTTTCAAAATTTCATAATACACAACTCCCATTTAAGATGAAGGCCATAGAAACTCAAGGCCTAAAGCCATTGTCTTATTTAGTTTACCTAAGAGACGACTCTGACTATAATAGTAAGATAAGATTTGAACAAACACTTTTTTTTTAACATAAATACTCCATTAATATAATTATACTAACTATAAATCAGGTTGTTATTGAACAAAGTTATAAAAATATGCACCTCGTCCAAATATGCAACTTATTTAACAAAATTAATTAAACAAAACTTATTTAAATCAGATGAAAAAATTCAACATTAATTGGCCACGCAAATGTAGTGTCTAGATCTCGAAATTCTTACCGAACACATAAAACTAGTTTCAAAATCGTTGTGTACGTTTGTAAAAACTCATAGGTCGAAGTTTACATGATTGTGTGGTGGTCCTTGGTGGTGTCATTGTTGTAGAGTGGGTGGTGCCTACTGCGTTTCCCTCTCTCTCCTCAATATTGTTGATTGAGCTTTGCAAATCTTACAACCATTTCACTAGCTATGTAGTACTTTGAGTGGACGGTAAATGAATCGAATGCTCAGCAAGCAATTTGTGAATTGTTTGGTGGAAAAATCGTTTGTGTTTGTTCTTTAATTAAATGAACTGACATGAACAAGAAATTTCGTTCGGCTAATTAAAGGGATGAACATGAACGGATTCATTCGTTCAATTGTGTTTGTAAACTATTAGGTCTCAATCAACAGTAGAATAATGCCACACGCACACAAACAAAATGGTAAAAGAACAAGAACGTGTGATTTGCATGGTTCGGTTAAGGCATCATACGTTCACATGATGCGACTAGGATTTCTTTATTATGCTTAGTACACCAGATTACAATTGCTATTATATCATACAATATAAATAGACAACGACTTGAGTTTCTTAATCACCTGTAAAATATCTAATGGGACTAAATAAAACAAACAGAGGCTTCACAAACCCTAACATAAATGTTAGGTAATGTGTTCTTTTGTGTTTGGTCATTTACTTTCGTTTACATTCATTCGTTGTTTGTTAATATTCAATTGTTTGTGTTTAATGATGTTCGTTTGTTTATGTTTGATCGTTAATTTTTTTTTTATATATTTTATACATTTTTAAAAAAAATTTACATGTCATGTCAAATATTTAAGGAATATTGGTTTTTTAAATAAGCCCAACTATGTCATATCGACAAATAATAGTCCCAACTTCAAAGTTGGCTAGTATCGGTCCATACTAAAAGGGTATTTATTTTAAATGGACATTCTCCGGCCGCATCACGTCGGAAACCTCCTCCATTCTCCTTAATATCGTTACACCGTCTCCTTTCTATCGGAAGAACAAAACGTGATGATCTAGCTCACCTATCAGAAGGAAACAGACAACACTGGAAAAATCCACCGACTCATATCTCAATATGAAGCACATTGTTCCAAATAAAACTCAAACCCACGACCTCTAGTTAGAAAAGCCATAGGGCTAGTGAGATACCATTTGACTCATTTGACTAATTAACCTATGACCTATTTAACTGGTTTTAGCAGTATAACTGATAAACATAATTCAAACTTTTCAACATGATAAAACTATGGTTATCATTATTCATCATGATTTAAATTTAGCTGTATATAGCTTCAAACTAATTGTTTTCCGTTAATACATTAATACTATCTTAAATTTAAGTTAAATATTAATTTTCATAATAATCCATATATCTCGCATTTAGCACTCCGGTGATTATCAAACCGTGTTGACTATGAAAGATGAACGTGTAGACGTGGTGCCCGGGATGTAGACTTTCGTACAACAAAATCAACCGCGAAAGTGATATAGATGATCACGACATTTATATATACATAGCAACAAAATATTAAATACGTCTTATTTCTCAATTTTAATATTTTTCCAAATACTTCACAACATAATCAATAATAAAAAAGTCAAATATATCCACCGTCAAATCCTATTTTCACAAGATTGCATTAAAAATATTCCCCAAAATCTTTAAAACTTAAATAAAAGAGTTAATGGCCATTTTCGTCCCTGTGGTTTGCTACTTTCGCCACTTCAGTCCAAAGATTGCAATTTTGTCAATTTAGTCCTCATAGTTTTAAATATTGGCCAATTACGTCCCATCCGTCTAACGGCATCCAACTATGCCGTAAGTTTAAGGGTATTTTTGTCTTTCTCCTTTTTATATTGAGTTAATGGTCATTTTTGTCCCTGTGGTTTGATACTTTTGCCAATTCAGTCCAAAGTTTGAAAATTTTTCAATTCGATGTTCAATTTAATTCAGTTTTTTTTGTCTATCACCCGGAAGAGCATAATCCAAGCCCAAAACCATTGAGCAAAAACCAAAACGGGTCTGCATTTACTCTGTCGAAAACAATATTCATACCCATTCCCCTCGTATTTAGTTTCTAGACGGTTCCTAAACACTCCCTCATGGTGGAATTCCTTGAAATCGAATTGTACGAAAAAAACTAAAAATCGTTTCTTTGATGAATGCGTAATATTTAGGGTTTAGAGATTAACATATCTTACCAAAATCTGGGTCGAAGTTAACTATTATACATTAATCAAAGAAACGATTTTTAGTTTTTTCTGTACAATTCGGTTTCAGTGAATTACCTTGACCACTTTACCATTAAATTCCACCAAGGGGAGAGTTTAGGAAACGTCTAGAAACTAAATACGAGGGGGGTATGATTATCATTGTCAACAGAGTAAATGTATACCTATATTGGAGGTTGCTCGATGGTTTTGGGCTTGGATTATGTTTTTTAGTGTTATAGAAAAAAAACGAATTAAACTTAACAATAAATTGACAAATTTTCAAACTTTGGACTGAAGTGGCAAAAGTATCAAACCATTGGGAGTAAAATGACCACTAACTCAAAATAAAAAGAAGAAAGACAAAAATACCCTTAACGGCATAGCTGGATGTCGTTAGACGGATGGCACGTAATTGGCTAATATTTATAACCATGAGGACTAAATTGACAAAAATTCAAATTTTGGACTGAAGTGGTGAAAGTAACAAACCACAGGGACGAAAATGGTCATTAACTCTAAATAAAATTTAGACCGGTTTTCATCATGGGACACGCGTACGATGATGAAGACACCAAAACAAAAACCAACGGCCAGGATTGAATCTTGATGAGGTGTCACCCTGGAAACCGACTAAAAACCTTGTCTATATATAAACCCTCATAACCCCATTCCAATACCCACTCTCTCTCTCTCTCTCTCTAAAACCACTTTCTCTCTCTACAATATTATTATCCTTAAAACACACCGAGAGAGACCAACAACAATGGCATCTTCAACCTTCGTCATCGTACTTCTACTCGCCTTAGCCGCCGGATCTGCTCTCTCTCAGTCACCCACCGCCGCCCCGACCGTGTCTCCCACCGCCGCACCCACCGTGTCTCCGTCAGCCACTCCGACGGAATCTCCGGCGGCATCTCCGCCGGCTCCGCCTACTGCTGACACTCCGGCTGGTGGTCCTGGTGCTCTGCCGCCGTCGATTGCTTCTACTCCAACTGGGTCTCCGGCTGCTTCACCTAATGCTGCCGGGTTGACCCGAGTTGTGTCGGTCGGGTCGGTTTTTGGTGCTGTGGTTGCTGCCGGGTTGATGATGTAGAGATCTGAGAGATTTGTGGGCGTTTTGTTTTGTTTTTGTTTGTTTTGTGATTTGTTGGATTTTATTCAATTTTTATAGTTGTTGATTTTAGGGTTTATTATGATGATGTGATTGTTATATTTGACGATGATGATGATGATACTTTTATTTTTATTATTTGTAATATAATCTTTCGACGTTTTATATACTATTATTATTTATAATTAGCTGTTCTTGAATTGCTTGCAATATACAAGAAGTTGATGCATGAGTAGTACAAGCGTCTAATGCACGCACGTTTTTAGATAGATTAGAAATTGATTTATAAAATTTGATTATATCTATTAATCCCTAAGGCTGAGGGGTTAGGGGTTTTAATGGGGGCTTCAACCAATAATATTATGACGTGTGGCAGAGAGAAACTGGATAAGAGGGGTGTTGGAGCCCCTTTGGAGCCCCTGGCCCTGGTGTAGAGGGGCTTCAGTAGGGGCTGCAGCGAATTTTTTTTTTATTTTTTTATAGATATATTCAAACAACGTATTATTAAAAAAACTCATAAATTATTAAAAAAAACACACATTAATATCTAAAAATAAAATAAAAATTAAAGTACTAAAAAAAACATTATTCTTATTCTTCGGCTTGGTCTTCTTCGATCAACCTCTTTCGGATACGTTCCTTTTGCTTTTCCATTAGCATTTGATCGACCGGATTTAGGTTACTGAAGTCTCTAGTAAGAAAGTCCAAATCTCTCATTCGACTTTTTTCCTTTTTGTCATTAGAGACCACCTCCATGGTTTTGTTGAATTTATTGAGGGATTCAACAAGATTGGCGATGTTTACGGCTTCCCCGTCAGCCGGTTTTTTCCCCTTGGCGTCCCTTCCCAATGGCCGCCTCCTCGGCGGTGAAGACGTTTCCTCCTCCGCAATGTTTAGGTCGAATCCAACGCGGCAATCCGACCCGGTTGAAGTGCTATACGCTCCAGACGAACTAGTTTTAGTCCGTTTCGGCCATACTTCCGCATCAACGTCCGGCGCCACCAGCTCAACCCACTTGGAACACCTTTTCAACCTCTCCCACAACTTTAAATCGTCCCGCGTCTTCACCATCACATACCTCCGCAAACACTCCTGCTTCCACTCTTCGACCGTGAAATTGTAAACCGCCAAATCATCACTGCCACTTGGTCTCATACGACCGCTGTTCCTGTTGAAAAGATTAGTAAACAAGCCGACAAATTTTCTGATTTCGGACCACCGACCCGAAATCATATCGGCGTTCCGCTCTGTACTCTCAACGAGCGTATAGAACGTCTCCCTAACCTTTGGCCAAAAAATCTTGCTCTTTTGGTAGTCGGCTGCAAAATGAATAAATAAATTAGATTTCCATTTAACTTTTTTATTTAACTTTTTTATTAAAAATCATTTTTAAAAACGTTAAAACAATTACCGCAACCCCAATCCTCATAAATGACTATCCAAGCCCGACATAAGGCTTCCTTCTCATCCGATGACCATGGAGTGGCTTTCCGTTTCGTCCTAGGAGTCGAAGCCGGTCCCGACCCGTCCGTTGCAAGTTGTTTTTTTCCGGTGGACGCGTCTTTTTGGTCCCGTAGCTTCACCGTGTGATTCTTGTGTCTCCGGAACAACAAAGTTACGAGACGGTTGTGTGTTGGATGGTTGAAAGCTGGATGATTCTTGCGACTCCGAATAAAACATCGGTTGGTGCGGTGACGACCATAAATCGTCGTCAATATAATCTGAATCAAGGTTTGGGTACCAATTTCCAGCCATTTTTTTTAAAAAAAGTTGGGAAGATGAATTGATTTTGGGTGAAGGTTTGAAGTTGTGGTGATTGATATGGGTGAAATGGGGTATTATATAGGGAAATTTTTTTTTTTTTTAATTTAATAAGAGCCCAACGGCTCTTTGTATAAAACCAAGATCACTTTACTCTCTCTTCTCCCGCTAACAGGCTCACGCCTGCATGTTTTTTCGCGCTAGCGCCCCGTTAGCGCCCCCGCTAGCGCCCCGGTGGTGTGGTGTTAGCGCCTGGGGGCGCGAGCGAAGGGGCTCTAGCGCCCCCGTTGAAGCCCCACACCCCTCAGCCTAATTAGTTGTCGATGCATTAGTAAATTTAAAGTACAATTAGTTAAAGCTTATTATTTTAATTTTATTATTTTCTTATTTAAAGCAACGATTTTCTTGTGTTTAGTTTTGTGTTTAGGCTACCCGCATTATCTACATTTGGGGAACGTTATTATTAAAGAATTTTGTAGTTTGTAGTTTTGCTTTTTAATGTACAAGTAATAATTGTTGCATGGTAAATCTGTAACGTACGAGTGCTAATGCATGTAGCTTATGAGTTAAGGAAGTGATGTGTATGGGAAGATAGGAAGGAGGTGGAGATTGTCGTTTTGTTAGAATTGGGATGTCGTTTGGGATGGGATTTTGTTAAAAGTTGTGAACAGGTGGCCATGTGCGAATACATCTTTAATGAAGTGTAGCATGTTACCTTTCATGATGTGTTTGGTTTCTTTATTCGAGGTTGTTTGGGTTAAGGTGGGACCAGTGACAGAGGTTGTACAAACACAGAAGTGCATATGATTCCTTATGTTTTTTGTTTTTGTTTTGTTTGATATTTTATTTATATTTGCTGGTTTTGAATCTCTGCCTGTTAGACCATGCACTATGGGGCGCGGAAGAGGGGGAACACCGCCGGGGGCGCTTTCAAGGCGGGCATGGAAGGGAGATCGGTCGTTGGACGGGCGTGGAAGGGAGGATGGTGGGCCCTCTCTTTCTTCATCTCTCACATACACATATACATATATATATATTAGGGGCGTCCAAAGGGCATTAACAATAGCGGGGCGGGCTTCAATGCCCCGTTTTCTACGATGCGACGACGTGGCGTTGACGTGACATCTTGAAGGGACTTCGATGCCCCTCATTATAGCATACAGCCTTAGCACAAGAATGGGTAATTAACTGCAAAAAAGTGTATAAATATTTAATTAATAAAATTCTAGTTAGTTGAACGTTATAGGAGATACGAAGGTTGAAGGTGTGTCCATTGTTGTATGGCGTTGAAAATATTCTAGAGAGAGAAAATGGTTTCAGCGTTGGAAGAGTTACAATGCCAAGATTATGATTAATACTGAGTTAAATATTTTAGAGGTAAAGTTCTTTTTTTTTTCCAGATTATGATTAATAGTGAGTTAAATATTTTAGAGGTAAAGTTCTTCTTCTTTTTTTTAATATAAGAGAACGGTCAACTATTTTATTTCATGTCTCAACTCTTAAGTAGTCACGTGTTATATTTCATCTCTCAAGTGTGAGGAGAATCCATACTTTTTTTAGATGTGATCAATTTTTCATAGGGATGCTAAATAGTTACATGTAAACGATTTGCGTGTGATAAGACAATCATGTAACATTGACTGATATACCTTACTACTCGTTATCGTAATTCATAAACTCAGTTACACGTTTCACAATGTTTTGAGAGAGAAAATTCTAGTATATTTCTGCTATCCAATATATTTTATATGTTTTATGGATTTTTTAGAATAAACTATCCTCTAAAATTCAAAATATCTATTAGTATACATGTCAGAAGCTATTTTCACTTTGATTGGATGGTATAGGGTGAAAGTGGGAACTAGTGGGTAATAAATTGAAAGTTGAGAGTGAAAATTGAATTATTAAAAAACAATATCCCTACCCTATATTTCAAAATAGTTGTATATATTTAAAAACCATTTGTTTTAAAAAAAGTCTAATACACTATTGATTCCATTTTTAGGTAACGATAAATGTTACAATGACACTGTGTATAAATCTGTAACACTTCAACCCGAAACAGGCTGACGTGTCACTATTACAGATATCAAATCAAAGCCCTAATCCAAGTTACAATAAATCAAAGCAACCTAAGTCATATTATTAAACAACAATGAATTAACTTTTAAAATCTTGAACGTCATTATTCTCTCTCATCACTAATTCCCATGATTTCCCGAATTACCCGTGAACAAATAAGAAAAACACAGAAAAAGAAAACACGGCTGAGCCAAAATTGTCCAGTAACGGAAAGAACAATATTAATGACGATAAGACGAATGAACGAAAGCAAAATAATAACCAAAATCTATTATAGTGAAAATAAATATGATACTGAAATCTGATACTTTTAGAACATGTGACAATATCATACCAGAACAAAAACCAATATACTAAACATATAACGGTGACTGACTTACACGACAAGTGACACTGATAAAATAAGTCGCGTAATGAAAGGAGTACCCAGAGCCGAAATATATAACATATAACGTGTGACGTATGACATATAACGTGTAACATATAACTGAACTATGATCGATCCATACGCCTCTAAACGGCTAAAGTACTATCAAAGTACCAGTTAGAGACGCCGTAAACTTTTAAAACACACTGTCACGAAAAGTGTTGTGCTCGAGTAACAGAGTACTAAACCTGATAGGCAATATAATTGCCTAGCATATAACATATTAACAGAATTTCATATTATTATCCATAGGAACATGCAATAATGAGTACGAGTTTATAAAATCTATTGCATGCTACAAATCTCTCTAACCAAAACTAATAACTAAAACGTATCGAAACTGAACAAAACTAAATAAAAAGTTGACGACGTATAAAATCAATACGTCCAAAGACCAAATGGGTCGTATCGATAGAGACAACTTGGTGCTACTAAAATATAAAATTCCGAAAGTCCGTACTACAAAGTAACGGATTTGAATTTGCACTATGAGTATACGAAAACGGAAACCGTACTACAAAGTAACTGAATCCAATTAATAACTATGAGTGAAAGAAACCAGAAACCGACCATAAAGTAATGAAATATAAATAATACTAAGAGGAAACAAAACAGAAACCGTACCTTATAAGTGAAAAGCGAAAGCACAAAATATATAAAACTTAAGTTATCATGTTAGGTGATTCGTTAGCTTACGGACTTTCCGGCGATTATAGGTTTAAGACGAATTATTATTTCGTTTCATATAGTTATCTCATTCCATTATACTTCTTCAAAATATAAATGTCAAATAAATTACTGCTCGATTCATCATTTTTGGTGTCACCAATTTGCATTAATTAAATATTAAATATCTTCACTTATTTAAAGAATATATTTAATTCATATTATTATCTATATGCATTTAGAATTGGTTTATTGTGCATTCCACGTGTTACGATTTTAGCCTCCCACGTAGCTGTTCAGAAAGGAAATAAGTTTACACCATATGAAACCTACACATAAATTCAACGAGTAACTTCCTCCAACCGACGGTGACGGTTTCCATCACGATGATTTGAAACGGCGGCAGGATTTGTTTACGTTGATTTGAAGGGGTGTTTGGTACCCTGTAAATGCATCCAGCAACATTTTCTTTCACCGATCTATTTCCCTTCCATTTGTGAACCAACAATACAATCATCTTCAAGCTTCAACCATCCCGGCTTTAGGATTTTCCGAATAGAATCGACCGGAACAGAAGTAACCGGTCGACGATTTTGTGTGGCGAATGATTATTGTTGTCGGAAACATGTGGTAGGCCATACTTCCTTTTTCGAATAAACAATTAGTGTTTAGATTTGTACTTGAAACTGGACATTAACACTTCCTTTTAATTACTTTTGTTTTACATGAAGGAAATTTGTTATCGGCCACTTAATTTTGATTATAGATTATTTTTTAAGGTTTCGAAGTAGGATCAGAAGGAGATTTGGCCATCGGAACGCGGATATTATCATTTTGTTTCATACCCTATATGTACCCAACCCCTCATTTCGTTCTTCGCGTCCCTATTCTTCAGTTTTTAAGAACGTTTGTTTAATTAGGGTGATTCACAATCCTGTTTTAATTCATGTTAGTTTGAACTTTAATTTGTCAAAATTGAATGGTGTGTTCTACTCGACATATATAACATGCTTGAAAAAATTTGGGATATTTAAGATTAATACTATCGGAGAATATGGAGAGTTTTTTTTTTGGTAAGTTATATTATATGCTTATTTGGATCACCCTGTTTTGTGGACTGAAAATTGTATAGTTATCTATTAGGGGTGTTCATAGTTTGGTTTGGTTTGAAACCGTAAAACCGGCCAAACCAGTTATCGTTTGGTTTCGCGGTCAGCCTTTGTTTTTCTTAATTTTTTGGCTGTTGGTTTGAAAGTTTTCAAACCGTAGTGAACGATTTGGTTTACAGTTTATAGATACACTGGTCGTACCGTGATATCAAAAACTATATTTTAATGTTTCAAATACTTTATATTACATAATATTTAAGTATTTGCAGTTTACAGTTTATAGTGCTCAAGGAAGGGTTTGATAGTTAAATGAAAAAATGCAGCCTACCGTCCGAGCCATTCCATAGCAAACTTTAATTTTAGACATTAGTTTACCTTAGTTATTTGTGGGCTTTTCTTCATTGTTAGTTAGATCTGTATATGTGGTTGAACCAACTAAGATGTTTTGAATCATATGAAAAGACATATTTATCTATTTTTGGACATTTTTTTTACTTTACGTTGTGCATTTTATATAAAGACCTAGTAAAGCCCAAACCGTGAAATTAAACCGTAATCAAACTGTGTGAACGATTCGGTTTGGTTCGTTTTTAATTTTCAACGGTTCAGTTTCGGTTTTCTATTATCAAAAACCGTTACCAACGGTTTGCTTTACCAATGTCAGTAAGAAACCCGTCGTTGTTAGCAATAGGCGTCTTTTTAACCTTATAAATTAGTCAAGTACAATGAGTTAAGTTATTCTGTCTTCTCCACCGCTTGCGCTCTATGACTTAAGAAGTGACTTCCGAAGACATTGTTTGAAGCCACCAAAGAGATCATGACTTTGACTAACCCTCTTTACACTCGATTTAGACCTTGCTACCTCGTATGCCTCGAGACATATTCCGCAGAACCTATAATCTAAATAAATATGAGACTTGGTGTTAGTAAACACCTTTAAGTAACCGACATCTTTCATAATTTGTTTGTCATCGCAACGTTATTTCTTTGTAATCATAGCTAGGACTTTGAGATGCATTATGGGTGGACAATTAGGACACTACTGTAAAGTAAATTGACGATTACACTTGATCAACGTAATGGTGAATTTACAGTTACATATGTGTGCTATTGAATTCCTATGATGTAGATTAGTGTCTTTCTGAATCCGTAAAGACACTGTAAAGTAAATTAACGATTGCACGTCGCAAATGTAACCGTGAATTTATACGTACGCATGAGTGCTACTACAATCTTATTTTGCATATTAATATTTCTTTGAATACGCCAATCTGACCTTGTCATAAGTTTGCCATTATATAGTTATAGGTTTATACGACTTTATTAATATAAAACCACTTTGAATGCAAAACTCATATTTGCGACCCCATTCCAATATTTTTTTTTATTGTTTACATCATAGTACCCCGTAATCCGGTTAAATCGGTTTGATTTTGTATAAATTTTGATTTCTCAAGTTCAATCTCTGTTTATCTGTCGTTTCAGGAAATCCGAAGTTTTAGTGTCTTGTATTTGCATATCTGAATTTATAAAGTTTACATTCGGTTCGATCTTCGTTATATTTGAATTTACTTGTTTCCATTATGCAATTTCGAGGACGAAATTCTTTTAAGGGAGGTAGTATTGTAATATACTAAAATTCGAAACAATAAAATAATAAATGTCGATTGTTAGAAAATTGATAAACCGATGAACCGTTAATAAACGAAAAATCATGATTTACATATAAATTATATTTAATATAAAATAATAAATAATAAATTGATATGATAATCTAATTGAATAAATATTAAGTAGATTGTTGGTGGATATATATATTTTTGAAGGGGTTTTCAAAATATAAATATATGTATTTAAATAAATTAAAACAGGAAAGGATAATAAAACAAATGGATATATTAGAGTGACAAATATTTTAAATTCTTGATCGATATTCGAATTCTCAATTGTTATCATCAAATAAATTTAAATTTTAAGTTAACTTTTAGTGTACGATTGGGAGAACTGCAACTTCGCTGCTTCTTTGTTTGTCACCATTAATCTGACTCAAAATTAAACATATATTCTTTGCCGCCGCCGCCCTGCAACTCGCCGCAAACAATAGCCAGCGCTGTTGGTCGTTGGAAGGAAGGCCGCGCGATTCGCTGGTGCCGAAACTAGTCACCGCAGCCCTTGCAACCCGCCAGAGAAGTCGCAGACACCGCTGGTAGTCACGCACCACCGCTCGCCTCCGCTCTCCGTGTTTCCGCATTAAGCCGCTATGTACCGCCACCGTGAATCCCCCACCTTGAAGGTAACAGCCTAATACATGATCGATTCCGCTATTTTTTTTATCTTTCTCGCTCGTTTCAGATTTGAATTACGGGTTTAAAATCTGGGGTTTAACGAGACGAGATTAACATATATGTTCAACAAACTTTGAAAACAAACTTCACTAATTAGTTCACCGGGTTGCAATATGAAGGTAAACCTTTTTCAAGCTAAAACATGTTTATATTTAAGATACTAATCACCATAATAGCCATATATAGATCTGAATTTTGTTTGTTATATTAGCTAAATGTTGTTGTCATTGTTTTCGGAAGTTAACTGTGTGTGATATAAAATACAAAATGAATAAGGAATTGTGAAAAGAATTATTATTGTTTAATATTTGTGTGCATGTACATCTTTTATTATATAACAGATAAATAGTATCTGAATTGTAAGCATACCCGAATGAAATAACATGATCTAAGTTACAATAAAATATGAAATTTTGATTTTGAATTTTAAACAAAGTTATTCGTAACTCTCTGTAGGTAAAAAAATTCGTTTGGCTTATCTCAACAAACTATCAGTTATCGTGAAATTGAAGGTGTTTAATTCGTTTAAATATAATAAACAACCTTTATATAAACAAAATCAAAATCATAATCTCTCTGTCGTATTCACAACAACCCTCGCCGCCCCTACAAATCGTCACGAAACGTGTCACCTTTGCTGGAAACTTTCTAACGGAAACCACCGCGACCGCTAACGATCGCTTTCGGAAACAACCGCCACAACCTCGGTCGCGTCAATGGTTGCAAGGAATCACCGACACCGCGTTTCCTCCTCTTTCGAGTTACGCCACCTACACTAGAATCACAAGTGCCATAGTCACTGCCACCGGAACGAACCAACGCTGCGTCCACGCTTCTACCTCCAACGAAGGTAACCCATATTGAGTCATACTCCATGTTTTGTTTCGACCGATTTGAAAAACTGATTAATGAAACAACAATAACAAATTGTATTTTGTTGGGTTAAAACACAAACCGTGACGTACGTTGGCGTTTGTTTTTGGAATGAAATAGAACGGTTAAATGAAGTTTTAGTTGATTGAAGTTTTGTTTTATAAATTTGCTTCTACAGAAGCTTTTCTATTCAACAATGGTAACTTAATATTAAATATATATAGGAGTATATATGGAGTTCATATATATAATATATGTGCAGGTCTATTGTGCGTAAATTCACAAACTGTGAAACCATGCATGCTCCTCATCCAATTAATTAAATAAATTGGTTTTGTAGATAATAAATACTATTTGTAAATATTAAAATTCGTCTAATCAGTTTATGTAAAAGCGAACGAAATCATACATTCATATATATTAGTTATTTCAATATTCTCTTTGGCCTAATTATGAAACTTGATCATGTAAATAAAAGATACAAACATGTTTGTCTATTTAAACGGGTCAACCGCTCAAACAAAAATATAACTTTAACTACGATAATAATAATATTGTAGGTTCTCGTGACGTTTAATCAAGCTTAAGTCTTTTTACGATTAACACTATTCCGCTTATAAGGTACGGGTTCTGTTTTTGTTACTCTTAGTATTAATTATATTCTGTTACTTGGTAGTACGGTTTCCGTCTTTGTTTCCTCTTAGTATTATTTATATTCCGTTACTTCGTAGTGCGGTTTCTGTTTTCGTTTACTTATAATATAAATTCTGATCCGTTACTTTGTAGCACGGATTTTTGTTTCACGTCAGTTATATTTTGAGTTCAGTTATTTTATATAATATATTTTAGTTATACGACTTTAGTTCAGTACTCTGTTACCCGAGCATTTCTGACTTGTCGTTGGGGCGTCAACGACATGGCACTTATCGTGACAGTGCGTAATCAAAGTTCACGGCGTCTCTAACTAGTACTTTTGAAGTATTAGGGCCACTTGGAGGCGTATAGATCGATCTTAGCTCTGACTCCTGACTCCTGACTCCTGACATGGCACTTATCGTGACAGTGCGTAATCAAAGTTCACGGCGTCTCTGAAAGTACTCATGTAGTACCTTGGCCACTTAGAGGCGTATAGATCGATCTTAGCTCCGACTCCTGACTCCTGACTTCTGTTTGAGATGGAACAATGTGTGCACGCCACCCACACCGTCTCCTTGGTGCATGGACTAGCTAGCTGTGTACCCCTCTGTTTAGGCTCTGGGTGCTTCCGTATTACACGACCTATTTATTTTAACATCATCGTCGTGTATCTTAGTAATTATATTTTGTTTCGCTATATTTCTGGTCCGTTTTGATATGTGTATATGCATTTGATTCAATTTGAGTATATTCAGATTACGTCCCGATCGTGTATCGGATTATGTTTCGCATTTAATTATAGTTCAGTTAAATGTTACACGTTATATGTTACACGTCACACATTATATGTTACAAGTTATATGTTTCTGGCTCTGGGTGTTTTTGTTATAGTTCTGATATATTTCCGCATGCGGTTGACCATGTTCTGGCCAAGTGTCGGATCATACATCCGAATTTTATTAAGTATATGTTTAGGTAAAAAAGGTTGGTTTCGAGTTTGAATTGAAGTTCGTATATTTATTCTCTTACGTCTGTCTTTACCTATACTATTGTTCTTTCCGTTACTGGGCAATTTTTGGCTCAGCCGTGTTTTCTTGTTTTGTTTTTCTTATTTTGTTTTCAGGTAATCCGGGATTCTGGGAATTTAGTGATGAGAGATAAAAAAATGAAGTTCAAGCTTCTAAAAGTTAATTCATTTTGTTTAATAATATGACGTAGGTTGCATTAATTTTTGTTGTATTTTGGATTGTGGCGTTGATTTGATATCTGTAATAGTAACACGTTAGCCTGTTCCGGGTTGGGGTGTTACAGTTATGGTATCAGAGCAAAGGCTCTTTCCTGTAGAAAACTTAAACCTAAAAGTAAAACCTGTGAGGAAATGGGTAGACGTTGGGTTAGGGTTTCCTGTTTCCTGTCATTATTCATCATTTTGTGATTTTCCCAATGTCAGTAAGAAACCCGTCGTTGTTAGCAATAGGCGTCTTTTTAACCTTATAAATTAGTCAAGTACAATGAGTTAAGTTATTCTGTCTTCTCCACCGCTTGCGCTCTATGACTTAAGAAGTGACTTCCGAAGACATTGTTTGAAGCCACCAAAGAGATCATGACTTTGACTAACCCTTTTTACACTCGATTTAGACCTTGCTACCTCGTATGCCTCGAGACATATTCCGCAGAACCTATAATCTAAATAAATATGAGACTTGGTGTTAGTAAACACCTTTAAGTAACCGACATCTTTCATAATTTGTTTGTCATCGCAACGTTATTTCTTTGTAATCATAGCTAGGACTTTGAGATGCATTATGGGTGGACAATTAGGACACTACTGTAAAGTAAATTGACGATTACACTTGATCAACGTAATGGTGAATTTACAGTTACATATGTGTGCTATTGAATTCCTATGATGTAGATTAGTGTCTTTCTGAATCCGTAAAGACACTGTAAAGTAAATTAACGATTGCACGTCGCAAATGTAACCGTGAATTTATACGTACGCATGAGTGCTACTACAATCTTATTTTGCATATTAATATTTCTTTGAATACGCCAATCTGACCTTGTCATAAGTTTGCCATTATATAGTTATAGGTTTATACGACTTTATTAATATAAAACCACTTTGAATGCAAAACTCATATTTGCGACCCCATTCCAATATTTTTTTTTATTGTTTACATCATAGTACCCCGTAATCCGGTTAAATCGGTTTGATTTTGTATGAATTTTGATTTCTCAAGTTCAATCTCTGTTTATCTGTCGTTTCAGGAAATCCGAAGTTTTAGTGTCTTGTATTTGCATATCTGAATTTATAAAGTTTACATTCGGTTCGATCTTCGTTATATTTGAATTTACTTGTTTCCATTATGCAATTTCGAGGACGAAATTCTTTTAAGGGAGGTAGTATTGTAATATACTAAAATTCGAAACAATAAAATAATAAATGTCGATTGTTAGAAAATTGATAAACCGATGAACCGTTAATAAACGAAAAATCATGATTTACATATAAATTATATTTAATATAAAATAATAAATAATAAATTGATATGATAATCTAATTGAATAAATATTAAGTAGATTGTTGGTGGATATATATATTTTTGAAGGGGTTTTCAAAATATAAATATATGTATTTAAATAAATTAAAACAGGAAAGGATAATAAAACAAATGGATATATTAGAGTGACAAATATTTTAAATTCTTGATCGATATTCGAATTCTCAATTGTTATCATCAAATAAATTTAAATTTTAAGTTAACTTTTAGTGTACGATTGGGAGAACTGCAACTTCGCTGCTTCTTTGTTTGTCACCATTAATCTGACTCAAAATTAAACATATATTCTTTGCCGCCGCCGCCCTGCAACTCGCCGCAAACAATAGCCAGCGCTGTTGGTCGTTGGAAGGAAGGCCGCGCGATTCGCTGGTGCCGAAACTAGTCACCGCAGCCCTTGCAACCCGCCAGAGAAGTCGCCGACACCGCTGGTAGTCACGCACCACCGCTCGCCTCCGCTCTCCGTGTTTCCGCATTAAGCCGCTATGTACCTCCACCGTGAATCCCCCACCTTGAAGGTAACAGCCTAATACATGATCGATTCCGCTATTTTTTTTATCTTTCTCGCTCGTTTCAGATTTGAATTACGGGTTTAAAATCTGGGGTTTAACGAGACGAGATTAACATATATGTTCAACAAACTTTGAAAACAAACTTCACTAATTAGTTCACCGGGTTGCAATATGAAGGTAAACCTTTTTCAAGCTAAAACATGTTTATATTTAAGATACTAATCACCATAATAGCCATATATAGATCTGAATTTTGTTTGTTATATTAGCTAAATGTTGTTGTCATTGTTTTCGGAAGTTAACTGTGTGTGATATAAAATACAAAATGAATAAGGAATTGTGAAAAGAATTATTATTGTTTAATATTTGTGTGCATGTACATCTTTTATTATATAACAGATAAATAGTATCTGAATTGTAAGCATACCCGAATGAAATAACATGATCTAAGTTACAATAAAATATGAAATTTTGATTTTGAATTTTAAACAAAGTTATTCGTAACTCTCTGTAGGTAAAAAAATTCGTTTGGCTTATCTCAACAAACTATCAGTTATCGTGAAATTGAAGGTGTTCAATTCGTTTAAATATAATAAACAACCTTTATATAAACAAAATCAAAATCATAATCTCTCTGTCGTATTCACAACAACCCTCGCCGCCCCTACAAATCGTCACGAAACGTGTCACCTTTGCTGGAAACTTTCTAACGGAAACCACCGCGACCGCTAACGATCGCTTTCGGAAACAACCGCCACAACCTCGGTCGCGTCAATGGTTGCAAGGAATCACCGACACCGCGTTTCCTCCTCTTTCGAGTTACGCCACCTACACTAGAATCACAAGTGCCATAGTCACTGCCACCGGAACGAACCAACGCTGCGTCCACGCTTCTACCTCCAACGAAGGTAACCCATATTGAGTCATACTCCATGTTTTGTTTCGACCGATTTGAAAAACTGATTAATGAAACAACAATAACAAATTGTATTTTGTTGGGTTAAAACACAAACCGTGACGTACGTTGGCGTTTGTTTTTGGAATGAAATAGAACGGTTAAATGAAGTTTTAGTTGATTGAAGTTTTGTTTTATAAATTTGCTTCTACAGAAGCTTTTCTATTCAACAATGGTAACTTAATATTAAATATATATAGGAGTATATATGGAGTTCATATATATAATATATGTGCAGGTCTATTGTGCGTAAATTCACAAACTGTGAAACCATGCATGCTCCTCATCCAATTAATTAAATAAATTGGTTTTGTAGATAATAAATACTATTTGTAAATATTAAAATTCGTCTAATCAGTTTATGTAAAAGCGAACGAAATCATACATTCATATATATTAGTTATTTCAATATTCTCTTTGGCCTAATTATGAAACTTGATCATGTAAATAAAAGATACAAACATGTTTGTCTATTTAAACGGGTCAACCGCTCAAACAAAAATATAACTTTAACTACGATAATAATAATATTGTAGGTTCTCGTGACGTTTAATCAAGCTTAAGTCTTTTTACGATTAACACTATTCCGCTTATAAGGTACGGGTTCTGTTTTTGTTACTCTTAGTATTAATTATATTCTGTTACTTGGTAGTACGGTTTCCGTCTTTGTTTCCTCTTAGTATTATTTATATTCCGTTACTTCGTAGTGCGGTTTCTGTTTTCGTTTACTTATAATATAAATTCTGATCCGTTACTTTGTAGCACGGATTTTTGTTTCACGTCAGTTATATTTTGAGTTCAGTTATTTTATATAATATATTTTAGTTATACGACTTTAGTTCAGTACTCTGTTACCCGAGCATTTCTGACTTGTCGTTGGGGCGTCAACGACATGGCACTTATCGTGACAGTGCGTAATCAAAGTTCACGGCGTCTCTAACTAGTACTTTTGAAGTATTAGGGCCACTTGGAGGCGTATAGATCGATCTTAGCTCTGACTCCTGACTCCTGACTCCTGACATGGCACTTATCGTGACAGTGCGTAATCAAAGTTCACGGCGTCTCTGAAAGTACTCATGTAGTACCTTGGCCACTTAGAGGCGTATAGATCGATCTTAGCTCCGACTCCTGACTCCTGACTTCTGTTTGAGATGGAACAATGTGTGCACGCCACCCACACCGTCTCCTTGGTGCATGGACTAGCTAGTTGTGTACCCCTCTGTTTAGGCTCTGGGTGCTTCCGTATTACACGACCTATTTATTTTAACATCATCGTCGTGTATCTTAGTAATTATATTTTGTTTCGCTATATTTCTGGTCCGTTTTGATATGTGTATATGCATTTGATTCAATTTGAGTATATTCAGATTACGTCCCGATCGTGTATCGGATTATGTTTCGCATTTAATTATAGTTCAGTTAAATGTTACACGTTATATGTTACACGTCACACATTATATGTTACAAGTTATATGTTTCTGGCTCTGGGTGTTTTTGTTATAGTTCTGATATATTTCCGCATGCGGTTGACCATGTTCTGGCCAAGTGTCGGATCATACATCCGAATTTTATTAAGTATATGTTTAGGTAAAAAAGGTTGGTTTCGAGTTTGAATTGAAGTTCGTATATTTATTCTCTTACGTCTGTCCTTACCTATACTATTGTTCTTTCCGTTACTGGGCAATTTTTGGCTCAGCCGTGTTTTCTTGTTTTGTTTTCAGGTAATCCGGGATTCTGGGAATTTAGTGATGAGAGATAAAAAAATGAAGTTCAAGCTTCTAAAAGTTAATTCATTTTGTTTAATAATATGACGTAGGTTGCATTAATTTTTGTTGTATTTTGGATTGTGGCGTTGATTTGATATCTGTAATAGTAACACGTTAGCCTGTTCCGGGTTGGGGTGTTACAGTACCCGTTGTCGTCAACTTACCATGAACATGTTTTACAGCTATCAATTGCATGATCGATTCAGTTCTTACCATCTTTTACTAATGGGTGGTCGTTTGTTTCAACAATACTTGGTTGATACTTACCTATGTATCGAATAAAGCTGGCTAGACTATGTATTGATACATCAAAAGGATTTCAGAAGTGAATACTTGCAAGGTATTCATGATGCTTTGGTACATGATGATACTATGGGTCACGATATTGATAAACGAACCATATTACCATCTTCTTTCACTGGTGGTCCTTATTACATGTATAAGCATTACCAAGATGCTTTAGCAAAAGGAAAATAACCATATTTTGTTTCTTTTAAATAATCTCTCTTTACTATGTGCTCCTTAATATCAACTTTACATTTGCAAGGTGACTACCGAGTCAGACAAAAGAAGCAGAAATCCATCATCCAATAAAGGGCGACATGACTATGAAGGGCATCGCAACTATTTACTAGGTAACCAACAAACAACATTTAGAATGATATGAAGTACAAATAATAGCACAAACTATTGTACAAATTTACCTTTAACTTTTGTATGAACACAAATATTGCCGACTATTGTAATATATATTTAAATGTATTGGCAAATATAACCACGTATATATATGACATTTCTAACGAGAAAATAATACACCGCCGCAACGTGCGGGTAACAATGCTAGTTAGAATGATTTTCAAAACTAAAAATGATGAATATATTTAATTATATCTCATTTAAAAAAAATGATTTATGCATGTATGCATACAGTGATGAAACAAATTAAGCAAATAGATTAATTCACTTTTATAAGTTTTCATTCTTCACCGGCTATGCTCGGTTTTGCGGAGACGAACAACACCAAAGTCAAACGACTGATAACAAGAAAACCAAGAGCCGATGAAAAGATTTATTAACTTGCATGTCAAAACATAAGGTTACAAGGAAACTGGTGACAGCGCGGTCATACAGTTAATTGTAGATGAATCATTATTACTTGTGTTTATTTATGAATTTGATGTCAAGTTATAAGGCCGGGTTTTCATCGCCGGAGCAAGTTAACGATCATATCCGAACAACTTAATTAGGCGTGATAACCAGAAAATAAAAAGGAGCGGACGGTTACCTCAAAAGTAGGATTGCAACGAGCGAGACAACAGCAATAGTTCAATAACGGAGGCGACGGTGCTGGAACGGGGCACTGTTGCGGATTACCAAACGTGGAGAGCGTGATTTTAATTCCTCTTTGTTGCCTACGGCGCGCGGTGGTTTACGTCTGAACGGATTCGATGGGCGGCGGATTACCTAAATAGCCGAACGAAAACCAATCACGAAGTGAAGCGGCCAAGGTGACAACCAACCGGAAGTTCCGTGGTGGTGGCTATCCTTGGTGGTAGATGCGGCAGTTTGAGTCGCAAAGGAAACGGGAGGCGGCGGTGGTCGTAATACGATAAGCAGAAACAAGATTAAGGGTTTTCGATAGTTCATTGGATATTTAAACGAATGGTAAGCACCAAGAAATCAGTTGAAATCGGATTAGCATGAAGCCTCCGTATTCTCCGGCACGTAACGCACAGAACATGTTTTACTTTTTTTTCGGGGAAAATCGTGATGAAGATGAAGGTTCAGTTGTTTTCAAATTAAGTTTCATCAAATGGCAAGAATGGCCCCTCTACTTTGCTTCTTAATTAATTTCAATGATTTTACACGTTGAATCCTCAAGTTTAGTTTTAGTTTATTTAAACTTAGTACTAAAAATAAAACTAAAACGTATTTAAAACTTATTATTAGTATTATTATAGAGACAAATCGTGTTAGCCGACACTATTCTTCGGTCAGTTTTACTAATTATCCACTCATTAATATCTAACATATTGATTTAATATTTAATGTTTTAGGTATTTGAAATTCGTATGTTACAAAATCCTTCTTCATTTTTATGGTATTAGGTATAAATCGATCCATAAGATGACACATCTTATCTTTCATGGTATAATGCATAAATTGTTCGATTAAAAGGATACATTTGGCCCAAAATAAGGGTGTGTTCAAAACCACTAAATGTACACATCACTTCCTACATCCTTCTTACAATTTGTACATATTTTTTCTCTTTTTTCTTTGTTTTAAATGCTCGAACATAGAAACGAAGGGCGGTTCTAGTGGGACAAAGTGTAAAAGTCATGTGACGCGTGCACACTTGTGGTATAATTACGCAATATATGGTTACAATTACATAATTAAATATGTATAATAATAACTCAACTATGTATATAATTACAAAAGTTATACATAACAAACATTTAAATATAAGCTTCTTCATCATCGTACTCAGTATATTCCACCAATAGCAAAGCTATGGTAGGGTCTGAGGAGGGTAAGACATAGACAGCCTTACCTCTACCTCGTAGAAATAGAGAGGCTGCTTGATAGTAGTTTCGCATCAAGCCTTAGACTAAGGCACATAACACTCAACTATCGGGACCCCGGCCGATTGGTGCATGTACCCTTGTCTTTCGACTATCAACGCCACCACATGATGCTTGATTAACCTTCCGCCACTTTTAACGTTATTTTCACAAGATTAGTAAAATAACGTTAAAATTAGTGCAATTTTACTTTTGCCCATCGAAAGGTTCACACACATATACCTTATATGCGCGGACCGCAAGCAGAGCGCTTAAATATAAACTTATACATAGTTATTCACAGAACATAAACATTTAAGTAAAAGCCAATTCAAAATGATACACATACCAAAATGGCTGATTTTATGGTATTGTTTTATTTGAATAATTTGAAAATCACTTGCATATAAAAAAATGTTGAAACTAGATACAAG
Organism: Bidens hawaiensis; assembly: GCF_021521415.1. Taxonomy (NCBI): domain Eukaryota; kingdom Viridiplantae; phylum Streptophyta; class Magnoliopsida; order Asterales; family Asteraceae; genus Bidens; species Bidens hawaiensis. The sequence goes on from NW_027505135.1 coordinate 133,241, forward strand.
TATATAACATAAAATCAACAATTACGATTGTCAACCCTCTTCATATAAGCTATTGATATGCCATCGTCTAATACAAAACCAATTTAAGTAGAGAATCACAGCATCGCATAAGAACTTAACATTCGTATACAAGACCATAACCGATGCTGTCTGTAATATCTCATGCTGTTTTCATACTTTCGCCAAAATTTTCAAAGATATCTTACACGTATGTTCTAAAAGATCATTTGACCTTGACTTCTAACAGGATTCGGTAAGGCAAAAAGAAGAATCTAAGTCTTATATAAGGGTGCAGTTGTTGTGTGTTACGTAGCATTGCGACAACACTCTCCTAGGTAAACCAGCAGCATCACTGAAGTCGTTCTCCTTCTCAACCGGGCCTTTACTAGATTTTCGTTTACAACTCTGCAAAAATACAAGAAATATGTCATATGAACCTGTTTTGACACGAACCCAGTTGACCCGTCATCAACCCGGCCCACCTGTTTTGTCATGAATAATAAACTACCTTGATGAATCCACTGCTATGGCTTCCATCTGAATCAAGAAGGTTTGTCAATCTTACGTTTTCCTTATCTAGTATATCGTTTTCATCACACAAGACTGTAACCTAACGGCATCAAACAATGCAAATTTAAAATATTATGTAATAACAAAATAAAAAAAATAACTAAATAGAAAAATAAATAAATAAAAAAAACAGGATTTGATTAACAAACCTCCTCTTCTGCTTTGATGAGATTCATCCTTAATATCTCTTTATCTTTCTGCAGCCTGTTGATCTTAGAAGCCAGGGCCAAAATATTGTGTGTTGATGGATTTAGACTACATTAATATATGTCGAATATAAGTATTCAACTAGCAACAAAAAGTAACTTCTTATTATGAAACTGAACATAACCATATATTTATTCTTGTCAACAAGACACGCTCAAAATCGTGTGGCCTGAACCTAACGTGTTTTAACCCATTATTCTAAGCACGTTAATGGGTTGTAATAGTTTTGGATGGGCTGGAGGGCTGTAATAAATGAGTTGGCGGGTCGACATATTTAAATAACTGGGTTAAACGGATCAACCCAGACACAACCCGTACAATTAAACGGGTTAAACAAGTCAATCCAAACAAGACCTGTTTTATTAAAGGGTTAAACATGTCAATCCAAACAAGACCCGTTTAATTAGACGGGTTAAACAGGTCATCCAAGATTCAAGAAAGACCCATATAGTTAAACGGGTTAAACATGTAAAACCCAAACACAACCCGTTTACTAAATGGGTTAAATATGTCAATCCATAAAAGGCCCATTTAACTAAATGAGCTAAACCCATGAATCCAAACAAGGCCTGCTTAACCAAATGGGTTAAACAAGTCAATCTATACTAATACAAGACCTGTTTAACTAAACAGATTAAACAAGTTAACCCAAAGATGGCCCCTTTATTAAAAAGCAGATAGATATTACAACCTAAAACCTTATTATTTTCGTTTCATTTCATAAATTGTCACCTTACTTTTTTAAACACAGTTTTTAATATATCATTTAGAAACCATTACTATGATTATTATTATTATTATTATCGACGAGGTTAATAACTAAAAAGAGAACTAACTCGTCCCAAATCTTTAGCATCTTTTCGCACACATCAACTCCACTATACGCCTCCAGAAACGAGTATGACGCTGATGCAACTTCATCCGTGCTTACCAAAGTTGAAACCAATGAATCAATAAGAAAATTTTCATTACATTCTCCCTCTGAGACTTGCTTCATAGACTCCAATTCTTCTAACAATTTGCTTATTTCACCCTCCAAATAATCTTCACACGACTCTGCCTCTTTCGCTCGCTCATAAACCTGATTTCCTAAATCCATCAAATCTTCTATATGGTGTTCATACAATGTACACTCATTGTCCCATTTTGCATGTTGAGTCAACAAGTCATCCAGGTCAACGGTCAATTTCTGATTCTCTTCTGCAAACTTCTTTAAAGCTTTTGCATTCATACTTAATTCAGCCTAATGCATGTAAACATCATATTAGCTTATCACAATAATCATCAGCTATATCCCAAACTGCAAAAACAGAAATTAGGGTCTTAATGTAGGGTGTTAAAAAGAACGTGTTTGCGGCTTGCCGGGTTCAACCCGGTACGAATCCGGAAATTTAACACTAGCGCATACTCGAGCAGAACCCGAGAATCTTGTCCGGCTGGCACGTGAACCCGAACACCACACACATATTCATGGGTTAACCCGAACACGACCGTTTATCCCGAAAGTTTTTTATTTTTTTATTTCTTTCAAATATTATTACTTTAATTAATTAACATTTTTATAGCAAAAAAAAAACACACAAATTTATATAAAATAATGATATTTTAATAATAATATCTTGTCAAATTCTTTTTTTAGGTTTTTATTTTTACATAAGATACCTAACCAATTTAATTTATAACATACAGTGCATTATAAAGAAATAAAACAAATGGGTTAAACGGGTCAGCCCACAAACCTGTCGGTTTGACCGAACACGACTTGTTTAGCTAAACAAGTTTGGATTGTGTTCTTATTGCAATTAGAAACAATAACTTCACAATTCATATTCATCTTAATAAACCCTAAATAAGTGTATAAATAATCACATGGAATTAATAAGTTTGAATACAAATTCATACAACCAATAAAGCCTTGTAATATTAATATAATAAAGAGGAAACCACTAACCCTAACACACTCGATGGTTCTATCTTTCTCTTTCAATTTTTGATTTCAAAACAAAGCATTGATGACGAATATGCCTTTGTGTTTCTTCTGACGATCGAATGTTTGATTCCAGAGAACGTGGAGATAATACCCGAAGACCAAGCAGATGCTCTAATTGATCATCAGTTTCTTGCAGATGATCCATTGTTGAAATCAATCGTCTGTTGGTGTGCATAAAGAATCTTGAAATCGATAGATTTAGCGTAAAATCATATCATATCATGCACCAAAGATGAGGGTTTTGGGGGAGAGCGTTACATGTTTCAACTTTCAAAAAGCGGCTAGTAGCTAGGTTCGATAAACTTTAAATTAAGCTACTTGATTTTAAAATAACTGAGCCGAGCTGGCATATTTTTGTAACTGAGCGAAGCTTGTCCCAAGCTCGGCTTGGGTCATGGCTGGCTCGTTAGGCTTGTTTAACTTCAAGCTTGAGCACGGGCCAAGCGAGCAGTCTCGTTTAATTTCAAGCTCAAGCTCAAACCCATTCTGGGCTCGACTCGTGAACAACTCTACTTATGATTTATGCTTAGGCTAATAAATTATGTTGTTCTAGGTAACTCTAAATTAGTCTATTTGTGTTTAATGTCATGCTAATGTCACGTAAATGCATGTTTTTTTTTAACGTGTAGTGTTTGAAGCTTCTCGTAATCATTGATTATTATTTAAATTAATTAAATAAAAAATAAATGAAGAGGTATGATTGATCGTTTAAGTTTTAACCAACCCTTTTGCCCTTTCTCCTGTTAAACCCTTTTGCGCTTTCTCCATGACGCCGTCTTTAGAAACACGGCCAGGCCTAAAAAGGGGGAAAGCACCCCATGTGCACGTTTAGAACTTGAATCTACAATTAAGAGCATTCCCAACTCATTCCCTAAAATTATGTGAGGAGAGTTTGTAAATTATAGGGTGTGGTTGTGAGTGTAAATTATAGGGTGGAGAGAAAAAAATTAGTGATTTTTTGTAAATTTGGGGAAAATATAGTGATTTTTTTGTAAAGTATATGATGGAGAGATAAAACTGTAATGAAAAGGGTATAAAAAATATTATTTAATTGAACAGGAGAGAGAAATGCAGTGTTTTTTAGTGTAATTATATAATATTTATGGATATAGGGATAGAAAACGGGATGAGAATGATCTCATTTCCTACCTCTAAACAAAAAATTACACTAAAAATCACTACATTTTCTCTCTCCATTTCAATTAAATAATACTTTTTATACCTTTTGTCATTACCTTTTCTCTTTCCTTCACACACAACCACTTTCAAAATATATTAAAAAATTATAAGGGATGAACAATAACTTTTCAAATATACAGAAAAATCACTACTTTCTCTAAAATATAAAAACTCTTCACTCACAACACCTTGAATCACTCTCTAAATTATAAAAGCATCCCTTACAGAAAATAAAGGGTTGGATGAAAATGCTTTAATGGCCACAATTTTGATAAAAAATAATTCAAAACATACGTTTCGAACTTTTGATAAAAAATAATTTAAAACACACATTTCGAACTTGCTTGAATACCGAAAAGCCATATATTTCAACAACTAGCTAAACTAATGTCACACCCCAAAATCATTTAGTAGCGGAAGACTTAATTATCTTAATTTGGGCGGTGATAGATGCTGTTCAGCCAATCATATTTAATTATAATGAATCATAAGTTGGACTTTATTAAATATCAGAGTTTTACACGTGTCAGACATGCACGGTTCTATTTTAAATTACAAGTCCAACTATCATTCATTCAAACGCACGACACCATTTTCCTGAATCCTTCACAAAGAATCCATTTTCTTCATTTACCTGAAAAGTATGTTAAAATAATTTTGTCAACACGAATGTTGGTGAGTTTCTTAATTAAAACCGGGATGTAACGGTTCTCAACTTTACATCCATTTATTCGTCATTCTTATTAATGACAATTTTCCATTATTCACCATTCTTTTCAATGGGAATTTAATTTCCAACCCTTTTCAAACATAGCAATATATTTCTTAAACAAAACGTGTTAGTTGTAAATGAGTAAAGAGTACAACACATGTATGACTATCAATATGATAAACCTGATGCATACCAAAATCAAAATATTCCCACCTTTTCAACCAGAGCGACTGGAAGAGTGGGGGGCGTCGCCCCGATAGATCTACCAATATTTTTAGACCCTTTCTCTCTAGGTTAACGGTTTTTCCTTTCATAATGACTCATCCCATTTAACACAATTTGTAAAATATATAGCCCTATATTTACATACTTTTCCCCCAAAAACGTTTATAAATCATTAAAACAAGGGATTTACGAGAAGACTCACATTTGCCTCAATTCAAATAAACTCAGGTGTGATAATGTGCCAATCACCGTCAAGATCTTATTAGCATTCATCTAAATAATAACCGGATTCCTATGTTTAATACCAATTATATTAACACATAAACGTAGATACAAATATAATATTATCCCAACTTATTTATTTATCCTCACGTTTCTTATTTATGATAATTCTAATAATTAAATTACAAACTTTTATTGTTTACGAAAAATCGTATTTGAATCTAACGTTTCGAAATATCTAATAAATATATTGGAACAACATAATTTCAATTAATCGATGTAAAATTAATATATGTTTTCGAAACTTAACTTGGACGTTATTTAATAAAACGTATATATTTATTTTAAAATATAACATTCTTTTATCAACATATTATCTGTCATAGAGACACGTGCTTGAATTCTGACAAATATATTACATACTACTATTTTTACAAAACATAATATAATCGTTATTATTATTTATAGCGAAACGCGTTATATTAATATACTTAATAAATTTTTTTTCATATTTTATATAAAAGTTTACATTTTCTAAAAGTATATTTATTTATTTTTATATTAATGGTGGTCACTATCTGGATAAACTATTTCAGTCCAAATATCGTGCATACACACACACACGCACACGATATCGTCCAAGTCTGTATTGTACAATTTTTAGCACAAGTGGTCATTACTTTATGTTAATTATTCACTTTTATACTATATTTTTAACGCTCATTCGTAAACTTACTATAGTTAAAATAATCATCTGCCATATTTTAACAGTCCCAACTATACGTGGTAACACTGTTTAAACCAATCTATCCAAAATCTAACTTTATCAAACTTTTAAGAGATAAAAGTTTACCCTCTCGCGTGCGGTTCACGTCTAAAAATCTACTCATAGCCGACATGCAACGCGATCCGGATATACCAGCGGGTTCGTTTTTGCCTCACAAACATTTCTCCGGTCTCGGATTGTCCATACGACAACTCAAAACCTACATGCAAACCATTTTAAAGAACCATTTTCGTTCTAAAATCTAACCAGTAAATTACGCAGCCTATAACTCACCATCCAGAAATCTGATCGTCGATCCCTTTGGTGGAATCAAATATTTAGGTGTTAGTAAAGGTCACCGAAAATTTCAGCTCGATCCGACGGCCAGATCTCCGGGAATCTGCATTTCTTTATAGCTATGTTTTCAAATCCGAACCTGGAAAATGTTGCGAAAATGGCTATCAAAACCATACTTAAACAACTTCAAATCTTATCTTTACTGATTCAAAATGGTTATATATGGGTTAGGAACCCTCGGTAAAGAAATAAGGATGTTCAAACGGTTGAATCTCGCGTACGAGGCCGCTATTTGAGAACATGCAAATCGAAAGAATTCTGTCCAGATTTTAAAAGATGCTTTTAATGAACATAAGCTCAAAATCAAGACAATCAGAGCTTACCATCGCGTTCGGGACGTCGAAAAATGGTTCCATAGTGAAAACGGGCTTCGACCGCCTTCGGCCGTCACCGGACCGCCACCGGACCGCCGCCGCTGCCAGAAAGCTTTGCAGCTCTCTGGTCCCTCTCTCTAAAATTTTATAAAATGAGAGAATGAGAGGATGGACGGCTATATATATAGCCGGTTTTATCTCCGTGGTCTCCGTTCGTGTATCGGTCTCTTGCTCCAGCGAACTCGCTATTTTAAGTGACGTTATATTTTCCATGTATCTTTCGTCAAAATATTTATTTCGTTCCCGACTTAAATTTGTCTCGTAAACTTATTATTTCCGTAATAAGTTATTATCGATCGCTTCCCGATGTCGGTGTCGGTTCCGTGTTACTCCAAACTTAATAAAACTAGTTTAGTTGTTTTTCCCAAAAACAACCCATCCAAACTTATGGTGTCTATTCGATTTATCTTATCCAAATAATAATTATCGAATATAATAAGTATATATTTTATTATCTTCTCAATACGTGTGATATTACGACCGTTGTTGAAACACTAATTTACGTGTTCTCGCTTCGTTATAACTTGGAATTGAGTCACGTTTTCGCCGGAGTTCTTGGTTTTCAATCCTTTACATTATTCAAATGGATTCAACCATGGACATATTATCGAATGTCGGGTTGAATATTTACACGCTTAACCGAAAACGTCCGTGTCATCTTAACTTATCACTAAAATTTCTTTATTTTGTCTGACTCCTTGCGCGTTTTAAAATATATATATTCCCTTCATTCTTAGCATAAAATACTATATTTAACTTAAGGGTCTTAATTCTCACTTAACCCAGTCTAAACATGTCTTAATCTCGTTTATGAAATATGATAATACTTTTTATTTTGCCGGGTATCACAACTAAGTTGACACGTAAAGAATCATATTTGAAGTGTAGAAATAACTCAGGAGTGTTTAAATTGGAATATCCAGAAACTTCAAATGGTGGATTTCAATACTTGAATCCAAAATTTTTGATGTCTGAATATCTGGATTCAGATTTGAATATTAAATATTAAAAGAAAGATGTGCTCTTGACCAAATAGTGCGCCCCTAAGTATAATGTGAAACAGTGTGCTTTGTTTGCACTTAGGCTGAGGGGTGTGGAGCGCGAGAGGGGGCGCGTGAGCCCATCCGCTCGCGCCCCGGGGCGCGAGCACCACACCACCGAGGCGCGAGAGGGGCGCGAGCGCGGAAATCCAGGCAGGCGCAAGGGGTCTCGCGGCTGGGAATACGCGTGAGGGAGCCTGGGAATGCGTAAATAGAGCCGTTGGGCTCTTTATGTTTATTAAAAAAAAAAAATTTTTTTCTCTATATAAACCAATATCAACCCAATATCACATACCACACCCAAAATCACATAAAATACTTACCACAACCTCAAAAAAAACCCAAAATCACCCCATCTTCCAAACCTTTTTTTAAAAACATGGCTGGAAATTGGTACCCAAACCTAGATTCAGATTACAGTTACGACGATTTATGGGAAGGGACGCCAGGGGGAAAAAACCGGCTGAGGGGGAAGCCAGGGGGAAAAAACCGTCTGAGGGGGAAGCCGTAAACATCACCGATCTTGTTGAATCCCTCAATAAATTCAACAAAACCATGGAGGTGGTCTCTAATGACAAAAAGGAAAAAAAAAGAATGAGAGATTTGGACTTCCTTACAAGAGACTTCAGTAACCTAAATCCGGTCGACCAAATGCTGATGGAAAAACAAAAGGAACGTATCCGGAAGAGGTTGATCGAAGAAGACCAAGCCGAAGAATAAGAATAATGTTTTTTTTAGTACTTTAAATTTTTTTTTAGATATTAATGTGTTTTTTTAATTAATGTGTGTTTTTTTAAATAATTTATGAGTTTTTTTAATAATACGTTTTTTTAATACATTTATAAAAAAATAAAAAAAAAAACCGCTCGCGCCCCCTCTCGCGCCCCTCCACACCAGGGCCCGGGGCGCGAGAACCACAACCAACACCCATCTTATCAAGTTTCTCTCTCTGCCACACGTCACAATATTATTGGCTGGAGCCCCCACTCGCGCCCCCTCTCGCGCCCCCCCACACCCCTCAGCCTTAGCTCACATATTTATCTGACATAATGGTAACATCATAAATTTCCGTTTGCTCTTTTGTCTCACTTTAGTAGTCTACCAGGATAGTGGCCCGCATTACACATGAATGGAAATTATTTAAAAAACATATATATATGTAGATATCATAAGAATTTTTTATCTTATTTTCTGCAAAATCACAAAATATAAGAAAAATATGTGTAAATGGTGTGAATGAGAAACTATATAAATATACAAATCATTGAGGTGCTAAAATAATAATCATACTAAAAAAGGCACAAAATCATTTATAAATAATTGATTGTAGTCAAAATTGGTTTTTAAATCATTTGAAAGCAAATAGCTAATTATGATTCTAGAAAACATTAATTAGGGAGGTTATGATTCTAGAAAATATTAATTAGTGAATTATGTGACAATTCTATAGATGGAAACCGAATGACTTGGAAGCCTATGTGGGCATGCTAGTTGAAGGCCATGTGGATAGCTTGTGTTGCTTTAATAGTATAGTAAGATTATTAACTATATATATGTATTAATCGATGTATATTTTTATGTTATAAATTCACTTGTAAAGAAATAATTGTATATTCTACTAAGTTTACAAGAAGCCAAATGATGAAACAAAATAAGAAATAGAAGACAAATCAAATTTCTAGGATTATTCAAACGAAATTCTTATTCATTTATACTAACAATTTAATTTTCTCTCACCCCTTAATTTTATGCTAAAACTTTTTCTTCGTGATACATTTGGACGCTAATAGTTAATTGACATCACTTAAAAAGTCACAAGACTCGACATGCTTTACATAAAATAATGTAGAAAAAAAGTCTTCTTATCACCGGCTGATAGACATTTTTTACACAAGTGTTCATATTCTATTAATGTTTCTTTGCCTTTTCCTTGGTTTCTTTAGCAACTGCCTTAGCTTCCTCTAATACGGGTTCCATTATTTCCTCTATTCTGTCTTCCATTTCTTGAACCTGAAATTCCAGAATAATACAGCTTATAAATGCACGTTTAAATCGATCAATTCTTACAAATGTTTTAGATGGTGGAAGTATAATAGTGGAAAGATAAATCAATTATTTATTGGAAGCTAAAAGTTGGGAAACTAAGACTAAACAATTTTTTACAAGCGTTCTTTATATCGTGTAATGTAATATTAATTTTTAAAATACGATGTTTATTTTATTTTATTTTATTTTATCACATTTTCAAAATTTTAAATAAAGAGTTTTCATTCTATAGAAGCATGTCAATATTATACATATATTATCAAAATAATATAATAAAACATATAGGGTTTGTTTGATAGTTGAAAGCTGAATAAATGTTCATGGCCAAAAGCATCTCTAATGGTACTCACATGGCACCATCTGGATTTACAAATAGAAGTTACGTAGTACTTCTTCTATTTGAGTGGTATCATTTTAACATCATTAGTTTGTGAACAAGAACAAACAGTTCAAAATATGCCCCACTCACATTTGTGTAGATTAAATTAAGGAAAAAATATGTAATGAGATGATACTTTAAAACAAGAACAAGTAATTACTGGAGTATAAATATATATAGGTTCTTGTAAGACGGTTTATAATTTGATATGGCATACTGAGTTGACGGTTTGAAACAAAAATGAATGTATTGCATTAGTGATGCTATGATGGCAGTTTTCTGTTATATATATATATATATATATATATATATATATGGTTAGTTTAGAATAAAAACCCACTTGAGTTGTGAAAACTCTAGAAATTCATTCTCAACCACATGTTTTTAATTAAAGATTAAATCTTATGGTTCATAATCAAAGTTAATAAAAAAATATAAAAGTTAATTCACATTTTCTCTTTCCTGAAAACATATATAAAAATTAGTAAAAAATGTAAAAAACTAGCAAAACATTTTTTTTATGTTTTCGATGTTTTGTATTAAATGTAACAACATATATTACATGCAACAACAAAAAAAAACGATGTTACATAGGGTTTCTACGAATTTTCACAACTCAAGTGAGTTTTCATTCTATATTTTGCTTACATATATATATAGAGAATCAGGATCATGTGAGAACTTTTTAGGAATTGAGAACTATAAGAACCATTTTGGACCACAAAAAAACCCAACAATAAAAAAAAATCATAAAACAAAAAGAACACAAAAATAAAAAAACTAAAAAAACCAAAGTTCTTATTTATCATCCCGGTTTCTTAAAAAAACGTAAAAAAAAATTCTCGGTTTAGCTAAATTATACATATATGTATAATATGTACATATATGTACACACAAGTTTTTTTTCCTAGACACATATGTATAATTTAAGGTAAATGATAATGTATATATGTGTACATTATGTAACTAGAGATTAAATGAAAGTATACATATGTGTACAGGTATAATACGAATTAAAAAGAAAAAAAATCAGTTTTTTTATTATACATATATGTATAATATGTACACACATGTTTTTTCATATACACATATGTATAATTTAAGGTAAATGATAATGTATATATGTGTACATTACGTAACTAGATTTAATGAAAGTATACATATGTGTATAGGTATAATACGAATTAAAAAGAAAAAAAAATCGGTTTTTTTTAATGATATTGAAATGAAATATAAGAATTTTGGTTTTTTTTACCTTTTTAAAATTTTTGTTTATTTTTGTTTTATAATTTTTTAAATATTTTTTTAGAAGTTTTTTTTAGTGGTCCAAAATGGTTCTTAAAGTTCTCAATTTGTAAATGATTCTCTTAGAATCCAAAATGGATTTTTGTTTACTATAGACGCATATTTGAATGTAAATAGAAAATAAAGAAAAAAAAACACAAAAGTGAAGTGCTTCCTTTCGTTAAAATCTAGAAACTCATTAAGAAGATATCAACATGACGATAAAAGTTAAAATGATTTTTATACATTTCCGCGACTTGATGTGTGAGACAGACGTGTTAAAAAGAAATTATATTACTTTTACGAAACTTTTAATCTAAGACGAAACCAACAGAGTGTTATGGGTCATTTTCAACCATGCTTAACATCAATAAGCAGACAACTAATCCATTATAATACCACTTTGTATTTACATGATACTAAATAATACAACCTTATATTGAATATACTTATTTAATTGTGAATAATTAAGATATTAATATTTATTACTAATCACAATCTTCAGATAAAAGTTCTATCTAATCAAAGACTATTTCTCTATGAATAAGGACCATTATTTGTTCCCCTTAAATTCAATGTGCACGTTAGCTTTCAAATTTGAATAAGCCATGTTGGACATCTAGTTAAAAGTACATATTTTCCTTTTATGTTATAAAGCAACCTATCAAAACTTGATAGAACTTTTATTAAAATTGGTAATCGCTTTTAGGAAGCACATGTCTCCTAAATAATTAGGTAATTAATAGCTCTTTTTTTTCGGTAACCCATCATTTTATAATTTATTTATTTTTTTCAAGTATATTAAATTTATGCAAAAATATGTTGTTTTAAAACTAATAGTATGCTAATAATCCACCTATACATAACCTATTGAAGATAATTAATCAAAGTAGTGAGAGGGGAAAATTAGTGAGGCACTTATATAACTAATAACTATCTTATCTTATGTGTATTATGGTGCATTAGTCGGTTCGATCCTCTAGTTATTATATTCTTGTTTTTTTATTTAAGGAAATAGAGAGGTAGAGAGATGAATATAAACCAAACCTTGTCTATGAAATCTCCGGCGGTCTGAGCATCCTTTTCGACTCTTTCAGCCACATGTTCGATAAAATCCAGTGTCTTTTTGACTTCGCTACCTTCCGGAAGCTGATCTCCGATTTCTTCCACCACCTTGTCCACCTTATCCGCCACCGCTTCCACCATGTCCGTTATATGCTCCGCCGTGTCCATTATCTGGTCAACTCTCTCTGTACGTAACAACAAAACTCAATATTTAAATATAATCTTAATTTATATCAAGTTTAATGCTCGTCCTGGGTTGGTGGCCAGTAGAAGAGACAAAGCCTCTTAAACATTAAAGGACTAAAAATATCCTGAGTTTCCATTCAAAAATAGTAAGTTTAATCATCATAAAAACATAAGTTAAAAGATTTTAAACACTTACGCATGATTAACTTAATTGGACCACCTTTGGTAGTAAATGCCGGTACGACAAATGTCATCAATATTCCAATAACCCAATTTTTCCTACAAAAAATATAAACTTACTATTAAAAAAACAAACTTTAAAGATTACTGAACTAATACTAATACATAATACATTAATTAAAACATAAGAGCTAGTACCAAGATCCGGACGATGGAGATGGTTTTCCGGCGGGTTCGGTGTTGGCATAAACGATCATAGAGTTGCATTTGATGCCGGAAGTTGTGAAAGGAGTCACGGTGTATTTTTTGACCGGAAAACTTGACATGGGATTGAATGCAAGATTGACATGAGATCTATGAATAAGGGTTTCATGCAAATTTAATTTAACAACTGAAGAATTTTGAGAAGCCAAAACAGTTGTGATCGACATATGTTTAATGATCTCGTGAACTTTTTAAGGTACTTCACTTTTGGATTACTGTGAGGATAGTATAGAAACCATTAAATATATGAATACGGAGACAAGAGTGTACTCATTTTTTGATCATTAAAATTATACGCTATTATTTATTAAAACAATAATGGATGGCAACTGGAATCACGTGTTTTTTATACAAAATAATTAGGGTTTTCAGGAGGGTTTTGACAATTTTACCCTTGAGGGAGGTGGTTAGTTAGGGAAATAAGAAGAGCAATGGTATTCAGCTAGGGAGTGAATTGTCCAGTTGATTTGGTTAGGCTAATCATATTGTCAACAGTACTATGTACCTACTCCCTTTATGTTGGTCTTTTAAGAAGAATTATAATATATTGTAATAAGTTATATTCCAAATGTACCCTCCACTTGCACGTTTTATTAATGGGAAAATTCTTAAAATCACCCGTCTACAAAACAAGATTTCAAATTTATCTCTTCAAATTCAAGTTTTCAGTTTTGTCTCATAGTTATCTCATCGTCGTCGACATGTTGGCGGGGAAGAGGAAAAGGCACGACGCGTTAATAAAAAGCATGTAACGCACGACAAGTTATGCGTAACGCATCGTCGACCCTCGTTAGCACCGGAAACGCATCGTCGACCCTACGTTAGCACCGGAAACTCATCGTCGACCCTACGTTAGCACCGGAAACGCATTCAATCCTATGTTTTGTCAACAAGTCACCGGCCATGAGATCCGGTAAGCCGTCGCTGGCGATGTGAACACGGGCATCAGGTATGGCAGCCCGGCGTTGACGTCGTGAACAAAGAACATGTATAACAAATCGTCTGCGATGAAATGGCCTCGATAACACATCGTGGACGACCTATTCCGGCCACGTGTCGTTCTCCGGTTCGTTTAGTAACTCGTCGTCAGTATTCCCTAACATGTCGACGACGATGAGATAACTATGAGACAAATTTGGAATCTTGAATTTAAAGGGACAAATTTAAAATCATATTTTGTATATAAGTTATTTTGGAGATTTTCTCTTTATTTAAGCTGTTGAATGATTTATGTATCACATAAGTTGCAATTTGCCTGAACTTATTGGTTTATTAATTAGTAAATATGTGTGGCTTTGTGACATTTTCGATAACGGGTTCTTGGTTTACAAAATGATAATATTACAATATAGTTTACAAGATATTATAACAGGTGATATAGTTTACCATTAAAAATCGGTCTTAAAAACTAGATTTATGACATAAATCACAAAGTTGACTAGATATGCACCGCATGCATATATATTTTTTAAGTTCTCTTACAAAGTCGTTCACAACTAAAAAAAGCTAATTAGTTATGAAACCGTTAGCGAAAAGAATATTTTTTTTACTTAGTGCTAAATTGTTCTTTTTTCTTTTAACTTTGGACATAAAGAGTTACGTGCATCTGCAATTAATATAAGTACTAACTATTCGTTTGGGTTGTGAGAGCCTCGGAATGAATCAAATTGTGTCCATAACTAAGTTAAGATAAATGAGATATTGGTGTTTTAAACCCTCTAAAAAAGTTTCAAAAAAAAAATCATAACTCAAAATATAAATCGAAATAATAAATGTAAAAAACAAAAATGTTTCTTACGTTGTCCCCGTTCAAAAAAAAAAAAAAGATTCGAAACCCGTTTCGACTTCCAGCCCAAACCCGTAGACCCGAGAAATGAGCCAAAACCGAAACGGAAAACCAAAACTAAACCAAACGGAAAGCCGAAACCGAACTAATCGAAACCAAAAAATCGATCAAAACGAAACTAAAAAATTAAAACCGAACAGAAATGAAACTGAAAAAACCGACCAAAACGAAACAAAAAACCGAAAACGAATCCAAAATCGAACAAAAAGAAACACAAGAAACCGAAACCTAACCCGTCCAGTGCAAACCTCATGTCGGCTTGAATCCTGATCCGAGCCAAAACCTAAAACAAACTCGCTCCAATCCAAAACCCATTTCGACCCGAACCTTTCACTTTCCCTTAAGACACCAACCCACATCGACCCATTTCTTTAAATTTGTCAACCCATTTTTATCCGAAAATAATGTGGAATTTCAAGTGACCCATTTAGTTAAAATCTATTACCCAAATCAACCTGTATAATGTTTAAAACAACCCAAATTAACCCATTAAAATGGTTTGGGTCAAGATTGTCACCCCTAAATTATTTATCAAAATGAGAATAAGATTAATAAAATAGTGAATATATATATATATATATATATATCGGGTCACTTCTTAGTTGCCTCGTTTAAAAGACTTCTCTTCCCACAGGACGGGGTACGGGTAATCATTTTATTTTGAAAGGGAACAGCTGGATCCCTCTCAAATGTAACATCATTTGATGGAGGACGTAGAGATGGATCGTATGCCGACGCTTATGACTCTGGTAAACGAATTAAACATCTGAGTAGGATCACAAACTTGCAGGCTATGTGGAGATGCTCCGAAGACTACTTATCGCCTACTTCCTATTACATCGCAATCATGATGTGGCAAAATATTAGTATAGATGGTACAAAATTTCGCTTTTTTGGTTAGAGATCTTCTGGAATTACACAAGACAATTATAAAGATAAGCCATAAAGAAAATGACTTGGTGGTGTATTTGGCAGCCAGATTCAAAACTCAATTCTCAAATAAAGATGTCAAGGTGGAGAAACCTTTTTAAAACATCAAGTCTTTCGGGTTTTTATGGATTACAAATAGATCAAAATACAATTCGTTGCTAAAAAAGGATTGGTGTTAATTCAACTTAATTATAATCATCTATACATCTCTTTTCGTGGTCTTTACTCTCTTTTTGGAGTGTCTTACCTCTCTAGTGTTTCGTTTATAAATTTTGCTTTTTAAAAAATAAATAAATAAAATACCATATTAGCTAAGATACGGAATTACATATGTAGTTAATGAAGGTTATGACATTTCATATACTTTCTTTTGGACGACATATATTACTCATGCTATAATTTCTTAACAAATCTAAACAACTCCTTACCAAGATTTGAACTGTAACCTCCTTTCTAAGAGGTAAGCGTCTCTATTAAGGAGCTAGCCTTAAATCGCCCGAAGCATCGGACCAATGATCACCCATGACTTCTGTGTACCACTAGTGCCACAAAGGCTTTGGGTGGTCTTATTGGCGCATACCAAGGTGGGGTCTTCGACTGGGGTGAAGTCGTAACAAGGTAGCCGTAGGGGAACCTGTGGCTGGATTGAATCATTCGCGATGGAAATTCCCTTTAAGGTGCTTACTTCCACTAGTGGCGGGCGGGCGAAGGGTCCAAAGGACACGTAGCCGGGGGCGAGTCAGAAAATCCAAGAATTTCATTTTCCTTCTTGTTCATCAATCGAAAATCAAGACAAACCGGGCACCACGGTGAGACGTGAAAACACCCGATCCCATTCCGACCTCGATATGTGGAATTGTCTTGCACCATATGTACTAACATTGTTCGAGAGACATGGTCCAAGCCTGGTACGAGGATGACTTGTGCCTAGGGGAGGGGAGGCAATAGATTCATCTTAGGTGGTAAGCGAAGGAACTGTAGGGCTTAGGACGGCAAGTGAGCCTCAGATTTTTCTTCAATAGCTCTAGGGGAGGTGAGAAGAGAGCCAACAGCTATTACAGGAGGATTTAACAATTCATGGCATGAATTAGAGTTGAAGGAAGAAAGACATGAAATGCTAGAAATATGGAATCTATGAATGAGCTCTTTCGTCTAAGCTCAGAACTGGTCAAGAGCAAGGAATGGACTTTAAGTGAGTGAAGGAAGGAGGGCAAAGGTCATTTCTATAAGGAAAGAAAGCATGATCAGAAGAAGGAGCAATACAGAATAACCAAGCATGACAATGAGAGGATAGCTAGACTTTCAAAGACAGTAGCAACGGCAAGGAGGCTAATCCCGATATTCTTTCCCTAGCAATTGGAGGATTCTATTGATCCAAGACCTGTATGTAGACCAGGGCCTCCCCTACTTCAGTTAAGGCCAGAAAGAATTATCTTATCTTTCTCTTCTGTCAGTTCCTTGTTGGAATACCGTATGCCCGAGACACATAATTAGGTTAATGTAGCTAGCCGTGTTTGATCCAAGTCGGGTCATACCCAATAACGAGTTAGACACACACCAATTATGTATTTGTTAAGATAAGATCTATAAGACAAATACAGAACACGACACATTCAGAAAATTGGGTTTCTGAATATTTACTTGAAAGTGTTAAATAAATTAATCGGTTAATTTATTTATTCAAATAATTATTATTGGAATGATTATTTAACTATGTATTCTTTTATAAAATGGTTTATAAAAGATGGGGTGTTTATATATTTTATAAAGTATAAAATAAATAAAAAAAAAAAAAAAAAAAACTTATTGGGGCCGGTTTTAGGGTGGGCCCCACACCCCATATCTTGGTCAAAATCATTAACATGCAAGGATGGAGGTTGAGTGTTTTACTTGACATAATACCTAACACCATGCTTCCTTGGTTTTATATATCATGAAAAGATCAAGATCATTTTTTTTTTACAACACTTTCAAGTAACCAAACCAAGACACAACTTTCTTTTCTTTCTTTCTTTCTAGCTCACGGCCAAGAGAAAAGAAAGGGCTCGGGTCTCGGGTTTTTCGTGTTCAAGCTTCCTAGCATAGCTCGGTGTGTGTTGGAGGCTCGGGGTATATTCCGTTTGAGGGTTTTCCTTTGAAAGTCTAGCATTCACATCATCATCTTCTTCAACCATCTACTAAACTCTTAAAGGGTTAAGAATGTAAGTTTTACAAGCTTTGATAGTTTAGTTTTCCCGTATTACTTGATCCTTACTTCGGGTTTCTAATATATAGATTATTGGTAATCTAATAACATGGATAAACTAGGTTGTTCATGAATATATATTATATAGACTTGTAATATATACACATATAAACACATGGATACATATGTTTAGTTTGCAAATACCATGCTTCCGCCTTTAATGTGACTAGTTAAATGGTTAACTAAGTTTGTAAATTCCATAGAAACCCAACAAATGGCATCAAGAGCCGGGATACGGGAAACTAAGCTTCGGGTTCTCGGTTTTATATTTTCCCCTTGAAAGATTTTATACAAAAAATTAACATGCATGATATTTTTTTTGTATTTAATCTTGTTATTGTTTTTGGCTTTGTTCAAAAAAAAAAAAAAAAAAAAATTAAAACCGAGCAAATGGGCCAAAGCCCAATTCGGGTGAATTTGGGCCGAAGCCCACTTGAATATGGTTATTGGGCTAACCGGAAATAAAAGGGAAAAAGCTAATTGGGTCGAGCCCATAAGTTTTTTAATTGGGCCGAAGCCCATAATCTTGTTATTGGGTCAAGCCCAAATGGGTTGGGCTAGGCCCGATAAAGCCAAGGGGTTTTGGAACGGGTTCCTAAGACATAACGGGTTATGTTTGTTAATACTAGACCGAGCCGTAGACCAAGTGGATGTTTGTTTGTGGTTGATGTTGTGATTGTAGTTAATTATTCAAGTTTCGGTTTGTAATAATTAATTAGGGGCAATTTTGTAATTTTGTAATTATTTATTCATATGGGTATGTAATAAATAGGTTATTTGTAATATCTTTATTTTATAGAAAAATGTATTAGGACATTTGTTTTGTAAAATAAAGAAGATTGCAAAATTGGAAATTTGGGCCTAATTGGGCCGGGTATGGTAATAATGGGTCTCACAAGCCCATTAAGGGATTCAAGCCCAAAAGGACCTAAGCCCACCAATGAGCCCAAATGGAAGCTTATGGAAGCTAAGGCCCAAGTTCAAGCCCAGTGGATCACAACGGGGTTGAAGAAGATGCTCGAAGCATTTGGATGCGGGATCGAGTGGGAGCTACAACATCCATGTGTCATGTGTCCCTTAGGATTGGACCTAAGACACACACTTGTTTCGGCTAACAAGTGTGGTCTAATTTAGTGGCTCGTGTCTAGTATAATTGTGTATGCTTGTTAATTGATTGTTTGATTGTGTGGTTGTTAGATATTAGGATATCAACTTCGTCACATAGAATTAATTAACAAAGCATAAAACGGGTTCTAATAATTATCGGTAATTACGTGACACATAGTTTAATAAAATGGATT
Source organism: Bidens hawaiensis (assembly GCF_021521415.1). Classification (NCBI taxonomy): domain Eukaryota; kingdom Viridiplantae; phylum Streptophyta; class Magnoliopsida; order Asterales; family Asteraceae; genus Bidens; species Bidens hawaiensis. The sequence continues at coordinate 152,609 of NW_027505135.1, forward strand.
TATTAACTAGCCGTCTCACGCCCATAATAAAATGGTTTTATTATAAATTAGAATTTTGAAAATGGTTTCAAAATATCATGTTACTAAATGCATGTTAGAACATGATTTAAAGTTTTACAACTAGAATTATTAAAACTAAAATTCCCTTTTTAAAATTAAGGATAATAAGTTAAACACCATCCTTTTGTATAACGCTTAACATATTAGTAAGCTCTTAGTGGGAAAAAGGTCACCTAACCGCGTAAGAGTAAATTAATATGTTAAGGTAATATTGGCATATAAATGGGAAAAAGGTCACCTAACCGTTTGTATGTTAATATTACAAGTTGATACAAGTAGGACGACTTAAATTAGAACCATGTGAAGAGGGTCACCCAAACATGGGGTCTAATAGGTGTTGATGGGATAAACATGCCGACACGAAATATGATTTCGAACCGGTCCCATAAACTCTAGAAGTTGCAAAAGGGTTTGCAATTGTTATGAATAACTACCTTGATAAATCGACAATGGGAAAAAGGTCACCTAACCGGAGTCGGGTTTATCGTTGGATTCTAGATTTTAATTATTAATTATATTTGGTTTATATATAAAAGGGTATTAATAATTAAAAAGGTAAAACACTAAAATGAACTTAATTAAAATTCTGCAGATGGCCGCACACGTCGACGACAACATAATCCCTAACGTCCAAAATGTCTCTCTCCGATCTATTCTCGCTAAAGACCGTCTTAACCACAATAACTTTTCGGATTGGTTCCGAAATTTAAGGATTGTTCTAAAACAAGAAAAATTATATCATGTTTTGGAAACACCTATCCCCGAAGAACCGGAAGAGGGTAGTGAGGTCGAATATATGAATTGGGTCAAACTCACGGAAGATTCCATTCAAGTGTCATGCCTCATGTTGGCGACTATGGTTCCCGAAATCCAAAAGGATTTCGAAAACCATAATGCGTACGACATGATTACTCAACTTAAGGAAATGTTCCTTAAGCAATCAAGAGTTGAAAGGTTCGAAACGGTTCGAGCCTTGCATGCATGTAGAATGGATGATAATCAACCAGTTTCAACTTATGTACTTAAGATGAAAAGTTACATTGATCGCCTCGCCAAGCTCAATTGTCCCATCTCAAAAGAGTTAGCAACGGATTTGATCCTTAACTCTTTGTCGAAAAGGTTCGACACATTCGTGTTAAATTATAACATGAACGGGTGGGACAAAACCATTGGAGAACTTCACTCAATGCTTAAAACAGCAGAGGCGAGCATGGGCAAAAGGGTTTTACCCATGTTTGCGATCAATGAAGGTAGATCCAAGAATCGATCTCAACCCAATCTTAAGGCTAAGGTAGCCAAAAGAAAGGGTCCTCCTATGCATCTTAAGGGTAAGGGCAAATCACCGGTTATGGCAAAGAAACAAAAGGTTATGGAACCGAGGAGTCATAAGGATGATCCTTGTTTTGGTTGTGGGGAGACCGGACACTGGAAACGCAATTGCCCGGTCTACCTAAAAGAGCTAAAAGACAAGAGGAATGCGGCGCATACCTCGGGTAATGTCTTTATGATTAATGTTGAGCTAAATCTTATTTCTTCTAACACATGGGTATTGGATACCGGATGTGGAACTCATATTTGCAATTGGTTGCAGGGGTTCAAAAAGAATGAAGACTTAAAGAAGGGCGAAGTGAATCTTTTCATGGGCAACGGTGCAAGGGTGCACGTGGTCGCTAGAGGAGACTTCACTTTATCGCTTCCAAGTGGTTTGGAAGTTGTTTTGAGAAATGTTTTGTATGCTCCTAGTTTGACTAGGAACATTATTTCTGTGCACCTTCTTAGACAATGTAATTTTGACTTTAAATTTGTAAGATCAGAAATGCATGTATCATCTAATGGTATCTTTTATTTTAAAGCTATACCAAACAACGGTATTTATGAATTGGTTCATGATAATACCTTAAATAGCTCATTATATCAAACTTCTACTAAAAGACTCAAAAAGGATTTGAGTGATTCCTACATTTGGCATTGTCGCCTTGGACACATAAACAAGAATCGAATAAATACTCTCCAAAAGAAAGGTCTTTTGAAAACAAACGAGTTAGGTTCGTTTGATGAGTGTGAATCTTGTATTCAAGGCAAGATGACCAAAGAGCCTTTCAAAGGTACAAATGAAAGGGCTAAGGATTTGTTAGGTATCATACATACGGATGTATGCGGACCTTTCAAGCCAACTAGTAGGAATAGTGAAAGGTACTTCATTACCTTTACCGACGATTTTAGTCGATATGGGTATGTTTATCTAATGAAACACAAACATGAAGCCTTTGAAATGTTCAAAGAATTTCAAAATGAAGTACAAAATCAGCTCGACCGAACAATCAAGGTACTCCGCTCCGATAGAGGAGGCGAATACCTAAGTGATGCTTTTCAAAGTCATCTTAGAGATTGTGGAATTATTTCACAGCTCACTCCTCCTGGAACTCCTCAACATAACGGAGTATCCGAGAGGAGGAATCGAACACTGTTGGACATGGTTCGATCAATGATGGCACGAAGCTCACTACCGCCATCATTTTGGGGATATGCGCTACTCACAGCGGCTCGTATTTTGAATATGGCCCCGACCAAAAAGGTGGATCGAATACCCTATGAAGTGTGGCATGGAAAGGTTCCATCCTTTTCATATTTAAGGGTATGGGGATGCATAGTTTATGTTAAACGTGACACCCCAAATAAGCTTGAGGCTCGATCCATCAGGTGTATCTTCATAGGATACCCAAAGGATGATATAGGATATATATTCTATGATCCTAGTGAACAAAGAGTGTTTGTTTCACGCAAAGGATACTTCTTAGAAACTAGGTTCCTTATGGAAGGACCTAGTGAAAAGAGAGTGGAACTTGAAGAGGTTCAAGAATCACTGGATGATACACAGTTGGTCGATACTAGCTTTCAACACGAGGATGTTGAAGATGATCAAATGGTTGATCATACACACGTTGCTCGCAGATCTAGTAGGGTTAGTCAACCTCCCAAGAGATATGGATTTCTTGTGGATGATTGCTACTTGGTCGATTCGGATGAACCGATCTCCTACAAAGATGCTATGTCACAACCTGATTGTGACAAGTGGCTTGAAGCCATGAGCGCCGAGATGCAATCCATGCACGATAATCAAGTTTGGGAATTGGTTGATCGTCCACTTAACTCCAAACTGGTTGGATGTAAGTGGGTCTTCAAGAAGAAAACCGATATGCATGGAAATTTAGATACTTACAAAGCTCGACTTGTCGCAAAAGGTTTCACGCAAACTCAAGGGATTGATTATGATGAAACCTTCTCGCCGGTCGCGATGCTTAAGTCGATCAGGATATTGTTTGCCATTGCAGCTCATTTTGATTATGAGATATGGCAAATGGATGTCAAGACCGCTTTTCTAAATGGATATCTTGAGGAAGATGTCCATATGGTTCAGCCTGAAGGTTTTGTCGATCCATCTAATCCTGATAAAGTTTGTAAGTTAAAGAAATCAATCTACGGGTTGAAACAAGCATCACGGATGTGGAATCATCGTTTTAATGAAGAAATCAAAGCGTTTGGTTTCGTCCAAAACGGTGATGAGGCGTGTGTATATAAATGGGCTAGTGGGAGTATAATCATGTTCCTTATTTTGTATGTCGATGATATACTTTTATTTGGAAATGATATACCAAGTATGGAAAACGTTAAAGCGTGGTTAAGTAGTCGTTTCTCAATTAAGGATCTTGGAGAAGCGACATATATCTTGGGAATAAAGGTCTATAGGGATAGACAAAGGAAATTGATCGGACTCAATCAAAGTGCGTACATTGATAAAATCCTGAAAAGGTTCAGGATGGAAAACTCTAAGAAAGGTTTGGTACCTATTCCTAGAGGAACCGTGTTGAGCTCATCCCAAAGTCCTAGCTCTAAGGAAGAGCAGGATAGGATGAAGCATGTTCCTTATGCTTCGGCAATAGGATCTATTATGTATGCAATGATGTGCACCAGACCGGACGTCTCGTATGCTTTAAGCATAACGAGTAGATACCAGCACAACCCAGGTGACAGTCATTGGATGGCTGTCAAGAATATATTAAAATATCTTAGAAGGACTAAGGATATGTTTTTAATATATGGGTCTGATGAGGAGGAACTCGTCGTAAAGGGTTACGTGGATGCGAGTTTCCAAACTGACCGAGATGATTCTCGGTCACAGTCGGGATATGTCTTCATCTTAAATGGAGGCGCTGTCTCTTGGAAGAGTTCGAAGCAGGATGTTGTCGCGTTATCCACTACAGAATCTGAGTACATCGCCGCTTCAATGGCAGCCCAAGAGGCTGCATGGATGAAAAAGTTCATCATGGATCTAGGGATTATCTCTTCCATTCAGGAGCCCCTAGAGATATTCTGTGACAATGAGGGTGCTATTGCACAGATCAAGGAGCCTCGTGCTCATCAGAAAACGAGGCACATTGAGCGCAGATTCAACTACATAAGGGATGAAGTTGAAAAGAGAAAGATATGTATTCATAAAGTTCATACCGATCAAAATATTGCGGACCCACTCACGAAGCTCCTCGATAGGCCAAAGCATGAGGGTCATGTTTGTGCATTAGGACTTCGGTATTCTAGTGAGTGGATTTAATCTGTGTTTAGTGTTTGTATAAGAACGAATGTAATGGGTATCTCATGAAATTAATTATGTTTTAATTATTCAATGAGTTATGTTCTATATTTGCATGTTTAATCCATGAATGACTTATGTTGTTCTAAACGTCCGTAGTCGATCATGCTTGTGGGAACAAGTATGAAGGTAAGACTATTATGAACCCGGATTGGTTGATATTCATGTGATGAATATAAGGCATAGGTTTGCCACCAAGGTTCATAGATATTTGTGGGACACAAATATTGGACATGATCCGCTCTCAAGGATCACTGCATGGAGTTAGTGCAACTGATCATAAGTAATCCTTGAGTAAAGGCGAGTATCATTGTGTCCTTTGACCTGAGATGCATATTGGATCTGGTTTCTCATCAAGTCTGATAACTTGACTCTCTTCTTTGTTTTTCGGTAACACGATGACGTAAAAGAAAGAGCTCAGATATCATACGAGATGTCAACAAGGATGTATGCAGTCAAGATGGGATTTGTTCCTCTTATGTGTTGAGAGTTTAGATGTCTAAGGCCTGTTAAGTTAAATCATTGAGAGAATGATCACTCTGTGTCTCTTCGATTTAACAGGACATCTAGCAACAAAGGGATGTAATGATAAGACTTACCTATATCATATCAAGTGTGGACTTGAAGGGGATGATGTTATTGAATGGCACTTAGTCAAACACACTAGGGGTGGTGACCTGTTTGTTAGGCGGTATTCACCATTAGCATTAACTTCCTATGAGTCTCGTGCAAGTGGGAGATTGTTGGAATACCGTATGCCCGAGACACATAATTAGGTTAATGTAGCTAGCCGTGTTTGATCCAAGTCGGGTCATACCCAATAACGAGTTAGACACACACCAATTATGTATTTGTTAAGATAAGATCTATAAGACAAATACAGAACACGACACATTCAGAAAATTGGGTTTCTGAATATTTACTTGAAAGTGTTAAATAAATTAATCGGTTAATTTATTTATTCAAATAATTATTATTGGAATGATTATTTAACTATGTATTCTTTTATAAAATGGTTTATAAAAGATGGGGTGTTTATATATTTTATAAAGTATAAAATAAATAAAAAAAAAAAAAAAAAAAAACTTATTGGGGCCGGTTTTAGGGTGGGCCCCACACCCCATATCTTGGTCAAAAATCATTAACATGCAAGGATGGAGGTTGAGTGTTTTACTTGACATAATACCTAACACCATGCTTCCTTGGTTTTATATATCATGAAAAGATCAAGATCATTTTTTTTTTACAACACTTTCAAGTAACCAAACCAAGACACAACTTTCTTTTCTTTCTTTCTTTCTAGCTCACGGCCAAGAGAAAAGAAAGGGCTCGGGTCTCGGGTTTTTCGTGTTCAAGCTTCCTAGCATAGCTCGGTGTGTGTTGGAGGCTCGGGGTATATTCCGTTTGAGGGTTTTCCTTTGAAAGTCTAGCATTCACATCATCATCTTCTTCAACCATCTACTAAACTCTTAAAGGGTTAAGAATGTAAGTTTTACAAGCTTTGATAGTTTAGTTTTCCCGTATTACTTGATCCTTACTTCGGGTTTCTAATATATAGATTATTGGTAATCTAATAACATGGATAAACTAGGTTGTTCATGAATATATATTATATAGACTTGTAATATATACACATATAAACACATGGATACATATGTTTAGTTTGCAAATACCATGCTTCCGCCTTTAATGTGACTAGTTAAATGGTTAACTAAGTTTGTAAATTCCATAGAAACCCAACATTCCTTTCAAAGAAACCCAAGGATGAAGCTAGAATGACACATTGCAACCATGTCCACGCATTTGTTCCAAAATGCCATATTGGACATAAAGAGTCATGTGTATCTGCAATTAATATAACTATTCATTTGGGGTTCTATGTTGTGAGAGCTTCGGAATCAAATCGTGTCCATAACGAAGTTAAAATAAACGAGATATTGATGCTCTAAATTTGTTATACGGAACTATGAAAGCTATCAAAATGCTATACTGCAACCATTGTCCACGCATGCTTCTAGGGTGGGCGAAGCGCGCACCTTTTCAGAGTCTGCACTAGTGTTTGCCTTATAGATATAATGTTCTTAAGGTGTTTCCACTTATAAACTATGTACTAAAAATATTATCTCCCCATCAATGAGGGACGAGTGTACACATGTTCTAAGTTTTCCATCTATTTTCGTAGCTTTTATAGACTCGAACACTCAACTTCGAGTATTGATATCTTATTTATTTTAGTTTGGTTTTGGACAAATTTTTGTTATGCTGTGAAGTCCTCGTAGCATAGAACTTAAAAGAAATAGTTGGTACTTATATTAAGTTTTATATAAATGAAATATTTATCGTTTATGTCCATTTAACTAATTTTTCCTGCACTTTCTAACACTCGACTCAAAATCTGATCACAACATTATTGTCAGCAGTAGAGTACCTATCTCATGTCGCAACTCGAGACAGCTTTAAAATTTAAAAATGAATGAAAATATTATTTAATTTTCACCTAGTAGGAAAACCATCTTTTCCAACAGCTAGATTACTACACACTATGAGAATCGAAGGTTAATTGTCTTTGCTGATTAATACATCAAATTGAATTATTAATTATTCACGAGCATAGTGTGAACTCCTTTGTCACCTAACCACAAATGAACCAATATGGCAATATCTTGTAATTTACACGATGTTGTGGTTTGTTTGAAAAGTGAAAGCGTGAAGCATGCATGCGTATATCAGATAATCAGAATATGTACAAAAGTACTTTTTGTCGTGGTGTAACTTGTTAAACATGGGTTATGTTAGAATAAAAACCCACTTGAGTTATGAAAACTTTAAAAACTCATTCTTAATCATATATTTTTAATTAAAAACTAAATCTTGTGATGCACAATTAAAGTTAATAAAAAATGTAAAAGTTTATTTATATTTTCTCTCTCCTGAAAACATATATAAAATTTACTAAAAAAATATAAAAAAATAGCAAAACATTTTTTTTATGTTTTTTATGTTTTGTATTAAATGTGACAACATATATTACATCTAACAAAAAAAAATGATATTACATAGGGTTTTCACGGGTTTTCTCAACTCAAGAGGGTTTTCAAACTATACTTCTCATATATATATATATATATATATATATATATATATATATATATATATATATAAGGTTAGGTTAGAATAAAAACCCACTTGAGTTGTGAAAACTCTAATAACTCATTCTCAAACACATGTTTTTAATTAAAGATTAAATCTTGTGCTCCACAATTAAAGTTAATAAAAAATTTAAAAGTTAATTTACACTTTCTCTCTCCTGAAAACATATATAAAAATTAATTAAAAATAGCAAAATATTTTTTTTTATGTTTTCGATGTTTTGTATTAAATGTAACAACATATATTACATGTAACAAAATATTTTTTTTACTAATTTTTATATATGTTTTCAGGAGAAAGAAATTGTAAATTAACTTTTACATTTTTATTAATTTTAATTGTGTACCACAAGATTTAATCTTTAATTAAAAACATGTGGTTAAGAATGAGTTTCTAAAATTTTCACAACTCAAGTGAGTTTTTATTTTAACCTAACCCTATATACAATATTTGTTAAATTGTTTTGACCAATTATTCATTAATAGCTATGATGAATGAGATGAAAGATGAAAGAATTATAAGGGAAACTATAACCTATTTATCAAAAATGTTTTGACTCATGACTTATAAATATGTTGGATAAATAAGATGAGAAATTAAAGAAATGAGACGAGACATGAGAGAATTATAAATAAAATTATAACACATTTGAAACAAATGCACGTGGGAATTATAAATGAAATTAAAACTCATTTGAAACAAAGGCACATGGGCAATTGTTTCGCATTTGTCTTTGTCCCGTTCTGCATGCTAACATCAAATCTATATAAAAGAAAATGAATGCCTTCTTTAAAAAAACACAAAATTAAAAGTGTAAATTTTAGTCTTTATATAATGATTTTATAAACTAAGGATACTTATATATGCGTAATATTAAACTTATCTTTTTCTATTCTTTATAATTAATTTAAACTAATATTTATGTTCCATTACCTCTTATATAGCATTTGTATGATTAAATAATAATGTCAGTCTTTAGGATATATACTTTATACATTTTCATTGATACTTGAATTACTCGAGTAACTTATTTATTTAAAAGAATCAAGAGTTGACTAGTTGAGATCAACAAATGAGTTAAATAAGGCGACAACTAATTATTTTACGAGGTTGCAATATCGTGTGTTGTATCGCATAAAAAATTCCCATATGAAATGTGACATTTGAGCCAAAACAAGGTACACCTCAGTACGTATTTACCGATTAAGCAAATAAACGCCTTTTGCATAACAAACGAACGATTAACCGAACGGGTCGGGTTATGACCCAGATATCTCGGGGGGCCATCTATAAGTGATATACGATCTATACAAGCTAAAATATTAGAAATATGGTCTTAGTTTGATAGCAAACAAGTTAAACGAAAACATGCTCGTTTAACCGCCCGCTATAGATTTAAACGCGAAAGATAGTTACAAACCAAGCATTGTATCATCCGTTAAGCCGAAAAAGACTTATCAAACACTTATTTGAAATGTTTTAAGCGGTCCGTGAAAATATTTTTGATTTTTACAAACATATAGTATGTTTTTATAATTTTACACAAAACTAGCCGAAAAACACTCGTTTTTGCGCTGTTTAACGCACCCGATAAATTTTTCGCGCCAAAAACCGAACCCAAGCTAAATTTGGACCGGGCTTTTCGTATTTGGGCTTGAGGAATCAGAAACTTGGGCCAAAATGGGCCCAAGGTGGGCCCATATAATCCCGATCGCAATTCAGCAGCCCCCCCCCCTTTTTAGTTATTTCATATTTAAACTAGATTCAAGATATTTTAACATCATTTCCTTGAAAATCCTGGACACAACTTCTTCTCCAGCCAAAAACAGCAAGAAAACCTAAGGTAAGAGCTTAAATAAGTAGCTTTTGAACTTGTTTAAACTTGTTTAATACCATAAAAACATGTATTGGTTACTAAAAATCATTCCTAACCGTGTAAAAATCCTAAAAATGGTCCGTAAATATGTTTTGATCATACACATGGTAAGGAACCTGTTTTGATAGTTTTTTTTGGCCATAAACACGGATTAACGGGTTGAAACGACGTTTTTACGGTTCAAAAGTTCGTTTTTGTGCACTAGCCGAAACCCTAACTTAAGGGCTGTTATGTTGATGAAATATTGCTTGGTTTGTGATATAGGACTTGTACCTAGCTTTCTTAGAAGCACAAGAACCTGAAAACTTGATTAAAAGGTCGGAAACGAGCCAAACCCGCTAAGGTAATGCCGAAACACTCGCTTACGTGCTATTTAGGTTAAGGTTGTGATGTGAATATTGTTAGGACTTTAAATTTTTCAGGGACATCAGGGACCATGTCAATGAGTCCCTGTTCAAATTTGGTAATTTTTCGACCATCCGAGAATATTTGGCGAATTTATTACCGAATTGGGACGTTTATTTGGGAAAAATTGCTAAGATACTTCAAAAATTATGAAATTTTTTTGGGAACTAAGATTTGATGTATTTTGATCACATATGAATTTTGGAATCATTTAGAAGTTTAAAGGTGTTTTGTTTATTTGCGTTCGTGTGAACTTTTACAGCCAAATTTGGGCCGAAAAGAATATCGCACGAGCTTTTTACATTCTGGAATTGATACAGGTTGTTTTAGGGCATGATTTGAGTATTCAGAAATTTTTGGTGAATTTTTGGAAATTGTTTGGGGTAAACGGACGATTTTCAGACTAAATATAGCTGATAAAATGAATTTTTATAAATTAATAAATTAGTAAATAAATTCCATAAACATTTTTATAAAAATCTACATATTTTAATTGATAAGTGGTTAAATTTTCATAATTTAATGATTAGCGGTTAATTAATTATGCTAATCTGAATATTAAACAAATTCAGTTTTTATAAAAACCGGCAAGTTCGCGACTAGTGAATCTGCGGGAATATCAAAACACCAAGAGTGATCAAAAATCATATTTTTGGACTAATTAAGTAAAAATGAACTTTTCTATGAGAAACCTGGACAATCCGGGTGGATTGTGCGCGTTTCTTCTTAAAACAAACTGAATAAACGGAAACGGGCCCTGTGGCTAATCCGGGACCCCAGTATGTGATCCTTCTTTATAACTTAATCATTTTATTAACCAATACATTTACCCAAGCTTATTTTCCCATAACTGTTTTCTGAACGCCTAAACGAACAACTTGGCCCAGCTGGGAAAACGGGAATCTGAGCCAAGTTCAGTTCTAAGTATTAGACATTGAACAACATCACAACCTAAGCCTATTGCCACTTTCTGGGCGTTCCAGCTACACCCAGATTAGTTATACAGCCCAGCTTAGTATTGAGATTATAATAATATTAAGATATTAATATTATTATAATATTGATTATAGGAACTACTGATAGCGGACCGAACAAACCACGAGCTGATACAGTACCGAATATCTACTAAACCGTGAGTTTCATGACCCCACTTTTAAACTGTTTTACGAACTTTTGGGGTGAAAAGCATGTTTGATTACATATACATACCTGAAACATGTACTGATGTGAATTATCTAAGTGCTAACACACGAAAGTCCCCACGATCACAGTAATTAACTTCGAGCCGGTGGCTTGTGAATAGTACTATTGGTTTGACAAACCCAAACGGAATCGGCCTGGTTTCCGTGTCACATAGCGCCGTTTGCACATGACCATATTTATACAAACAGGCTATGTAGTGTTAGACATAGCTACCGGGGCATGTTGTGGGCGGAAGGAGAGCCACAGTGATTGATTGAGCGTGGGAAATGGAAGCACGCAGCACGAACAGTCCAGGCTTCACTGTAACTTAGCATAATTACATCACATACATCATTTACATACATACATACTTATTTCATGATTACAAGTGTTGACTTGTGAATACTCATTACTGTTTTCTTGAAACTCGTGAAACTCACAAACTCTAGTAGTTGACCCGTTTTAAACTGCTTTTCAGGTGTACCTAAATCGGAGTAATTGGTGATCTGTTACTTGCCTGAAGTGTGTGGTTGATGCTATGTGAATAGAAGCAAGGGAGTTAGTAGTAAGAATGTATAGTTAACGAACTATTTTTGTTTGTATCACTTAGACCGTAAAACAATGATAGAATAAAGAAATGTAATATATTGTAAATCAGTTTGTAATGTTTCTTTATAAACAATGTGTTGATATCAGAGGTGTCTGTTACATTCCCGTTTTACGCTTTCGCATTGTGCTAGACGGGGTGTGACATGAAATGACTAGAATTATTATTAGTATTAAAGGGTAGGATAAAAAGGTTGAATTGAAAGATATAAATTAGTATTAAGATCATTCATATTTAAAAGTTTATGTTTAATTATTAAAATATTTTGTGTTTAAAAGGTGATTAAAATAGTATTGGTTAAACTAAGATAAAAAGTCGGTGTCTTGTTTTATAATTAATAAATGCTTCTAATACGGTAAACATAAAATATAACACTAGTTATAAAGCTGGATGCTTGAGATATAATATTATAAGAGCATTCTCATCCCGTTCCGTATCCCTATATCCATATACTAGCTTTTAGCCCGCGTGTTACGCGGGTTTTGTTAGTTTTTTTGGTTTTAATAATTGTGTTATATTATTTTTGCTAATGATATTTTTTTATCTTTCAATGGAGTTTTGTTTATATTTAATACTTTAATTTAACTTGGTTTATTTTTATTTAATTTTTGGAAGTTTGTTTATATTTAATACATACACGTTAGTCCGTTCGTCATTCTTGCAAGGATTTTTTTTTTGAATGAAAATATTTGTCCGTTTCTTGTTGATTATAATTTTATTGTTTATATACAAAATGTTCATATATTATGTTTGTTTAACCAAGTGTTCGCTTACATTTGAGAGCTGTTCGTTTAGGTTTTAAACGAACAAATATGAACATTCTTGCTTTATTAATGAGCGAACGTGAACACAAAATTCTGTTAGATTATATATTCTTCATGTTCGATTAAAGTTACATTTAACAAAAACTAACTTTAGAGCTTATGAGTGGTTTGAGTATAGTCTTGTAACCAATAGTTTATTATAATGTTTACTAAAGTATTTATGAAACTGTATACCATAGTGAGTTTTGAGTAAAAATCAAAGTATTTCACAGTGTAAATTGACATGAAAATGTAGCCAGATAAATTATGATATTACATATTGTATTTGAGATGCCATACATACTGCATTTGAGATGCCACCTATTGGACAGAGATTAAACCTAATGAGAACTTAAAATAATGAACACATGCCAAATCACCAAGTTGTTATATGCTCGTAAATCAAGCAGCACCGTTATTAAAAATTTATCTAAAAAACCACAATTACACAGACCCACGTAGCCATTTTTAATGAAGGATTATGGTAAAACAAAAATGGTTACCAACAAAACCACAATTACACAACCGACCCATGTAACCACCTAGAATACAAATAAAGATAATGAAGTTCAAATGCCAAAATTTGTACGTCTTCGGTTCTTTTTATTCAAATAAAAAGTTATTCTTTATATGCTTTTTTCAAATCATTAGGTATAGTTTCCATATAATACCCCAAACTTCATCTAGTATATCAACTTTGAATATTTGTTCATACCTATACAGACAACCCTGCACATTTTTACACATGTATTATATCAAACATGTGTCATGAACAAACAACAAACACCAATCAAAATAGCACCAATCAACATTACTTAATGACACCAACAACTGAGGCTTACATTTCGTGTGAGGTGTGACTCCAATGATTCCACGTGTTGTTCACAAACTAAGCGTGACTCCTCATGGAATTCAGGAATTGCAAGTAGGCTTTTTTTTTTTCTTGCTACAGATTGATTTGCACAGTACCATGTACAAACCGTGTTAAATTCTGTAATTGTGGTCTCACATGTAAACGAACGTGTTGCTATAATAATGTTGGTCAGCAAAAAGACACATTTTTAAATGACTCTCTTTGACCCAAACAAAAGGATTACCTTTTTAAGATAAATGACCCATTTTAGTCCGAACCAAAATGAGAATGACCTTAACCCAATTGACACCTTTTTATTATATATTCTCATTATAGGGCTCTCTGTCACTTTCATAAAAGATGTTGAAAAGTTGCTTAACTGCCCTTGGAATAACTCCACAAGAAACTCTCTATGCTATATAAAAAGAAATAGGTCAAGCAGGATGAGATTAATTTACAAAACATATATAATTCATGTTAAATTAACTAATAATCTTGAAGTTAGACAAAAATTACACGGTTCAACCAATACCCTAGCCTGTCAGGCCACCTATATTGGTCTTTATTTAACAAAAACCAACACTTAAGCTATAGTTTTGACTTTAAAGTCGTCAGGATAATATTCGGGCCAATTTCTTTAAGTCATTAATAAACATAGACCCTATTTACATAAAAAGAATTAAAAAAAACATAGTTATTCGGTTAATTCATGTTAGCGGAACAAACCGAATTCAAATTTCGTATATCCAATATCCGATCTGAATACTGAACTTGTAATTCGAATACGCTTAATAACCAAACCGAAAACAAAAATCGTAAATCAGATCGCTTTTTGGTTAAAGATACGGTTATCGTAATTCAGATCGCTTTTTGATTAAAGATACGGTTTAATTTCCCTTTTTTTCGGTTTTCAGTGTTTTATTCCACTTTTACAAACATATTGCGAGACAGTTGGCGATCGTTGCAAATTAGATTTACAAAAATAACAACCGAAATTAAAATTTCAATAAGATAACCATATTAAAATTGCATACTTAAACATATAATTGGTCACTAAATGAAGCAGTATGCTCAAGCAAGATCTTAAATTATATTAGGAAAACAAAGAACAAAAACCTGTCAAAAATTATGAGCAAAAGAAATAGAGAAAACAGTATGTTTAAGCCAACATTATAAACGAAAACAGAATAAGAAAAATGAGTTTAATCACATAATGGTGACACTATTAACTTGGTTTAAACAAATATATCAGATGAAATAAAAAAATATATACTTTAAACTTTTATAGTTAAGTTGTTACCATGTTTAGACAATTGTATATGCATACTTTTATGCTTAGTTGTATATATCAAACTGTCTTATAGGAGATCCTAAAGTGCATTTAGTTTCATGTTAGGAGCTTGAATTATATTTACATCAAGCTGGTTTATAAGAGACCTAATAATGCATTTAGCTTCATGACACAAACAAACTAATTGTTTGAAAGATTATGAATTATGGTGGAGAGACAAAGATATGACTTGCCCATCTTTCTCAGCAAATGAATAAACAATTTTATAACTAAAATATTAAAAAGTTAAAAGGAAATAAAACAATAGTAAGTTGATATAGGCTCGATCAATTATAGGAGTGTCAAATGGGCCGTGTCCGTGGGTGAACCAGAGTTTAACCCAAACATAAAATGAGCTTTCATGGGTTGACAAGAACATGACCCGTTTAACCCAAAATTTGATTTTATCTTATTCTTTTTGCATTTTAATTCTCTAAAACTGAATGTTTACAACAAAATTCAAATGTATATAAAACATTTACGTTCACAGTTTTACACTGTTAAACTTGATGCCTTTTATGCTTTACTTGAACTATGTAAAATAATACTTAGTGAGTTCACAGGAACAGTTTTTAAGTACAAAAGTAAACAGGTCAAACCTGCGAGCTAGCCATGTTGACCAGAACACGTTTAGCCTAAATCCAAACCCGCGAATTTCATATTAGATTCATGCCGCGTAAAAAATTCACATCCGTGGGAAAACCATACCTGCACAAATGTTTCATTTGCATCCATTGAAGTTGGGGCTTAAAGAAACGCCGCATGTAAAAAAAATAAAACGTGTTGATTGAAAGCAATTAACACTTCTAATAATAGTTGCTAAAATTGAAAAATCATTTGAATTGGGATAAAATAGTTGACAACATATCAAATCCTACATCGAGTTCATTAAGGTGCGCGTACAGGTTCGTTTACAGACTTATGTAGAATCAAGTAATAATACTACGAATTCGTGATCTTTCTAGTCACCAGCGCCCTAATTAGTGTGTTCGTAGATCAATTTCTCTAAATACTACCGGCTCGATAGTTTGTTACAATGAACCCTAGCTGAACGAAATTTTGATAACTCGGTGGTTATTAGTAATTGGCTAATTGCCAATTGTATCCCTCCTGGAGTTATATTAAAGGTAATTTTTTTTTCTTTTAACTTTTGAACATACGAACACTATTTGTCAAAATCAATGACCGATTTGATCAGCAGCAATCAATGAATAAACAAAGTAAAACCTACCTTGCTGACTTACGAAAGTAGAAAGGATCGAATTGGATAGCCCTTGAAGCGAGTTTCAGATGCAATCAGGTCGTGCAAAACTGAGATCGAAGATGATGAACAATCTGGTAATTGATTTAGAGAACAACATGAGCGTATTTTGGATCTTCATTTATCTTTATTAATTCCAATAACATTATAGTTCATCCATATAATTGTAGATGCTGGCTAAGGCTGATAGATTTGAGAGAGTAGATTGGTGAGAAATCAACAAAGCTGATTGATGCCGATTATTAAAAAAAAACGCACATTCTAATCGATTAGGGTTTTGAAGCCCCTTGCTTTATACGATTTGATGATGAAACGAAGATTAGGGCTTGGTTGGGGGAGTACAGGGTAGATGTATAAGGCAGAACTTCTTCAACTGAGTTTCGGGTCATCAAACCCGTAGGATACCCACGAAATTAAAGGAATGAATGAGAAGCCTCTATTCAGAAATCAAACAATCGGGTGACTCTAGAGGGTGGGGGAAGCAACATGAGAGTGACACGTAGGATATTATGGTAGGCAATTAGAACGTCTTATGCTGGTGTTGCTAGTTCCTTGTTAGCTTTTGGGGTGTAAAAGTCTCATGTAAAAGCTAACAAGGAACACCAGCATAAGACGTTCTAATCCATTTTACAAATGTTATCCTCTTGATTGTAATGCTGGTGTTGCTAGTTCCTTGTTAGCTTTTGGGGTGTAAAAGTTAATAAAGTGTTGTTGACCGTTTAAAAAAACAATCCAACATAAGACGTTCTAATCCGTTTTACAAATGTTATCCTCTGTGTTTGAGACTTAAATTTTTCGTTTTTAGCGTATATATATAGGGGAAGTATATAATAAAAACTCATTTAAGTTGTGAAAACCCGTAAAAACCATATGCAACATCGTTTTTTTTTGTACATATAATATGTGTTGTTACATTTAATACAAAACATTGAAAAATAAAAAATAAATATTTTTCTATTTATTAACATTTTTTTACTAATTTTTATATATTTTTCAGAAGAGAGAAAATGTTATATTTATATTTACATTTTTTATTAACTTTAATTGTGAACCATAAGATTCAAATTTGGGAAGATTCTCAAAATAATCTCTTTTAGAGAGAGAAGTCTCAAAATAGCAATTTTTTCCTCAAAATCTTTTATAATTTGGACTGTCAAGACGGATTGGGAAAAAATAAAAATAAAGACGAGATTTTAAAAGAAAGTCAGGTAAAAGACGAGATTTGGGGAAATAATGTCGGTAAAGTCCAAATTATTTGTAATCTTGAAGCAAAAGTTCAAATTTTTAAAAAACTTTTTTACTCAAAAAAACCATCTTGAGAGACAGTTTTTTTATGTTCCCTATCTTTCCCGTCCATATTTTCAAATTCTTAGAAATATATGTTTTTTACAATTATACCCCTGAACCACCCGCACCACCTTGAACCACCACAATCACCGACGCCGTCGGCCCCACCACATCACCACCACCGTCACTACCACCATAGCCGCCGCCACCACAATAGCGACCCATCACCAAACCATATCACATTCCAGTAGATTTTGATTCTGAGTGTGGGTCCATTCCCAACCCGACTACTCGGACCCAAATCACCCATTTTCATCTCAGTTTAGGATTCCAAATCACAATTTTGCAATTCATGTAAACCCCATGTACAAATCAAATAAGTAAAACTCAACTGTTATCAATAGAAACTCTTTGGTAATTAGTCTCTGTGGAAGAAACAGAGTCTTCACAAACACCCTTTTCTTATTAATCCCAAAACAATTACTCAACGACGGCGATGGAATCTGGTACGTGCCCATCGGCGGTGGCGGCTGCCGCCAATGCGGCAGTTGTCCGGCCAGCAGAAGGTTCTGCAACAACGGCCCTGTTAAGCGGATTCCGGCCGGCAGAAGGTCCGCCAATGCGGCAGTTGTCCGGCCGGCAGAAGGTCCGCCAATGCGGTAGTTGTCCGTCACTACCGGATTCCGGTCAACTGTGCGGCGAGCTGTTCTACGCGGAGCACCGGTACTCCGATCGGCATGAGTGTAGCTATGATTATAAAGCTGTTGGTCGTGAGGCGATTGTGTAACACCCCGGCTAAAGCGGAATACGCCCGGGTGTGACGTACAGATCACTCATAAGCTCGTAACGCTATTAAAACGACAATAATTATATTTAATTCATTTCAATACATCACAAATACACAATCAAATATTAATACAATAAACTTTGAATTTTCATCTCTTGTAACCTAATGGTCCAACTATTATATTCTTCGATCCTTAAACTTCAACCTGCAGCACGTTGAAAATAATATATTTTGTCAACAATAATGTTTGTGAGAATTCATATAGTCTTTGCATATATATAATACGAAAAAGTGTGTAAAATTCACAAGTCAAGATGTATTGTCTAAATCATAAAGCAAAAAAAAGTAAATACATGATATTCTCGTTCGCTTGACAAAAGTCAAATCTACTAAGGAATCCCTGTTCGCCGCGCTACTTGGAGAATAGAATAATGATACCCCCATTTAAAAATGGACGGCGCAGGTACGTCTTGTCGGACCCTCCCACTATGAGTATGTGTATGATACCGCCATTAACAAATGGACGGCGCAGGTACGTCCCGTCGGACCCTCCCGCTATGAGTATGTGTATCCACCAACAAAAACAGTAAACAACTAGCACATAATCACACAGTTTACAAGTAATATGATACAAAACAAATACATACAAGACACGCATGTGAATTTTAGTTTGACACAAGAAAACTAAGTTTGGACGTGCTACACATCAAAACGTGTAAAAGTAAAAAGGGGTTATGAAAACTCACTTGGAATATAGGGAAGAGTCACCGGGTAGACGGTTTAAACAAGCTAATTAGTTGCACGATAAATCCCAACGATTTATCCTAATTTAAAATATAAAAAGAAATAAACATCTAATCGAAAGGAACGAAGTAGACACGATAGAATGGGTTTATAACGGATTCGGGATAGTTAAAGCGTTAAATATAATGTATGTTAACTTTATAAAGTTGAACTAAAAGCGTAAACAATTTAAATATTACAACATTTTATTAATTTAAGGCGTTTTGTATTATAATATTAATATTTATGTTTTAACGAACACTTGGTTATGATATTATTATTTTAATGGTAAGGACACGACGCTTACATGATTGGAGAACTTGAGCTAAGGATTACAAATCGACTTTATAATTAACGTTTTAACGAAAATATTTTTAGCGACTTAAAGTTTACATTTGATATTAATAAATAATTTCTAATTACGATTTACAAAGACGAATATTTGGTTTTTCAGTGTGGAAAGGTAAGATATATTTTATAGTTAATTTAGAAAATTTTTATTTAAGTTAAAATGATTTTTATGATTTAATATGATATTTAGTTGATTAAAATTAATTAATAAAGAATAGTTAAATTAATAAAACTTATATAAAAAATATGAGTTCTGACGCAGGTTTCGAACCTGGGTCCTGGCGTTACAAGCTCAAGATGTTAGCCAACTGATCCAGATAATCTATTCGTCTAAGATATGATTTTGATTTATTAAATATACTATTTGATTTAAAGGTATATTAATTAAACTTAATAAAACAACAAAAATGGTTGACCCGGGTTGTGAACCCGAGTCATGAGATTACCAGGATCTTAGTTCAACCACTGGACCAGATGGGTTATATATATATATATACACAGGACTTATATTCATCTTCTCCAATTGAAACCTTAGGTTTTCAATTGGAGAAACTGGTTCCATGTTCGGTGAATTAAACTCAGGGGTTCTGATCAATGGTTGAAAACTAATATTTTACATAATTTAATTACCAGGAATGGTTGTGATTCGTCGCAAAACAGGGGCTCGCCGGAGCAGTGTCTTGACGGAGGAATTGGAGGTTACAGAGCGTGTAATAGTGAGATTAAAGATGATGAGCGAGTTTAGATTGGAGTTAGGACCTTATTTATACTAGCAATTGAAACGAGAGGCGATTAAACTGTTGTTAATTGACTTGGCCGAAATTCTGGTGAAAGTTACG
Source organism: Bidens hawaiensis (assembly GCF_021521415.1). Taxonomy (NCBI): domain Eukaryota; kingdom Viridiplantae; phylum Streptophyta; class Magnoliopsida; order Asterales; family Asteraceae; genus Bidens; species Bidens hawaiensis. Next base: position 172,831 of record NW_027505135.1, read on the forward strand.
GGATTATAGAACGTTTTAATGGATGATATAATACAATTAATTAGTTAGTTAACGCTTAATGACGAAGACTAAAGCCGTTACAAAGATCAATTGGTCAAAAGAACGAGATTTAAAGGAGCTTTGAGCCTCGCCGGCGGTCGCTGAACCTTGGCCGGAAAAACGATGGGGGCAGGGAGTGGGTTGGGTTTTGATTTGTTAATTTATTGTATTTACAAGCTAGGCCCTTCGTCTTTCATAATCTATTAAAACTATAACAAATTTATATTTACATTAATAAACCTTTAAGTTATGAAAGCATATTTGTGTTATTTTCGTATTATACCCGATAGCTTGAGAATCGAAAAATATTGGTTGACGGGAATATTAAACGTATGAAAAAATGAGCTTCGAATGTCGGAAATACTTTATAAATGGTAAACAATATAAACAACAATACATCGAAACGACCCAACGGGTCGGGTTAACGGATCTAAATACAAATACAAACCAAATTTACGAATAATAATTACACTAACAAAACTTGAGATATAAATATATATTTATATATATCTTTATAACAAAAACCGAAAATTAAAAATGGGTTGGGTTTTCGAGTTTTGAAAAGTAACGAATGTTACAGATTGCGAGGGAGAATCCGGTGGTTCAAGGTGGTGGTGATGGTGGAGGCGGCTATGGTGATAGTGACAGTGGTTGTGATGTGGTGGGGTCGACGGCGTCGGTGATAGTGGTGGTGGTGGTGGTTCAGGGGTATAATTGTAAAAAAATATTTTTTCAAGAATTTGATAATATTGACGAGAAAGGTAGGAAACATAAAAAAAAGTCTCTCAATACGGTTTCTTTAAGTAAAAAAGTTTTTGAAAAATTTGAACTTTTGCTTTAAGATAACAAATAATTTGGACTTTACCGACATTATTTCCCCAAATCTCGTCTTTTACCTGACTTTCTTTTGAAATCTCGTCTTTATTTTTATCTTTTCCCAATCCGTCTTCACAGTCCAAATTATAAAAGATTTTGAGGAAAAAAATGGCTATTTTGGGACTTCTCTCTCTAAAAGGGTCTATTTTGAGAATTTTCTCTTCAAACTTTAATTAAAAACATGTGGTTGAGAATGAGTTTCTAGAGTTTTCAAAACTCAAGTGGGTTTTTATTTTAACCTAACCCTATCTATAATATATATAAACGAAAACCCTAAAATCTTACGCGTCGCAATGTGGTCGCTCCATCTTTTTATGGAAGCCACCAGATTGCTTAATTTTTAAATGGAGGCCTCTCATTGATTTAACCCAAATTCATGGGTATGTGTCTTACTAAAACCAGATAGCTCTTAAACGGGTTATAACATCTCATTAAATTAAAAATTAATCTTACCAATTATTTGATATGAAAATCCTATAAAATAGGGATATACTAAAATTTAATATCCAATTTAAAAAAAAAGATATTATTTATAATTAATAAACAATTTTATAGTTAAAAAAATAAGCTGGTAATGGGTCACCAAATCCAGATAGTTTTTAAACGGGTTATAACATATCATTTATTTATGAAACATTTTCATCATCAAACCCTAAGTACATTATTAACTTTCTTACAATAAAGAAAATTAAAATCCAAAAAATAAATATTAAAAAACGAAAAATGTAAAACAACCATTCACTCAAGCCATCATATTGCTTTATTTGTAAATGAAGGCTTCTCACGCGTTTAACTCGAATTCATGGGTAAAGGTTTCACCAAACCCAGATAGCTCTTAAACGGGTTATAATATCTCATTATATTAAAAATTAATCTAATCAAATATTTGATATGAAAATCCTATAAAATAGGGATATACTAAAAATTAATATCATATTTTATTTAATATATATATATATATATAAATATATATATATATATATATATTATTTATAATTAAGAAACAATTTTATAATAAAGAAAATAAACGGGTAATGGGTATCACCAAACCCAAATAATTTTTATATCGGATTATTACATATCATTTATTTGTGAAACCATTTCATCATCAAACATCAAGTATATTAATTATTAACTTTCTTACAATAAATAAAATTAAAATCCAAATATACATATATAAATATTAAAAACAAATATGTAAAATAACCCCCATAATACGAGGAATAAAATCTAGTATATATATATATAAGGTTAGGATATATTAAAAACCATTGCTAGTTAGAAATAATTTAACATACTTTTAGAATATTTGAACATATTTTTAAATAACCTTTCATGTTTTTTCAACTGGTAGAGGTGGATGATTTGTGGCCACTCATAGGGCTTCTAAAGTTTTATCAACTAGATTGGGTTTTCAATCTATACATTCCCTGTTGTATATAAAAAGATTTTTTTAAATTTGTAAATTTGATATTCTTGACTTCTTATTGTTTGTTATATAAATTTTATTTCATTTATATCTGTAATTTTATTCATTTCTTTCAAATACGAACCTTATTTATTTTTATTATTTGACGAATCTCTCTTATTATACAAGTTCAAAAGCTAGTTAATTATATAAAATAGAAAAAAATAAGTTTAATTTTACGCATATATAAGTATCCTTAGATTTTAAAATCATTATATAAAGACTAAAATTTACACTTTTACTGTTTTGTATTTTTTAAAGAAGGCATTCATTATTCTTCTTTTATTATAGTGATTTGATGTGAGAATGCAGAACGGACAAAGACTGCGTGAAATAATTGCCCATGTGCCACTTGTTTCAAAAGTTTATCTTGTGAAGGGAATCATCAACAATTCAACATTCACATGTTTAATGTTTCATGATCACCAATTATTCAGCAACGAGAGGAACGTGGATTAGCAATTAGCACAAAGTTGAATAGACTATAATATTATATCAAAATCGTGTTAATTTTAATAGTATGTAAATTAGTTTTCAACGATATATGATGGACTTATAAGTAAACTCTGGCTATCCGTATTGATTCCATAAAAAAATGAAAGAGACCAGGCAAATCACTGCTACATAGGTAAAACCGCTCACAAAAAAGATGCGTACTGATTTCACAAATCTAATATAATTAAAACAGTAATTAAATTTTATAAATAAATAATATTAATTAAGAAAAGGAAAATTCTCAAATAGCCAATTTTGACTAACACTGTCAATTTTTACAACGGTTTTGAAAAAAATACCCAAAATAGCCATTTTTCCGTAGGATCTGACGAATTTCAATATCGTCCGACGAAATTTGTTGAACTTTAAAATCGCGCCACATGTCAACGTATTAATGGATCCGACGAAATTCGTTAAAGAACCGTCGGATCCGACGAAATTATCCATACTCTATCTCTCAAACACTAAATCTCCATAACCAACCACCATCTCCATCTTTTCTATTTCTCTACAAAACCAATCAAATCCATAGTGTAAATCGCTTAGTTTTTCATGGAGAACACAACCATAGTGTTCACTGTTCAGCTTCACTCTAGAACTGAAAATCAAAAACCCCAAATAGAAAATTTAGAGTTCGACAGACAAATTAAATAGTCGGATCTGAGTAGTGGCGGAGCCAGAATATTTTTCCTATGGGTTCGGGAATTTTGGTGCTCGATTCTTTTCCGACGTCAAAGTTTTCGGGCCCGGATAGGTCGGGTCGGTCATTCGGTCAGATAAATAAAATGCAATATCACTATCATAACAAAAATACATAATTACATTAAAAAAATAATACAAAGTCACATTAAATAAAAAAGAAAGAGTCGGGCAACCATTGTTGTTTTCTTGAAGTCCGACAGGTGAGTGCTGAGGCCGTGAGGAAATGGTTGAAGCCTTGAGGCGAAAGAGCGAAGGCGATGAGACGAAGGACGTACTCATCTGGTCGATAGAAATAGAAATTGACTGGTCATTGTTTTCATTTCTTTATTAAATTTTTAATTGGGTCTTATGTTTAAAAACGGTAATTGGCATGCTTAAAAATGTTAATTGGGTTGGGTTTATTGACCAAATCCACGAATTATATTGAGCTTTTTTCTATTATATATATGGATTATTATTGGCCAATTTATAATGTTTGTTAGTAATTTTATTGGTTTTTTTAAGCTTTTTATATTTTATAAAAGAAATATTTATTACTCAAAAAAGTTTAAATTAAAAATTTTATAATCAGTGGGTTCGAATGTTTTTTTTAAATGATATTGGGTTCCCTTGCTGAAAAAGAATGAGTTCGCTCGTTAATTCGATACTATAGGTTATATATAAAACCGAAAAAAACCGGGTTCGGCCGTACCCAGTTGACTCGATGTGGCTCCGCCACTGAATCCGACAGAAGCATGAATTGACATCGAACCCGACTGTTTATTATTACATCGCCCAAAACACAAATCCGTAGGATAGCTTTAAAAACGTCGGATCAGTTGGAAAATTTTAGTACGTGACTACATCTGATAGGATATACTAATCCGTCAGATCTTTTCTTATTTTCGTCGGATCAACGGAATAATATGACCATTTTAGAAATTTTTCCAAAACCATGCCTGTTCTTAGAATGTGTTGGTCAAAAATAGCTATGTGAGGGAATTTCTCCTTAAATGGGTGATATGATGAGGCATGAGTGATGGTGATTATTAGAAACAGTTACATAAAGATGCTTTTAGAGGTTTGAGCGACACTTGCACGGCCTCACCCTACGTAGTGGCTATAACCACTCATCCAAGGGCAACACTCATTTTCTTCATATATATATATGTAATGATGTACGGGCTTTAAAATAGGATGAGTTTTTACTTAAAAGATCAAGTTTTTGTTAAGATCGATCATGGGGTTCTAAAGGATTGTAAATCGGGTATCCTGGTTCATGAAAGTTGCATGCTTGACTCGTTTTCAGGATTAAATGGGCAACAGTCCATCGAATCTGAGTTTTGTATTTTCAGCAAAGAACAAGGAATGAAATGGATCATTACCATTCCTTTGTCTTGTTTGGTTAACATATGGGAATGAAATCAATTATTAATTTTTATTGTTTGGTATCCAAAAAAATTGTAGAAATGAAATATAAATAATAAAAACACTCATATCTCAAAATACTTTTTAACCCAAAAAAAAAAACTACAATGGCGACGGTGGTAGCTCCGGCGACGAAAATGGTGGCGATGGTGGCGGCCGGCGGCGGTGGTGTCGGCAGTTGGTGGTGGTGCCAATGGTAGTGGTGGTGGTTATTGTTAGGTGGTAGTGTTGTTGAGAAAGTATGGTGAAGGAGGGATGGAATGAAAAAAAGAAGGGTGGGAAGGAATGATTTTGATGGAATGAGATTCCATGTGTAATGGATGATTCCATTCCATTGAGCAACCAAACACCACTTTTTTCATTCCCACGTAATAAATCATTCCATTCCTACTGTCATTCCTGCATAATAAACGCTACCTTAATGTTTGTCTATCACAACTTTGCCAAACAGTCACTTTATGCACATACATTATTGTGAAGGTGTAAATTTATTTTTAGTTTGTTTTTACTACTAAAGGTTTAAATTTACTTTTACTTTATTTATTACTAATGTTTTAATATGACTAATGGCTTTTTTTCTTCTAATTCTATCTAATTATTTTATTTTCTAAATCAGTTTATTAACTTTATAGGCTATAAATTTGTATGGTGTACTCTATTTTCTAATTAATAAAACATATTTACTTCTTTTAAATATTTCGCTAAAAGAATATGTTTGTAAGAAAAATCTTTTTATCCAATCTTTTTAAAAATACTTGTGAAATCAGTATATAAAGAGGGTTAGAAAGGTTTAACTTTTTTGAAAAATTAAATTATAGGTGATCCTGTTTTGCGTAAGCCGATTAATGATTATTTATCTAATAAAAGAGAAGGTAAGAAAGCAATACTTAATCATATGGTCTTGATATTTACACGTGGATGCCAAAAAAGAACAATTTGTGAGCCTCTAGTTAAAATGTTTTAGTTCCGTCGGCTTAGATTTTAGGCCATTTAGTTTAAGTAATATTATGTATATTTAGTTGGTTAGTTATGCCCTTAAAAATTTTAAAAGTGAAAATCCTAAATTAATGATATATTATTTCATAGCCCAAACCAAATTATTAACCATGTAAGAGCTGATTTTTTTCCTCTTAGATTTATGTTTTTTGTTTGCTTTTTGTAATATTTTCAGCCCCTCAATTAAAATGTCCACGTTCCTCCACTTTAGGTACGGATCTAGCATTTTAAATATATTTGGTGCAAAATTTACTTTTTATCCATAGTTTGTTTAAGCTATACGGGCCTTTTTATTTCGCCTCGGCCGAGGTATTTAAATCCTCAGGGCCGGCCCTGGTTATCGCATAATGTAATTATCATATAAAGTTATCGCTTAATGAATCGCATAATATAGTTATCCATAATGTAGTTTTAAGCGACAACTATTTAGGCGATAACTTAGTTAGCATATAGCCGAATACTTATTTAGGTGACAATTTAATTTTGCGACAACTTATTTAGGTAACAAGTTAGTTAGCAATCACATAGAAGCGATTACTTAGAGAAGAAGCAATATTATGGACTTATCGCCTTGTAAGTAATAACTTCTTATGTGAATCTTGTACAGTCATTCAGGATTATGGCCTTTGTGGCATTATTGGCAACCTTACAATTGTGTAAGGTTGAATGACGATGCTATTTCATTCATATGGAAGAGGGGGGGGGGGGGGGGGGGGACCTCGATATGAAATATGCATAGATCTAGACAATTCTACTTTACATTTATAACGTAAGGTACGGTACAATATGTCAAGTTTTGATAATCTATGTAGTATGTATGTAATGTTAATATATTTAATAACTGTTATGCTCCTACGAATGTTTAAAAGCCAGATGCCATTTAACGAGGCTAGCTATATACACATCAAATTAGAATGTGTTGAGGTTCGAGGGCTTGGCAGTGAGGCAAAATTAAGGAGCAAAAGACTTGTATCCTGGCTTTGTTTATGTATCATTTAATTATGTTCAGATAATGTAATTTGTTTTCGTGTGGATATTGTAACTTTGAGTACGGAAGATGCTACGTTTTCTGTTGCATGGTTATAAATTTCCGTGTTTAAGAACACATTTGTAAATTTAACTGCTGAGACACATGGGTTTAGGACGCTTCTTTTAAGTTTTTTTCACAATTTTGCAAATGGTCATTCACGACTGAAAATTATTTCTAGTTTTTTTTTTTAACTTTCCCCTTTAATTTACGACGTTATGGTCAACATTTTAGTTTTGGCTTATTCTTTTCGTCACATATTTGTGAGTGATTTGCATCAAATTTATAAGTTTAAATTAGTTTTGTTTTCATTTTTGTAGTGCGTAGCGGCTCGTTAGACAAGCTTGTGGATTTAGGTAATTAAACTTTACATGCAGCTTTACCTTTTAAGGAATAAAAATAGAAAAAAAATTATCCTTAATCGTTCACAAATTTCTATCATTTCTCTTACAACTTGAAATAATTTCACGAAAAATTAAATTAATGCTTTAATAAAGGATTATATACATTTGAACTTAACATACTTAACTAATTCTTCATCAACTTGAGCTAAAATCTTCATGAGCATGCTTATTTTGATCCTTGACTGATTCAACAAACAACTCTATCTTCTCTTCTACCTCTTCAACCTAATCAAATCATATAAAAACCCAAAAGTTTTATTTTATTTATTTTGGAGCGTTCTAATAATCAAGAAAAATTACTAGCTAGAAATAAGAATAGAAACCTCATGGAGGAAATCGTCAACCAAGTGAGCTTCTCTTGCTATTTCCTCAGCTACGCCTTCCACGAACACGACGGCATTTCTCAGTTTTCCACCTTCGGGAAGATGATCGGCTACGTCTTTGGCCACCTTATCAACCGTCTCAGCCACTTCCTCTATACGATCTACTATTTTCTCTGTTTCGTCGACCACTGTATCAACTTCGTCTACATGCACATGCAAAAGAACATTTACGAAACTTTTTACTTAATTAATTGTGGCAAACTGGACTTTACAAAACTTGTTACTTAGTAAGCGTGCATGCTTCTCATGAACAATTGGTATATATTATCCAAAATGCTATACATTGTTTTAAAATGACATAAATAAAAGTTAGAGACACGTGCTGAGTTATTATTTCTCTAATATAGTTGGATTAATGCCTATGAAGCACTGACTTGTTATATCTATATTAGAGTTGGATTATTGTCTACGAAGTGAAAGTTAAAAGTGTCATTAGTTAAATTGTCGATATTGAGTATTGGCAAGTCATATTTTGGATTAATAAAATCTCATTAATTTGCCATTAACCGTCAAAGACCCTAATAACCCACACAATGCATGAAACTCATATAGAAAATGAATGAATCGATGAAGATTTTTTTAGTTAAACTTGAATCAGAGTTCTTTTTATAACTTTTACCTTTAATTTTCAATAAATTGATCCACTTTCTACTGAAAAATGGCACTATCACTGCAGTTATTATTCCAATCCATTGTTGCCTGTAATGAAGAAATATATAAATTTAGCAGCAAACTTTAAAAAAAAAAAAAGAGGAGAAAATGTGAACTAATTTTATAAATATTCGTTCATAAAACCATTATCTTTGGGTTTAACAAATATAAAACTAAACAACTTATTTATAGAATCAAAATATTAAAGAAGAAGAAAAAATCTAAAATACAACTTGCCATGTACTTACGGAGTCACCGTTGGGGGAGGATGATTTCCCGGTTGCATGTTGTACACCAGAAAGCCTCTTGCTTGGCGGGAAGTGTGCAATGGCTGATCTTGGAAGCCAACAAAGGCTCTTTTCTTTCTAATAGCCAAACGGGTGACCGGCAACCTCTTAGAAAATTCAATATGATGGATAAAATTAGCGGACGTTAGAACTATTGTTGGCGCCATTAACCTGTGTGTTGAATTTATCAGTTTCAGGATTGTTTAAACTTATGATTTTGAAAAACAAAGGAGGAGCTTTGGATGCTTAAAGTATTGTTTTCTTGATGATTTTATAAATATTTAAAGAGTGCATTAAGATAAGGAATATGATGTTAAAAAGTAGGCACAAAATGGTTTTGAAATTGACATCTTTGAATAATCGTGCGACATTTCCACACGTTATGGGTAAACATAGTTGACACAAGTTATTGAAGTTTCCAAATAGGATTAATAACGTTGCCTAGTGTCCCTTTGGCTACCAAGAAAAGGAAAATTTTCCCATTTTGGGATAAACTTCAAATAAAAGGTACTTTAATTGAAAATTAAAAGATTCTTTATAAGAATCCTACTTTTTTTTTTTAATTTTTCATTAATTATCACATTGTTTTATTATCATCAACTATTTTTTTCTAACTGAATTTTATTATGAGCCCAAACAAAATTTATGTTGTTATAATATGGGTTAGAATGTACACTATAAATTAACCAAAGTTAATCTGAAACCCAACAAATCATTGGACTCCATAGTTTAAAGGTAAAGTCCTGATTATTAGAGTACGTACATATAATTCTAAATATAAATTGATGATTTGATGGTAATTATATCTTTCATATATTGTGGTTGTATTTCTTTGTAATTCATCTTCTATATAACGGGGATTAGGTTGTTAATGTGAGAATGGAATTCACTAACTACTCTTGAATACACATGAATACGAGAACTAATTTAGGAGTGGTTGTTGAAGTTTCCACATTATCTTTTATCCCCCTGCAAGCGAAACGGCGGCGGATATACTCGAAGCAATTCACGAAAGTGTTCAAACTGAGGTCGTGGTAGGCTTTTGGTAAAGATGTCCGCAAGTTGCAACTTGGTAGGAACAAACTGAGTATCTAATCTGCCTGACATAACTAATTCACGAACAAAATGATAATCCAAATCAATGTGTTTGGCTCGTTTGTGAGACACCGGATTTTGGCTCATGAAAAAGGCACTGCGGCTGTCACACAAAAGAGTCGGACGTGAGGGAGGAAGAGCATGTAGTTCCTTCAAAAGGTGAGTAATCCAGACGATCTCAGCTGCTGCATTTGCCATGGCCCGATACTCCGACTCACAACTAGACCGGGCCACCGTTGGTTGTTTCTTGGCGCTCCAAGACACTAAGTTACCTCCTAGGAAAATCGAATAACCATATGTGGACCTCCGAGTCTCAATACATCTTGCCCAGTCCGCATCCGAATACCCCAAAATAGATGAAGCCGTAGGACGACTAAACACGAGACCATGGGATATGGTACTTTTAACATACCTGAGAATCCTTTTAACCAATTGAAAATGCTTTTCTGTGGAAGCATGTAGGTGTTGGCATGCTTGATTGACGGCATAGGCTAAGTCGGGTAAGGTGATTGTTAAATATTGAAGGGCGCCGACAATAGAACGATAAAATGTTGGATCAGAATATGGGGTTCCATCCGTGGTGAAGGTGTCCGAGGTTGATAAGGGAGTAGGAGCAGGTTTAGCATTGCATAAACCAGCACGTGTGATAATGTCATTGGCATATTTGGATTGAGTGAGAAAAAGAGTTGAGTCGGATTGGACAACCTCAAGACCAAGGAAATAGTTTAAGGAACCAAGGTCTTTGATGGCAAACTCGTTATGAAGACAACTCGTGAACATAGACAGAATGGATGGTTTGTTTCCCATAAGAATAAGATCGTCTACATAAACGAGCAGATACATAAGAGAATCTCCTTGATGATAGACAAAAAGTGATGGATCGGCATGGCTGCAAGAGAAGCCGAAGGACAAGAGGAAAGAGCTTAGACATTGAAACCAAGCCCGAGGGGCTTGTTTGAGACCGTAGAGAGCCTTATTAAGTTTGCAAAAATGAGACGGGAATTCCGGGTCAACGAAACCCGGTGGTTGCTCCATGTAGACGGTTTCGGAGAGAGACCCATTGAGAAAGGCGTTGTTCACATCGAGTTGGCGAAGAGGCCAACCATTAATGACAGCTAACGAAAGGACGATGCGAATGGTGGATGCCTTTACAACGGGACTACAAGTATGTGTAAAGTCAAGACCCGGGATTTGTGTAAAGCCTTGAGCTACCAGACAGGCCTTGTGACGATCTAACGATCCATCGGAATGATATTTGGTTCGGTAGACCCATTTTGAGCCGACAACATTGGTGGATGGAGGACGTGGAACAAGAGACCACGTATTATTTCGACGAAGAGCGTGAAGCTCGGAGTGCATGGCATCCATCCAATGAGCATGTTTGGAAGCACTTTTAAAACCTTTAGGTTCAGTGGGAGTTAAGAGAGCTGCATGAAGGTTTGAGTGCATGGCTTGAACAAGGTAAGATGCATGCTTTGGATTTGGTTTATACGTACCTACTTTTGAACGGGTCACCATTGGGTATGAGGAGGCTGCTTCGGGTTGAGCAGTGGGAGGCGTAGGAGAGGCTGCAACAGGTGGTGGTGGGTTATAGAGTGAAGGTGATGGTGCCGGCGGTGAGGGCGGCTCAGCAGGGGACGGTTCAGCAGTGGGTAGCGGGTGGGTAGGAGGGTTATTTTTGCATAGAGAGCATGGTGGGACAAGTGTAGGGGTGTTTGGGATTGTAGAAATAGGAGGGATGGGTGATGGGTTGGTAGGAGAAAAGGGTAAAGATTCATGAAAGGTTGACAGAAAGAGAGTAGCCAAATTGGTAGGAATGGAGTCACTGTTGTAGGGAAAAAATGATTCGTCAAAACGAGCATGACGAGTGACGTACATACGAGAGGATGTAGGATCAAAACACTTGTAACCTTTGTATTGCGGAGCATAGCCCATGAAGATACAAGGGAGACTACGAGGTGAGAGTTTATGTGGGGCATAGTCATGTAGATACGGGTAGACACAACATCCAAAAACTCGAAGATTGGTGTAGACGGGTTTAGTAGAAAAAATCATTTCAAAGGGAGATTTATCGTTTAGAACCTTGGTAGGTAAACAATTGATGATATATATGGCTGTACTAAACGCATAGATCCAATGAGAGGCGGGAATTCGAGCATGAAAGAGCATAGCTAAACCCGTTTCGACTATGTGCCGATGTTTTCGTTCGGCTCGTCCATTTTGTGGCGCTGTGTACGGACAAGAGAAGCGATGAAATGTGCCATTTTCATCAAAGATCTTGCGTACATATTGATTGACAAACTCCGAGCCTCCATCACTTTGAAACGCTTTTACTTTTAGTGAAAATTGTGTTTGTACAAGACGCAAAAAAGATTGCAACATGGTATAAAATTCTGTTTTTGATTTAAGCGGATATAACCATGAAAAACGTGAATAATCATCCACAAACACAGCATAATACTTGTAGCCATTTTTGCTAGTGACAGGCGACGTCCCCATAGATCACAATGGACGAGATCAAGAGGATGAGAAGCACGTTTATCATTTAAGTTAAATGGTAATTTACGGGCCTTAGCAAGTTGACAAGGTGAGCAATATTTGGTTTTGGCAAAATAGAAGTAAAAGACAAACAACCATGTTTCTTTAAAATAGAAATAATGTCATAGGCAACATGCCCTAAACGATTGTGCCACAACTCAAATGATGCTTTATTTGAAGAAACAGAAGCAACAAAAGCAAAAGATTTATCCCGAAGCACGTAAAGACCATTCTCACACCGACCTTTAGCGAGAGGCTGGCTTGTCTTCCGATCCTGAATAATAAAAAACGTGTCTGAGAAAAGAACATCAATGGGATAATCCTTAGTCAACTTGCTAATTAAAAGTAAATTTTTGGTGATGGAGGGGACCACTAGAACATCATTCAGGGACATGTTCTTAGTAAGTGAGACATGTCCTTTATGAGTTATGGGAAGTGAGTGTCCATTACCAAAGAAAATGGAAGATGAACCCGTGTAAGGAAAGGAAGAATGAAGCTTACCGGCGTCATCCATCATGTGAGCGTCAGCCCCGGTATACGCAGTCCAGTCGGGTCCTTCACTAGAGACAAGGCATTGAGCATGGAAAGCACGAGCGAGACCCTCATCGCTAGAATCGGCTGCCACAAAAGAAGAGAGTTTCGGGCACTTGTTGGCATAATGGCCATTGGTCCGACACAGTTAGTAGTGAGGTGGTCTGCATAACCCGTTGGATTACCCGGGGGAGTGGTTTTTGGCAGGGGCGGATCTATAGTGAAAACGGGTGGTTCCGAGGAACCACCCGAGTTTTAAAATGATAGTGTATTTATATATAGAAAATAATAAAGGAACCACCTTATAAATTAGAAAGGAACCACCTTACAAACATTTGAAGCCTTTGTCTAGCTGGAAACCTGTTGGTTTTGTAACCCGGAGGTCACTGGTTCAATTCTGGTTTTTGAAACATTTTTTTTTACTTAGTTAGGGTTTTATAATAAACACAACCAGTGACCAGTCCACAAAACACCACACAGCGCCTCCCCAGTCTCGTCGTTTAACCGCCGCAGATCTTCTCCGTGATTCCAATTTATCAAACTATTACTTCTCAAAGCCACCACCATCAGATGACTTCGAAGCTGACTTCCAGGGATTCAATGACCGAATTCAGGATAACAATAAGCCTAAGCCTTTTGTTTTCTCAGCCAACAATAACTCATCTGGTAATTCACTTTTTTTTCATTAATAGTTTAAGGAATTTGTTATAGGTAAATTACAAGTCGTGAACTTGAAGTTTCTAGATCTAACTTATCAAACTAGATTGATGACATAGAAACTAGTCTGTTCTTTCTTGTTATGAATTGCGTATTCGTAATAATATATATATATATATATATTGAAATTTAAAGCTTTTTGAATACCAAAACTAAGTCATTTGAAAATTAATTGATCTTTAAGTTGTTTATTTATCCCCAGCCCCTAACCCTCTTCAGCCCCTGACTGCCGGCAGCCTCACTCCGTCAGCCACTCGTCCTCGTCACTCCGACCATCGTGGAACGTTGGCAACCTCACTCTGTCAGCCACTCAGCCGTCCCCGTCCTCTTGCCACTGCCTACTCTTACTCGAATCCTCTAATCCTCCCACTTTGAAGGTAAGTTTACATTCACAATCCATTGTTAAATGTTAATTGTTCTTGACTTCTTGTAAAATGTTAATTGCTCTTGATTGTTAAGTTATTTGTTAAATTTAGTTTTAGTTTGTTAGATTGTTGGTTTTAATTTGTTAGTTTTTAATTTCTAATGACGGTGTCTCTTTTATTATTTTATCGTATTTTTATTATGTAATGAACTTTCTCGAACCATCGAACCGACCCGAACCTTAAACCGACCCGGATTTTTTTATACCCGACTCCATGAAATAGAAATGTCTAAAAGTAGTGCACCACCCGGAAAAAAATCCTGGATCCGCCACTGGTTGTTGGAACGAGTGGAAGCACTGGAAGCAGGACGGGATCGGTTGGAGTTGGAGCCACGGGATCGAGAAGGCTGTTGGTGGGTAACAAAAGCGACAGGAGCAGGGGTTGGCGGGTGCAAAGTGTTGAGAAATTGCTCCTGACTTTCCGCTTTGATAAGAAGATCACGGAAAGAGAGAGGATCCCGAGTGGTACGAATAGCCGTAGACCAACTCTCAAATGTAGGACCGAGACCACACAAGAACCAGTGGGTTTTGTCTGTATCGCTTACCGGATGACCAATGGCAGAGAGCTGGTCACAAATGGCTTTAAATTTCCGGCCAAACTCAGCGACGGTAGAAGAGCCACGGGTTAGTTGTCGGAGATTGTCACGTAAAAGATGCATTCGCTCCAAAGAAGCGTTGCTATAGGCTGCCTCAAGAGCAGTCCATATCTGATGAGATGTGGAAAGACCCAGAATCTCGGCGACGGCTTCTTCAATTAAAGAAGAATTGAGAATAAGGATAGCCTGTTGGTCACGAAGAAGCTAGTCGTCATAAACCGGATTAGGCTGTTCTTCAGAGGCTAGAGTAATGGTTTTCGGTGGTTGAGGGATAGAGCCATCAACATAATCGAGAAGCCGCTAATTTGCAAGGAGATGGGTGATCTGATTGTGCCAAAGAAGATAGTTGGTGGAGGACAGTTTTATGGTGAGCATATGAATTCACAAAGTCATTTGATACCATAAACGGGTTTTTTTTTCTTTATCTCAGGCATCCTACACTCGTACATGTCTTACATGAAGACATGGCAGGTATGAGAGCATTCCCATCCCATCCCTTATCTCCAAACCAAAAATTACGCTAAAACTCACTTTCCTTTCTTTCTCCATTTCAATTAAATAATACTTTTTATACCTTTTATCATTATCTTTTCTCTTTCCTTCACTCACAATCACTTTCAAAATATATTAAAAAATTATAAGGGATGAATAGTAACTTTTCAAATATGCAAAAAAATCACTACTTTTTTAAAATATAAAAACTTTTCACTCACAACACCCTGAATCACTCTCTAATTAAATTATAAAAACACCCCTCATATAATATGAGGGGTTGGATGAGAATGCTCGACAACATGTGCAACACCTGTGGACACGCCCACCAAACTGAGTGCCACTTCAGGGGATCCTCTTTCAGATAATAACGATCTTTATTATATGTACATTGTCGTCACTCGTAAAATAAAGTTTTCAGTAGTGTATCAGTTAGTGTTTAATTACTCGCGTTTACATATATACGAGTATACTGTATGTTATGATACTGTTATTGACTAGTTTTACATGTATTTACCGATCAGTTACTGTTATAAAATTACAAATTTAAAATAGTAGAATCTCATATAATTGCCATATCTGTTTAGTATATTATTTTTATTGAAAACCTGAATTAATAAGTTAAAAATTACGCTAAATATTTGGAAGGGCACATTAGCACATGTAACAAATAAACAATGCGTCAATGTGCATATATACTTTTCTTATATTATTTTTATGGTACATGAGATGGAAGGCAATAAAATAGATGAAAAAGAAATACGCAATACAATCTGTGGAATATATCCATGTTTCACATGAATACTAAAAGTCACTTAAGTCTTAATAACACCTAACCCCTCAATATAAACTTTAATCAACAAATATCAATATCAACATCAACTAGCTAGCATCTGATGGAGCAACTTGGGTTAGTTGTTTGACTGGTTCAATAACTGGATCCAACTTCTTCTCAGCTTCTTGAACCTATAATTATATAAAAGAACAGGTTTTATAAATTTATACATATAAAGATATAACAATTTTTACAACCAATGTGCATACCTCATCGATGAAAGCTACGGCTTTTTGGGCCTTTTCGGCGACAGATTCTGCCACTCCTTCAATGGCCTCCACGGTCGTTTTGAGCTTATTACCATCTGGAAGATCGTCTGCAATCTTTTCCGCCACCTTGTCCACCGCTTCTGCTACAACTTCTACCACATCTATTACTTCCTCCGCAGTCTCCATTACCAAATCTACGTCTTCTGCATATTTAAATGCATGTTTCCATCATTTAATACCAAAAACTAGTTCAATATTTGTATATTTGAACTTTGAAACCATTCAATAAAAGTGCATATGTATACCTTTAAATTGTAGCAAGGTTATAACCGTTGTTAACACTATTCCGGCTGTCCACTTGTTCCTAAAAAAATGATCATGATCCGTAAATTTAAATTTTTAAATTTTGGAAACAAGCTTAATAGAGATCTTAGTTTACAGCATTAGGCTCATCAGTTAGGCTAAACGTACCTCTCCCCCTAACTTTATAAATATCAGACAAATACTTACTTGTTTGAATTCCAAGGGGACGATGACGATGGTGGTGATGGAGTAGGTGTTTGATTGCCACTTAAATCACAAAACGCTCGCCGGGCTTGGCAAGCCGAAGTCTTGCTTGGGAGCATACCATGAGAACGAGTTGATACATTTATAGTTTGAAGGTTTTTAACGATTAAGCGCCCGTAAGAAATGCCCTTTGATCTCGCCATTTGAACAAAGTATGGATAATTTTCTAGGTTTGGAAGTTGTGTGTTTGATTTATGTTATTTGCAGAAGACAACGTAAACTTGAAGTTTGGTAGACACGTTGTTTTTTCCATGGTCAACTGTTGAAGGTTTCTTATTCAATTAGGTTATCATATATATTGTTTAACACATGTTTGTTTACTTATATATATATTTAATATTTTGATCCAATCTTGATCCAACATCATCACCTCAATTATCAAGATAATTGTACATAAATATCTTCAAATGATTCTGTCTTAATATTATGATAACTAGATAAATAATAAATTATTAAATAGTTAACCAGGGCGAAAATAAAGAAAAAGTATTTTGATATGTTAATTGAATTATATTTTAATATAACGTATATAATTTTTTAATTTTATGAATAATAACAATACTTTTATGTAAAATAATTATCACTAAACAAATTAAGAAATACTAACATCTATACTTCCAACAGTTATATTTCTATCTAGTATACTTATATATAATTTAGTTTAAGCTAAGAAAATATATATAAAAAAGAAGAAAAAGAAAACAGGATAAAATAAGTAGACTTTGGCCGATGGCTTTGTAGAATAATCTATAATGGGTTAGGTTCAATGTGTTAAACTCAATCCAACCAATTGAAGCATAGATACTTGTATTACTTGTCGTAATATATAAGAAGGAAAGCGACACATAAAATTGTAGAAAATATAGGTTGAACTTCTTATATGAATTTAAAAAATATAATAGACGTTTTTAAATAGTTTGAAAGTTTGATAAAGTAACAATAAATTAAATTGTTATGATGAGTTTTCTATTTTTTACATTTTTTTGGGTAAGCTCGAGGTTGTTTAGCTAATGAAAATCTATACGTGCAATCTTTTGCTACATAAGATCATAAAGGTGTGTAACCAATATGAGCAAGAAAATCAACAAATCCAATATATAACACGTGGCACGTATCTAACATAAATGAAACTAGATGTTTTGAATGGGATATGTGAATCTAGATATGTTACTAGTTACAATTTGATAATCAAATATGAGATTGAAATTAACAAAACATGTCCTATAAACCGACTTCGTTTGGAAAAACACAAAAAGTGATTTTCTTAAGATATAGATTAATTGAGGATATAATTACATGCTTCAAAGAAAATACAAAGTGAAGGAAAAATGCACGTAAGAAAAAAAAAGTAAAGATCAAGAAATTGAATTGAAGCACAAACGGTTTTCAAATTCTTTCTTTCTTAACTTAGCTGCTCGTTATAATCCCCGACTTCCTACATTCAAATAATTAAAAGTATGTAAATTATAATACAATAAATTGCTTAGATTCAATGCTGAAAATAACAATTTAACTTACATCGATCATTACTGTATAATGAAATGTTAGTATATAACGAACATTCACCATCAACGGATCGGAAAGAAAAACGAATATATCGCGCGAGTGAAACTATATATAATTTGTTTTTACAAGTAAAAGGAATTTTCAGCTCTATATTACTTTTTGCTTTTATTACTTTGTTGTTGCTCAGTTATTTCTTGATCCTTTTTGTCTTCATCTTCTTGCGGAATCTCATCTCCCTTAGAATTTTCGTGAGTAACAAACGACTCTAGTTTATCTTCAGCTTCTTCCACCTGCTCATTTCCATTTTATTAGTGTTACAATTACAAACACGTATGTACAATAACGAGGTAAAACATGATAACAAGTATTTACACGCATGCATATGTACTTAAAAAATGGGGATAATGATCAAAATGACCACTAGCTTTTACCAATAACATTCCTTGACTAATCCTCTCAAACAAAAAAAAAATACCCAAAATGACCACTTTCTGAACTGACGAATTTATCTGACACTCTTCCGTTTTTTGAACCAACCACATCCAGACACGTATACATTTAAACGATCGGCCATTGATCCATTCTGTAGGGCTTCATATCTATTCTATCGGACCTCTCCCTGGCTTCATATCTATTCTCTCAGACCCAACGGAATAATATTACAAGGAATTTTGTTGATAAAAATGGTCATTTTGGTCATTATTGTTGGAATTTTGGGTATATTTGTATGTGAATGAATGTCTTAAAAATGAAAGTGGTAAAACTTGTCCCACATCGGTTTGGGAACAAAGTGAAGAGTGGTTTATAAGATGCAAGTGTGCAACATTTAATACTCGTTTGAAGTTTTGTGATGTGTTTTACTACAACTCCTACCGGCGCGCAGGGGGGGGTGCAAAATTGGGTTTCTGGACTTAAATTCTTCGAACTCGTGCGTGCCCGCACGTCCCGTAGACACGAATACATTTCCGAAAACCCGGGCCCGTGTGAGGCGACTTTTTGCACTCATTTTTGTTTTTGAGACTGCTCGCTGGTGCATTTCATAACTGATAGTCAATGACATTAATGATCATTATTCAGTATTGATTATTAGAATCTGTTTCATTGCACTAATGATTTCGTAACTGATGGTCAATGACATTAGTGATCATTATTCAGTAATGATTATTATTTTCTGTTTCATTGCACTAATGATGACCATTATGGTGATAATTATGCACTAATTACCAAGTATTATTATGGTCAACAATAAGTTATGAGTTTTAGTTTTATTGTTATAAAACTAGATGAAATGCTTCAGTTCAAACAACTAGAGAAAAACACACAACTCTCTCATCCTCTCCGCTGCAACATTATTACGGTTTCGTTTCAGACAAGTGATCAAGTCCGGCAGTCCGCTACTGCTTCGAACCGGAGTACCCTGGGAACAGACCGCGAATCTATTTAAGGGAATTGTGTCAAACACAAGCCCGGTTCACCGTTATCATTTACTGTTTCTATTTTATTTCCGGTTCTAATGCAGGAATACCAACAATTATCTTTATAAAAATTAGGCAGACAATTAACCTTATTGATGATTTCATCTGCAACATGAGCACTCTTCGCGACTCCTTCGGCTATTTCGTCGACCCACTCCAAAGCTTTCTTCAGTTGGCTATCTTTTGGAAGATCTTCAGTAATACTATCAAGTACTTTATCTACTTTTTCTGCAGCATGTTCAATGGTTTGCACTACATGTTCAGTCGTCTCTATCTTTTGATCCACTTTATCTGCATATTTATTAATCAGTTCAATTTAAATTGTTTTTAATTACTTGTGGAACTCAAAATAATGTGGCCTTACTTTTTAGTAGAAGCAAGGAACCCCATTTATGGGTGAAAAAAGGTAAGACGAATGTTAACACCATTCCCACAATCCAATTTCTCCTGCAAAAGTAATTATATAGAAATTAATAATCATATATTATATCTCATGTTTTGAATATATTGTGACACACATATAAAATGAATTACAAAGAATAACATATGTTTTATGTTTATAATACAATGTACTGTTTATGCAAGAGTTAAATAAATAAGCTTTATTAATAGTGTCAAATTGAATTGTCATTAACTTTCAAATGAGAGAGAGAGAGAGAGAGAGAGAGAGAGAAATATTAATAAAAAAAAGTAATATTAACGCTTAATGTCTTTATGTATTTTATAACTTATGCATATCTTTTATATACACGTATATAGATAATGCAATAAAATATAGTCTTCTTATAACCAGTGTAGAGATTAGAATATGAGACAAAGATAGATAATTATTAAATATATAGAGGATTAGAAACGTACATTTCAGAATTCAAAATAACTTTAAAGACACGTAATAATTTATTTCATATGTATTTAATATTATTTAAGAGTGATTTTATCATTTAGCATATGTAATTATAACCATAAATTAATTATTGCACTAGTAACTTGATCGTCACACATATCATTTTACTAATGTCAAACTACAATACTTGTAAATTACACCATTTTTCCAAACTAAATTCATCAAGAGTTAAACTTATGACTTCCCATTAAGAACAATAAGCTTCTAACGCTATATCAAACTTAAAAAAGGTTCGGTACATTTAGAGACAAGACAACTAACATGGTGACAACCGTAAAGTCATGGATTGCTACTAGGAATCAACCTAATGTCAAACCCATAACCAATCAGGTTCAAGCTAGGATCACATTCAAAATCAGTTAAATTTATGGGACCTACAAGTTCATTTTTCTCTAGAAAACCTATGGTCAAACAAAAAACTGATGCTAGTATATTTTACTTTTCCTGTTTTTTGAAATAAATATAAAAACAGAATTGCTAAATCAGTAAATCTTACAAAGACCCTGAAGGAGATCCAGATGGAAGAGGAGCATCAGGTGGCGGATTAACGTTGCTATGTGTCACGAACTTCGTCGTTTGTGAAGTCTTCGACATGCTCAAGTTTCTGCCACTTTTATCAAGCAAATTCCATGCATATTCCTTGTTCTTCAAGGACCCTGTTTTCGAAAGGGGCTTGATTAACGTAGGTTCATCTTTCGGTTTCAAAGACGACATAAAATCAGCACGGATGAATCTCGAAGACATTTTTTGGTACTTTTCTGGCTTAATGTTGAAGCTTGAAAGTTGAAACACTTGGATATCAAAAGTAGATATATGCGTGTGTGTGTGTGTTTGTTTGAAGATTCAAAAATGGAAAAATGTTAATGGAGTGGTTGAAGTAAATGGTTACGTATGTGCTTATATTATGTATATGTCAAATGTTAATGTTAATGAAGAGTTTGACTTTGATAGAATTATATATGGAAGAGAGGACTTTTTTGTTAGTTGTATTGTCAAAGCTAAAGATTCACAAAATCCTTGTTAGGTTGTTTATATGCCTTGTTACCCAAGTTAACTCCATTTATGCATCCTATATCTTTTGTTTAGAAAAAATCAACAACATGGTGTTCACATCTTTTTTGCCGTGTGGTTGTTAATTACGAAAGAAAATCGATCGTTAATTATGTAATTATCTAGATGGATATCATGGTTGAAACAAGTAGCCCAACTTGTTACATAAGATTATATGACGTTGAAGCACTATGATCCATTCTCTAATGATCATGAAATTTACAAACGGAGGAAAAAAAATGCTAATAATCTAGTAGTTATAATGGCGCTCGGAGTGGATGCATGATATTCCTAATCCATCGATGGATTAGGATGAGATGATTTGGGTGTGGTACCGATGGGG
The DNA here is from genome assembly GCF_021521415.1 of Bidens hawaiensis. Taxonomy (NCBI): domain Eukaryota; kingdom Viridiplantae; phylum Streptophyta; class Magnoliopsida; order Asterales; family Asteraceae; genus Bidens; species Bidens hawaiensis. Next base: position 194,848 of record NW_027505135.1, read on the forward strand.
AACCCCACCTCACTCACTACTAGAAAATGGGTACCATTGCTACGAAAATTTGTGACACAATTTTTTTCGTCGGAATTTATCACACATTTCCGACACATTTTTGACATAAAGTAAAACCTGATTTTTTTACGACAAAAACTAAAATGTGTCATAAATGTGTCGGAATTTCCAACGCGTTTCCGACACAAAATTTTATTTTTGTAATTCAAGTTTTTTTTATATTTTTATCTAAATCATAATACAAATTGTGTCAGAAATGCGTTGGAATTTACAACGCAATTCCGACACAACAATTTATTTTTATATTTTTAGTTTTTTAATATGTTAATCCAAATAATAATATAAACAGTGTCGCAAATGTGTCGGATTTTGTGACGCCTTTCTGACGCAACATTTCAAATCTGTATTTTGTTTTTATTAATACGATAACTAAATGGATAATTCAATAAATTAATTAAATTAATAATGTGAGTTCCGACGCATTTCCGACGCAACATTTATTTTGAAGGAAATGCGTACGCATTTCTGACAACTTGAATGTGTTTTTTGTCTAATGAGTCTTCAACTTTTGTTTTTTTCGTCTATATTTTGTATAACTTCATCATACGTGGAATGCTTTATTTTCCTAACTCATACATATACATATGTACTATGCATGTACGTGTATACGTGCTTAACATTACGCTTATACTTCTAGGATTATAAGAGACAGTTCTGGGTTATAAATTCCAACTCTACACGCATACGTATATGAATGTTAATATGCATAAGTTTGTGAAGTAAAAGTATTCCATGTATAAAGACATTGTGTAAAAGATGGGATAAGAAAATTAAACAATGTATAAACCTTGGTTAAACATATGTTTAAAAACAAAATAACCAAACCGATTAATCGAAATGAGCCCGAGATGAGCTTGAGTCGAGCCTGAGTCGAACTTGAGTTTAAGAATGATTGATAAATATAGTAAAAGAGTCGAGCCTGAGTCGAACTTGAGTTTAAAAATCTACTCACGAGATGAGCTCGAGCTCTGTGTAAATTAAATGACTGGGCCTGAGTCGAGCTCAACTTTAAAAATCTACTCACGAGATGAGCTCGACTCAAACTCTGTGTAAATTAATCGAGCTGAGCTCGACTCAAACTCTGTGTAAATTAATCGAGCTGAGCTCGAACCTAGTATAGCTCGGGCTCGACTCGGCTCGGCTCGTTTCCACCCCTGTGCACACCCGAACCAATTTGAGTAAGCTTGGGACCCACTATAATATTATATTGAAATATTAACCCATATTGAGGGTCCATTTGTTTTTTTATTTTTTTGTTTTGTAATAACCTAAAAATCTTACAGCCGTCATCATCCAAATAGACCGTTCGAACTCACAGCCTATTCCAATCGATTCACTGCCGATCATCCCAGGTAATTACCAATCTGCTCAATCAAATAATTTCTAATATTAGTGGTCGCTATGTGCTGCTTGTTGAAATATAGATTATTAGAAGAGGTGTGTGCATAATTGAGGTGTGTAATTATTAACCATGCTGTACTCGATTCTGGATTTCTTTCTTTTTTTCTGGATTTCTTCTTTTTTTTTTTTGTTATAATATGCAAAGTAACTCTGCTCAACACTAGAAATCCATTAGATTTTATATAACAGCGTGACGACAAGCAATATTTTCACACTTTAGAGTTTGTGTTTGTTTGATTAACTTTAACCGAACAAACGGACAAACACGAACACTTAAAATATGTAGTTTTTCTGATTTTAACTAGAAACGAATAGGTGGTTGTATAGATGGATAATTGCTAGTTATGTTGATCTACTGACGGCGGATAAATGCATGATGACTTCATTATGGCTGGTCGTAGTGATAAGCGACATACTGACGGCGGTCGTGGTATTCGTGGACGTGTCCCACATCTGAGTGGTAGATCACGCAGACAACAGTCAGTTGACTCTAGTCCTGTCAGTGGTGGTGCTAGTAGCTTACAAAAATACACCTCAGCAGGAGGTCGTGTCATATATCGTGGGGCAGGAGGTCGTGTCGTGTTTCGTGGGGGGCATATTGGCCCTGGTAATATTAGCGGTACGGGTACCAATGATCCCACTTACTCTCGAAATTTACAACCAGTCTCTGACTATGACAATGATGATTATGATCATGAGTCGGATAATGACAATGACGATGGGGATGAAACACCACATGATGCCTCTCAACGCGACTCGACTTCCGGAGGCAGAGCTCGTGGTCTATCTCAGAAATCACCTATAGAACGAGTCGGTAAAGGGTATGTCTTTAGTTTCTTCATTTAATCTATGTTATAAATATATTTGGGCTATTTTTGGCATTTTAGATCACTTGTTTAAAAACGTGTTACGCCTGGTCGAATTTTTCCTACTTATTTGGTTATTTTAATATTGCAGGTTTGGATCGTTTAGTGTTCACCAAAATATTTATGCCATTCTATGTGAGTATCTTAAAAGACCATGGACCACATTTAGACAGGTCCCAAGGGATGTTCTAGATAAGATGTATGACAAATTTAAGGTAATGTATCACATAATTATTTATTAACTGTTTGGTTTTTTATTAACTGTTTAGTTTTTTGTATCACATGTTTTAAACTATCTTGTTTGTACCATAGAACAAAAAAAAAACTAAAACCCACAGATTCGTTCTCTAAATTGTGACTCTCAACTTTCAAACCCAAGCAACATTTTTGGATTCTACTTCAAATGATTACATCTTCAAACCAATTTAGCTAAAACATGAACAGGTCAAAACAGTTTGAAAATAGTCAAAAGTCTACCTTTAATGTGCGTCTCTTTTTATTCTAAGATTTAGATTATTGTTTTTGTAATATACTTAATTTGTAGCCGGCCGAAAGTTAGAAAATAAAACCTACCGTGAAACCAAACTGATGACCGGTTTGGGCGGTTTCGTGGTTTCAAACCAAACCATGAACACCCCTACTAGCGGATGCTTATTTTTGTTAACATTACACGTTTAACTTTCACTTTTTATTTTTTTTAGACTCGTTGGAGCTGGGATCCCGATTGCAATGAACTTAATCGTGAAGCTTTTATCAACATGATTAAGGCACGATACAGGGACATCATATACAACTTAAAATAACAATCTTCAAAAAAAGCCAAGTCAGACGAATGTGAAATCGATAACCAGTTTGATACCATTCGTAATTTTCCGCCTGATTTGATTTCTCAAATGTATGGGAAGAGATGTGTGATGTAAGTGAGCTAATAAACAATTTGATATCATTCGTTATTTCTCGTCTGTATTTTCTTTTTATTTTTTACAGGTTTGGGACACTGACGATTGGCGCAAGAAGTCTAAAAGCGCGAAAGATAACCGCATGAAACCCGACAGTATTGGCAAATTTTCCTGGCATACATACAATGAGTATCGTGTTAGACTGGTAAGTTAATAACATTTTTCTACTTTTAATAATTATATCATTTAACACTTATTGCATTCTATATCCTATTATTTCACTAGAGAAAGGTCTTTGGTAGGGAACCAACTTACAAGGAAATATTTCTTGTTACCCACCTTAACATAGAAGGTAAAAGAAAACTATTGGCTGGAGAGCTGGACATTAACAACTTGGACGAAATGGTGTTTTGTACTGAACGAGCCAGAGAAGCTTATGTAAGTTATATGTTTCATCTTAAAATAATTATTGAATGAAGCTTAGTACACTAACAATCATCTTGTTCGTGATGAATTGTAGGAGGAATACTTGTTTTTTATGGTAGAGAAGTGCGGACTTGATTTCAGTGAAGACGATCCTGTTGTGTGGTCACATGTTGTTGCAAATGGTCGCACGAAACGGGTCTTTGGGATAGGATCTTCGGATCTGAATTACGTGGTAACCGGGAAACCAACATCTTACGAGATTACATGATCATCTACCGAACAACAATTACAAGAAAAGGTATGTTGTTATTACTGTTATCATTATTTTTATAATTATGTGTTTTTTACTAATTATTATACATTATTTAAAAATATGTAGATTCATAAAATGGAAGTTCAAATGGAAGTTGATAGGAAAACACGGGAGGAGATGGAAGAAAAATTGCGACAAGAAATGCAACAAAAAATGGACGAAGCGATACAAAGAGGTGTAGCAGAGGCCATCAGAAACTGGCGACCTTCCGATCCTCAGTTTGTAGTGGATTTGTGGTCGTTTAAACTGGTTTGTGGTTTTCTTATGGATGTTCATGACTATGACTTCGACTGTATTTTGTATTTTAAAATGGTAAAAGTTGTTTTGCATGTGAAATTGTGGTCATTTATACAGGTATTGTGGGGTTTTTATGTATTTTTAGCATAATAAATGGATCAAAATGTAATTTATGTGTGTCGGAATTATGTCGGAAAACAAATTATGCGTGTGTCAAACTTGCGTCGGAAAACATTTCATATTTGCGTCGGATTTGTGTCAGAGAATAATTTAAAGTGGTGTCGGAATTGAGTCGAAAATCAATTTTTATATGCGTCAGAATTGCGTCGGAAAATTAAAAATTAATACCGTATTTATACATATACGGTAATTATAATTATTAAAAGGTATTAAAATACAGTAATTATAATTATTAAAAGTTGTTAAAAAGTGTCGGAAAGGTGTTGGAATATTACGACACAATTATGCGTCGAAAATGTGTCTTAGTTTGTGTCGGAAATGCGTCCTTAAGGAATTTCCGACGAGGGTTTTTCTGACACGCAAAATGAGTCGTAAATGCGTAGGAATCACTCGTTTGTGACGCTTTTCCGACGCAATTTGCCGTCACAACACTATCAGTTTTCTAGTAGTGACTTAGTTGGTACCGACTCAAAATCGGTATGCATGGTGAATCCATGTGATACCATGTGGAACACCACAACCTCATACCTGATTATAGTCCTATAACCAACAAAAAACTTGGGTATCCATTGGGTAATTAATCATTGGTTATCGGGCATAACCATGAGTTTTGGATATATTATATCGTATATTATATACGATATGTTTAAAGTAAATCTGGTATATTAAATACTAAGTATACCTAAAATAAATAAGGTTGGTAGGAACAAGAATACAATCGGGTATATAGTTTTCCGTATATACTTAAAAAATGTTGTATGTTACACAATTTTTTCCTAAACTAACCTCATGATCAAGCATTAAACATCTAACCCTCCACCAAAAGACATAAGCCTCTACCACTATGCCAACTTTTCAAGTGGCTTTCTTTCAAAGATTTGAAGTATAAGTATGGATAAGATAATGTTGCTATCGGATGCTGATTATGGCGGTTAATTGGTTTTAGACGTTTAAACTAATATCATTTTAAAGAAAGAGCATGCTGTCTAGACGTAAAAAATTTACTAATTTAGGAAGGATCAATATGAAGTAATCTTGTGAAAGTGGTTACATTAAGTTTTTTACTAATTTAGGAAGGATCAATATGAAGTAATCTTGTGAAAGTGGTTACATTAAGCCCCAATTTTGTAGGTGGGCCGGGCCATAGCCATTAAATGCATGCTTCTAAATTATAAACCCAATTTATTAAAATGACAACTATTGAGTATTAACATGTAGACAACGCGAATGGCCGAATGAGGTTGGTGGCTCATAGTAAAGATAGAGTCTTTAAAACATTAAGATGGGAGGTCTTGAGTTCAAGTCTTTCAGATAACAGAAATTTCCCGTTCAAAAAAACAAAAAGCATGTATGGTCACCAAATAGTTCGGGCCTTTTTTAACTTAAGTTGTAACACTTTCCATCTTTACAAAACTTGTTTATTTAGCCAGACGTTCGGGATTAATAGATTTTTGTCAAATGTTGTTGTATCAAACGGAAAAGTAAGGGTCAAGAGGGTTGCAGTTCTTGGCTGGGCTATAGAAACGCCCGAAACCTTACAAGGTTTGCAATGAGCATATTTGAATCAATGTGTCAAAACCATTACAACAATGTGTCAAGTTAAAATTGCATGTTTGCTACACTGTTAATGGGATTTGATGCCCTTGTTTAAAACAATGTGTCAAAACCAACAAAACTATGCGTGCAAGTTTACAATTTTGATGGAATTAAGTTTATAATTGTGTGTTAAATGCATTATAACTGGTGATGGCTTACGTTTAACAGGAGTCGAAACCTGGTTTGAGCACCTCTAACCTGAGGCTGATGGGATACAAAACCAGGTGGGCTAGGTAGAGGCCTTGTTGAACCAACTTGTGCATGGGCTTACTATGTCTATATGCACCGAATGTTCTACTAAGCAGTATCATAATCACTAATTTGATTTATCTCAAAAGGTAGCACAATGAGTCCAAATGTTCCGTTGTGCATTTGTCAAATATACAGGTTGAGTGAGATTTGGGTCAAACACGAGTACACGGCCATGCTTATTCGTAAGCTTGGATTTTACCCGTCTCAAGCTAAGCGCGGGCATGTTCATTAGATGACACTGTTGTTTACTGTTGTGACATTCGTCTGTTACTTTTTATGTTTATATAATGATTACTTTTCATTTCTTATTATTCATTTATACATGGTCTTGTATTGTATTGCATTTTCCGTACGATATAAAGAACATCTTTTTTAATTTATTTTAATAAGAATGAATCATTTTCATATATATGTCTCTCTATTATGTATTAAAGTTCGGTATATGATGTGTATTCCCCGTCAACAAAAACCCCAAAATTATAAACCAATTGATTAACACCTATTCACTAGAACTCTTGTGGTAACATGTTAGACAAATCATAATCTTTCTATTCCGTTCACATGGAAGACAGCGGGCCATAAAGAATTTTTCCGTCTCAAATATCATCAACGCGATTTAGAATAATTCATGGACGGCTGTGTTTCTTATGAACGCGCACGATATTAACTTATGTGAGAGATTAAATGTTACATTTGCACTTTTCTCAAATACGTATGTAATAACTAAAATATAAGTAAATAACATTATGCATAGTTTTAGACAATTGAGCTTTAGTAAATAACAAAACTTAATTTGTCTTGATAGGTTGAGTTGAGCGGTCGACAATGTGACTTCTTTGTACATATGTTAACGATGTTTTGTAAGATAATGATTTTGGGTAATTTGTCTTGTTTCAAACAACTAAAGCGAATTAATTTTTAATTAATTTCATAAAAACCAATAAAATCACCGCTTACAAGCGGCATTACAAGAAGAACGTGTAACCAAAAGATTCTTTGCCAACAACAAAAATTAGAATCTTCACTGAATCTATTAAAATATTAAACCTGTTATTTTGGAATAATAGTCTCATCAATTTTTTTACTGCATGCCGGTGATAGATACTTTAAAACATCATTATCTAAAAAGAATAAAAGAAACTGCCTCAAATTGATGTTTTATCCCCGTTACAATACAAAAAGAAAGCGTTGTGACGAACCAAAACAGCGACCAGGCGACAGAATTGTAACACATTAGTTACGGAAAACCGTCACAATAAAGTCTATCACAAATTCCATGCTGATGTTAAAGGGTTGGTTACTTTGTTACATATGCTTATGGCTTATGCATATCTTATCTGTCGCATTAGTGTTATTCGATTACTTAAAGAGTAACTGATCTATGGTGTTGGTTTCATTGAACAACATTATTTTACTATTAATCTTTATTAACGGTAAAAAAATCTATATATCTATTAAAAAAATATGTTTTGCCCCTTTTCTATTGGTCCTTTTGATTATTTCTATAAATAAAAAGTATTCTTAGAATTTCTTGATAATATAATATTCAAAAATAAATTTAAAGATCACCAATATCATTTTGAAACTTAATTTGCATTTATGTCTATTAACCATATGTTACTTTGTAATTTTGAATTCATTTTGAAACCTAATTTGCATTTATGTTTATTAACCATATATTACTTTGTAATTTTGAATAAATGAAAAGAAAGAACAACATGGATTTCTATCTATTTAACTTTAATTTTTAAATGTTCTTCAATCAACAGAAAATTTTCAAACGGATTAATCCCAACAAGTAGGTTATATATTTATTTTTATGTGTGTCTAATTTCATTAACTTAACTCATAGAAATTATTTGCTGTCGTTTTTTTTACCAGGTTCAAGACATTAAATAAACAACTAAGAAAGCTACAAGTCTTCTTTCCTCTCATACACCATATACACCAATGCAAACTTCTTTTATTTTATTTTGGCTTTGTTTTCATTTATATTTCTATCATGACTATATGCTAAAAGTTCAACTTTGTATACATATATTTCTAAAAGAATAAAGATGTCTTTCAAGTATAATTAGTTAATGTTCTTCAATCTAGATGGAATTTTATAGATAACCTTTATGTAAAATTCAACACTTTATTACATAGTATATTAATTTTTTAATTATTGGTATATGGTTAAATGCTTTCTAATATGCCAACAATCAAGCTGTGACAACTGCCCAAATCCGACCCGACCCAGGTACCCGTTTTCGAATCCGATTCTTTTTATGATTTAAAATTTGATTATTAATCTTTGTAAATTTAACATTAAATAAATCATATATATATGTATACATATTTTTTTTTATATTACTTACTAATAATAATAATTTCTTTTCCGCCGTCCCGCCTTCCCTTGTTCTCTCTTGTCGCCGTCCCGCCTTCCCTTGTTCTCTCTTGTCGCCGTCCCGCCCCTCTGCTTAACCCTTAAGCCTGGAACCCCTTTTTCTCTTAACTCTTTGCCTGTCCTTTGGTTCTTCCCGCCTAAGGATGTCTGCGCAGCTCCACGCGCCAGACTCCTTACAAGGAAGCCTGCGTGAAGACCAGCTGTTCCTGCGATACGCGAGGCGAACTGTTCCCGCGACGCGCAAATGATTGTAGTTCTTCCCGCGGCGCGCTAAGAATGGTAGTTCTTCCCGCGGCACGCTAAGGATTATAGTTCTTCCCGCGGCGCGCTAAGGATTATAGTTCTTCCCGCGGCGCGCTAAGAATTGTAGTTCTTCCGGCGGCGCGCTAAGAATTGTAGTTCTTCCCGCGACGCGCGAAGGATTTTTGTTCTTCCCGCGGCGCGCTAAGGATTGTTCTCTGTCTGCCTTCGCCCTCGCGCGCGGCGCTCGAGTCTTCTCGCGCTAGACCTTAAGTCTTTTCTTCAGTTTAGGTCAGCCTGTATGCTTTTGAAATATCTTATCTTATCTTTTGAGCACTGTAGGTCAGTTCCGACATCTGTCCGAAGAGCCACTTTCGGTGCAGCATGCGCACCAATCCTATTGGTTGACAGAAAAAGTGACTGGCATAATCTTTTGAAATCTTCTTTTGCATGTCTTGAACAGTGCTTTATCTGACACCTCCCATGCTTTGACCTGTAACCTGTCAGCTTTTCCCCATCCCCTGCAGCTGCCGGCATATCTTTTAATATCTTTTGCTTTTGTTTTCTTGTGCTTTTTAATATCTTTTGCTTGATTTGATAAGATCTTTTCCCCTTTCAAGGGATTGTGTTCTCTTGGGTTTTCCTATAAATTAAGCTAATTTCTTGTAACACTACACACACTACACTTAAAACTCTCCCCAAATCTCTCTCCCTTTGTTCCTCTGCAACTCCACTCCTCTCTTTGCCTCCGTCTTCTCTTCTGTTCTGCCCAGAATCTCGGTAAATATGAATATATATATTTTATTTTAATTTGTTTAACTAACAAAAATCGATACTTACTGCATATATTCAAGACATAAAAATCAATCGTTAAACCAATAACCTCTTATTTATAGGTTAACTTGTGCTTGTTTAAAAGTTGGTTCTTGCATTATCTTTCAACACACCTTTTTACAGGTGAGTAATCTCGTACTTAATCCCCTTTTATTTTTAACGTTTTGGGATGTTCATGTGTTCGTACAACTTGAGTCTTAAACTTGTTTATGAAATTTATGTGAGCAAAACCCCATGTGTTATGGACGTTTACTTGGCTGTTTATTTGTATGTGTGAATCATTAACCGCTTTGTTCGGCCTATTCCGAAGTTTTCATGGATCCATTAGATGAACACGGGAGACCTATCGTTTACGGTTTTCTTGTTTTGTTTACACATGCACGTATGATTAATTGTTTTTGTGCTCGATTGGGAGCACGGATTGAACTATGAGCTATGATCTATTTAGGCTTGATCACAATCTGATTGCACCCTATGTTAAACCCCAGTTAAGCACATGTTGCGCGCAGTGTTTGTTATTATCTATTTATATCTATTAAACTTGATTTCTCACCGACACGCAAGTGTTGACGTTTTATTTTAACACATGTTCAGGTTTGCTGTAGCTGCTTTTGGGAATCTCCAGGACACGTAGGATGTTTTCTTTTTCTTTGGACCTAGATTAATATGTAACAAGACAAATTATGTTATTTGAATATTTTAAGTTATGATATGATTTATGTTACTTTACGATTCGTGTTCTGCGCGTGCGCAATGAAAATGTATTTATTAAATATTGACACCCAAATAGTGTCACGAGTAATGAAACAATACGTGGCGCCCAGATGTATAATCCGCCATCGGTCGGGGTGTTACAGATTGGTATCAGAGCTCCGTGACTTTAGGATAGGTGGTTAGACGTAACGACCTAGGATACCTAAGAGTCCCTTCTCGCGCATGAGAAAAATCTCATGTTTGCGCGCTAATTGTTAATTACTCGATATTTATAAAATATGCTTGCGCATACGCAGCACATGATTTCATGTTTATTTCGCGATCTTTCGATTTTTATTGTTAAATTTCAATTTGTTTCTTTACTTGCATATTCGTTTGTTGTTGGGACTTAACATTGAAAATCCGAAAAGTCATGGTGATACATGAATAGTTGATTTTCAATCCCCATTAACTTTATGTTTTAAATTGAAGATTTGAAAAGTCATGGTGATACATAAATTGTCAATCTCCAATATTCGTTTACTCGATATTTTAAATTGAAGATTTGAAAAGTCATGGTGATACATGAATTGTCGATTTTCAATTCGAATTCATTACCTGTATTAAGTTTGCATTTAAATTCATATTTTACTTCAAAATTTGATAGCATTTAACTCCGCGAAACAAGCTTTACGACGATATACTTTGCGCTAAAACGATTTCCCATACCAAGATATTAACAAAAATTAAAACTTTTATAGAATGCCTCCGCTATCTCGCCGTCATCAGAGGAGAGAAGCCTCGCGCAGACGTATGCAGCGTCGTTCCCAGGAAATGGCCGCCGCAATAGCCCAAGCCTTAAACCAAAATAATCCCAACCCCTCCGGATACAATATTAAATCCTTTAATGCGGGTAACCCTCCGAAATTCACAGGGCTTGAAGGAGCCACCGTAATGCTCCAATGGCTCGAGAAAATTGAGAACACCTTCCTCCATACCCAATGCCCTCCAGACCGACGAACCTTATACGCCTCAAGTGTCCTAGAATCAAGGGCGCTTACATGGTGGAACGGAGTAGCTCACGCGCGTGGCGCAGAGGCTGCTTCTAGCATGCTCTGGGAGGAATTCAAGGAACTTTTGACTAGAGAATTCTGTCCTCCCAACGAAATAAAGCGCCTTGAGGAGGAATTTTGGAACTTGAAGCAGTACAGTGGCGAAGCGCGCGAGTACGCTACGCGCTTCCACGAACTAAGTTTGCTTGTCCCGCACCTAGTTACCCCTTCCCGCCGAGCCATCGAGAAGTTTCTTGGGGGTCTCCCCATGGAAATTCAAGATTCTGTATGGGCCAGGAACCCAGCAACCCTCTCTGACGCCATCGAGTTGGCCGCTGTGCTCAGCGACAACCATGTCAGGGCAGGAACCCTGTTCCTGCGGGGAGCCGAAAAGACCAAACTCACAAAGACTGTCCCAGAACCAACAGAAACCAAGCCAGAACCCTCAAACCGTAACAACCTCAAGCGTAGGCGCAGACCCAATCATCAAACCTACGCGCTTACCAACCCGCTCGTTGTCCAGCAACCCGCCTACCAACCTCTAGTACACGCTCCTAACCCACTGTCAACTTACCCAACACCCCCTGTAGTCCATAACTATGCCTTAACCAATCCCGCACTCCCTACCCCGTCAACTAAGAAACCTTACACAGGAAACCAACCCTTTTGCCCAACCTGTAGACTTCACCATCCAACTCAAGTCCCGTGCCGACAATGTAACCGATGTGGCCGTACTGGTCACACTGCTGAGAACTGTAGAGTCCTTCCCGCCAACCCAATCGCGCAAACACCACCAACTTACCCGCTAAACCCACAACCAACATACCCTAATCCACGACCCAGGTCGTGCTATAACTGCGGTGACCCAAGTCATTTCCGGAACGCGTGCCCGAGACTGCAAGTACAAATTACGCAAGCTAATCCGGTTAACCAAATTTCAAACCAAATTTCCCCCATCTCTCTCCCCCCTCTCTCTCTCTTCCCGTCCCTCTCACTCAACAACCACCGCCTCCACCTAAACTCCGGCCGTCGGTTGTTATCACCACCGTCTCCTCCCTAACCTCTGACCGTCCCCAACCACTGCTGCGTTGCACCCACCATCTCTACCAAATAAACTTCTATACTGACCACACCGTTGGTCTTCTTCTCCAAACCTTCTCAACTCCACCTTCTTTAGCGGTCGCCCACCACTGCAAAAAACCACCATTGCACAGGACCGCCAACGAACCACCGTCCATTAAGATGAAGAGCACCACCACCAGACCCTAACCATCATCGCCGTTGCCGATCGCCCAATCAAATTGTAGATTTGAAAACCACCATCGCCTGAAAATTACCAACCAAACGATTAAGTCTCATTTCCAGAAATTCGACTCTCCCTGCTTCACACCCCAGTTTGTCATTCTTCAATTAGAACCCTCATGTGCTTGACCGTGAACCAAATTGAGAACCAGACTGCACACCACCATGACGGCCACACACATATCCCTAAAAACCCTAATCATATCAATATCCCTGAGGCCGCTATGTCTGATTATCTACTGTTCAACTCGAAAAAAGGGGTCGCAACTGCCACTGGTGAATTCACCCTAATATGGGTTGTCAATAGATGGTGTTGTGATGGATTTTGAGATCTTTGGTGATGGTGGGTGGATGGTATTAGTTTTTTGCGGTTGTGTTGTGGTGGGGGTTTGTTGAGGAAAAAGACTCTGGCGAGTGAGGGAGGTTTGGGGCGAGGTTTTTTTTACGCCGGTGGTAGATATGAATGATGATGGTGGCGGTGGCCTTGAACTGGATGGGATGGATTTGAACAATGGTGGATTTGAATTGGAAGAGGATGTTTGGAGTGTGGATCAAGAGAGAGAGAGAGAGAGAGAGAGAGAGAGAGAGATTGATGGAATAAATAAAGAAAAAGTGTTTTTATGTTTAGTCTAATTACAGAAGCAGTCCTTTAAAGGGGTAAAATGACCACACTACCCTCATGTGCAAGGCACATGACCATATTTAACAAGAAAAATTAACTAGGTTAGTGACAAAGGACGTAACGTGAAACATGAGTTATGCCTTTTGCTATTTCTTTCATTAAAGGACGTCTAATGAAAATCAGGTCAAACGTAAAGGACATCTTTTGTCATTTTGTCTAAATATAATTCTACTGAAAATATTTAATAGTTTACGAATTTGCAATTTTTAAAGTTTTAGATTATGTTTTCAAACAATGTACTATGACTTTTTTTTTCTGTAACTTTATATTTTTAAGTACTTTGTTTACATACAAGTTTGAATTGCATGTATATTAAACAATCCTCCCAATAAACATATAACTAAAACTTTTGTCATCTTAAATAATACGTGTTTAGTTGTCGATTTCTATATTTCCATCCGTGTCGTACACGGGTTAATAACCTAGTATATATATATATATAAGTGGGCAAGTGGCAATAAGAGAATCTTGTAAGCACATAAATATACATTGCTGCCGGATATGAAATAAGAATCTATGCGTCCATTCAAAAATTGGGGAATTAATCTCCGATATCATCAAAGAATACAAAAAAATAAATAAAGAAATAAAATTCGATGAAATTTATTTGACATTAGAACTATTCGATGATATTGATATAAGTCGTATGCATGATAACTTATAAACAATCAGCAGCATTCAATGAATTTAGACGTATTTGTGTGTGTGGTCCCCACCATCAAATCGCTCTAAGTCACACACATGTATATTTTGTATGTGTTTTTATGGAAACCATGAATAACGATCTTAAACGATAATATCAAATCATTTAATTAAATCTCTCATTATGGAGTACGAAACAATCACCATACAAGTAAATAAGCCGATTGTAATGATCTAATGAACGAGTTACTTTAGTCAAATCAACTTAAGTTTTTATACAAACTAGCTATCTTCAGCTCAAACGCAACTCGATATCGATGCATGTCGCAATTATTTCTTTAGCTAACTAAGGCCTTACTAGTTGTTCCATTTGTCTTAATATAATCTAATTATAAGTATCATCATCGTACTCAGTAAATCTCACCAATAGCAAAGCTATGGTAAGGTCTGAGGAGGATAAGATGTAGACAGCCTTACCTCTACTCCATAGAAATAGAGAAGCTGCTTCCAGTGAGACCCCCGGCTCGACAGTGGCTATGCATCAAGCCTTGGACATAAGGCACATAACACTCAACCATCAAGACCCCAGTCGATTGGTGCATGTACCCTTGTATTTCGGCTATCAACGCCACCACATGATACCTGATTAACTTTCCGTCACTTTTAATGCCATATTTACAAAATTAGTAAAATAACGTTAAAATTAGTGCAATATTACTAATTATAAATATTAGCAATTATTATAAACTACATTAAAAATTCATAAGAGTCAAAATTTTCACTATAATATATTCAAACTTTGTGAACTATAAAATTGTTTAACACAACTCTTAGCTTCTTTCATAAAATAATACATGTGTGCACATTATAAAAGTGTGTAAACTGTAAAGTAAACAACATAGAACACAAATTTCATAATACTCGAAGCAAAATCCATGGATCGAAACAAATTTTCACTTATTCTTCTTGTTTTAATAACAGCTAACGGTTTCGCCACCACGGAAACCACCGGTGAACCACCGTCTACGGTGTCTGCACCACCCCAAAACAAACCAAAGATAAACCTAAAAATGGTAATATTGTTGGCCCGCCTAATAACTTCCTTCTTATTAGCATGCTTCTTTTTCCTCTACTTCCGGAGATATGCCGACCGTCAGCTCGCTCTAGCTGCCGCTACTGGACCTGGCGGCAATCAAAGGACTGCCATGAAGCTGGCGGCAGCTCGCGGGCTTGACCCGACCGTTATTGCTGAGTTTACAAGTTTTACTTACTCAACAGTGAAAGATATTAAGATTGGTCAACATGTGCTAGAATGTGCCGTATGCCTAAATGAGTTCCATGGTCATAAGGCGTTACGGTTGTTACCCGAATGCAGCCACGTGTTCCATCGAGATTGTATCGATGAGTGGTTGGCTTCTCATGTCACGTGTCCAGTTTGTAGAGCGAGTTTTGTTCCTAAGCCCAGTCAACTCAGTCATGATACTGAGTTAACTGATAGCCTAAAGAGGCACACAAAAGATCAAGTTTCAGTTGAACTCGTTGATCTGGAACATGATCTTGAACCTCCTAGGAAACTGTCTCGTTTTTGTTCCCTGGGACATCCGATGGTGCAACGAACCATAGGAAACGTTGATCGATACACGTTAAGGTTACCAGACAAGGTACAAAATGTTCTTAAAAACAATGGGACTGAGGTGTCACTATTACTAGAAAATGGTTTGAAAACGAGTCTTAAGAGTGCAAGTTATGTTAGAGGTTCGAATTATTTTGACTACGAAAGGTTTGGCCACGAAAGACAACCGAGTGGACGAAATTTTGGGATCACGGGCTCATTTATCTCACACGGCGGTAGTGGTAGTGGTTTCGGCTTTGATGTTAAGGATTCCACAACCACTTCAAAACGATTATTGACTTCTGTTAGGTCGTTTAACCATTTGTTACAAATAACGAACAAAGATACTGATATGATCATGACAAGATTAAACGATAGTTGATATCAAATAATCTCAATTTGTAAATTTCATTTTTGTTGCCCTTCATGTCATAAAATTAACATCACACAAGATTATTGTTAGTTTATTGATTTTCTCGTACCAAAACAAATGCTATAGTAGTGTTATAAGAAATGCATTACCCATTAAAATATATACTTAGTATTTAAATATATGCATTACCCATAAAAGATTCAATCAGGCGGTCTATGGACTTTGTTGCTCTCCACGGCGCTTTCGGGCTAATAGGTTTTATGTTACGTCAATTCAAACTTGCCCGATCTGTACAATTGCAACCTTATGATGCAGTCGCGTTCTCTCGTCCAGTTGCTGTTTTGTTTATGCATTCTTGATTTTATCCACATGTCAGCCTTGTTGGTTCTCGGCGCGTAGTTTTGGTGTAGCAACTATATTTTGACATATCCGCTTTTTTCAAGGATTTCATAATTGGACATTGAACCCATTTCATATGATGGCAGCTTCCGGTGTATTGGGCACTGCTTTGCAATACGCTATTCATGGTGCTGGCATAGAAAATACTTTATTTAAATAATATATGGTGATGATGCAAATACATTCCATGCTTTTAACCCAACTGTCACACCCCGTTAAGCGAATTGCGGAAGCGTAAAACGGAAATGCAACAGATACAACTGGTATCAAATACATTGTTCATAAAGAAACATTACTAACTAATTTACAATATATTACATCGTTCTAACATCTTTTACAAACTAGGTGATACAATCAAACCGGTTCTTCAATTACTTTACTTCTAACTCAAATGCCCACGACATCAATCACCAATCAGACACGTAACGCACAGGAAATTACTTCTCATATCTGATTACCTGAAAAGCATGTTAAAACAGATCAACTACGAATAGTTGGTGAGTTTCATAAGTTTTAACGAAATCAGTTCTGCGCACCATACAGTCATAGTTTGTATGTACATGCGTATATAAGAAAATGTATTTACATTTATATATGTATATCTACGTCTTTGTATACTGATATATGTATGTGTATAAGTTTATGATAGAGTTTGAAACTACGATAAAATCGTGACTGCTCATTCGTACTTCGTGCCTTCATTTTCCAAATAAAATCAACCCCTGTGGCCCCCTTTCCGCCAACAACGGTTCCACGTAAAATCACCACTATGGTCCCTCTTCTGACCACAATGGTTTCACGTAACTCAAACATTACACATTATACACACAAACAATTATTATTTTCTACACATAGAATTTCCTATACCTATACACATAGTATGTATATATATATATAAACACACAATACACACACACATATATAGTAATCACGTATTACTAATCACTGTGGCCCCCTTTCCGCCCACAACATATATAATCATAATATTTTCTTAACACTCATGTCATAATCAAGTTATTTCGTTTAATAAGTTGCAGCAGAACTTGGCTCGTATGCCATACTCAACTTTGGTTTATAAGTTGCAGTAGAACTTGGCTCATAGGCTATACTCAACTTTAATTTATAAGTTGCAGCAGAATTTGACTCATAGGCCATACTCAACTTTAGTTTAGTAAGTTGCAGCAGAACTTGGCTCATAGGCCATACTCAACTTTACTTAATTAGTCCGAAAATATGATTTTTGATCACTCTTGGTGTTTTGATATTCCCGCAGGTTCGTTAGTCGCGAACTTGCCGGTTTTTATAAAAACTGAATTTGTTTAATCTTTAAATTAGCATAATTAATTAACCGTTAATCATTAAATTATGAAAATTTAGCCACTTATCAATTAAAATATGTAGATTTTTATAAAAATATTTCTGGAATTATTTACTGATTTATTAATTTATAAAAATTCATTTTATCAGCTATATTTCGCCTGAAAATCGTCCGTTTACCCCAAACAATTTCCAAAACTTCCACAAAAATTCTTGAATGCTCAAATCATGTCCCAAATCAACCTGTATCAATTCCAGAATGTAAAAAGCTCGTGCGATATTCTTTTCGGCCCAAATTCGGTTATAAAAATTCACACGAACGCATATAAACAAAACACCTTTAAACTTCTCCAAATGATCCCAAAACTCATATGTGATCAAAATACATCAAATCTGAGTTCCCAGAAAAATTTCATAATTTTTGAAGAATTTTAGCTATTTTTCCCAAATAAACGTCCCAATTCGGTAATAAATTCACCAAATATTCTCGGATGGTCGAAAAATTACCAAATTTGAACAGGGACTCAATGACATGGTCCCTGATATCCCTGCAAAATTTCAAGGCCTAATAATATGCACATCACAACCTTAACCTAAACAGCCCGTAAACGAGTGTTTCGGCATTACCTTAGCGGTTTTGGCTCGTTTCCGACTTTTTAATCAAGTTTTCAGGTTTGAAACGTGGAAGACACTGTTTGTCGTACCCGATATATTTTTCGCACTAAAAACCAAACCCGAAATAAATTTGGACTTGGAATTTCACGTTCGGGCACGTAAATCAAGAAAAGTGGGCCAAATGGGCCCAAAATGGGACCCAACGAGCCCAGCCCGCCAAAGAAGACTTTTCCTCCCTTGATTTTCCTTTAAATATAAAAACAAATCCAAGATATTTTAAAGCCATTTTCTTGTGGAAAAATCTGGATATCAACCTGGTCCTCTCAAAACCCAACAAGAACAAGGTAAAAAGCTTCATTTTTGGCTAAGTTTAACTCGTTTAAACTCGATTAATACCATATAAACATAGCTTGATTGCCAAAAATCATTTCTAACCATGTAAAAACCCTAAAAATGGTCCATAAACATGTTTTGATCATACACATGGTAAGGAACCTGGTTTGATAGTTTTTTTGGCCATAAACACGGATTAAAGGGTTGAAACGGCGTTTTTACGGTTCAAAAGTTTGTTTTTGTGCACTAGCCGAAACCCTAAGTTAAAGGGCTGTTCTATTGATGAAACTTGCTTGGTTTGTGATATAGGACCTGTATCTAGCCTACATAGGAGCACAAGGGCTTGAAAAGGTGATTAGAAAGGCGAAAACGAACCAAAACAGCTAAGGTAATGCCGAAACACTCGCTTACGGGCTGTTTAGGTTAAGGTTGTGATGTGCATATTATTAGGCCTTGAAATTTTGCAGGGACATCAGGGACCATGTCATTGAGTCTCTGTTCAAATTTGGTAATTTTTCGACCATCCGAGAATATTTGGCGAATTTATTACCGAATTGGGATGTTTATTTGGGAAAAATATCTAAAATACTTCAAAAATTATTAAATTTTTCTGGGAATGCAAATTTGATGTATTTTAATCAAATATGAATTTTGAGATCATTTGGAGAAGTCTAAAGGTGTTTTGTACATATGCGTTCGTGCGAATTTTTATAGCCGAATTTGGGCCGAAAAGAATATTGAACAAGCATTTTACATTCTGGAATTGATACAGGTTGTTTTGGGATATGATTTGAGTATTCAGGAATTTTTGTGGAATTTTTGGAAATTGTTTGGGATAAACGGACGATTTTCAAGCGAAATATAGCTGATAAAATGAATTTTTATAAATTAATAATTTGTAAATAATTCCAAAAATATTTTTATGAAAATCTACATATTTTAATTGATAAGTGGCTAAATTTTCATAATTTAATGATTAATGGTTAATTAATTATACTAATTTGAAGATTAAACAAATTCAGTTTTTATAAAAACCGGCAAGTTCGCGACTAACGAACCTACGGGAATATCAAAACACCAAGAGTGATCAAAAATCATATTTTTGGATTAATTAAGTAAAAACGAACTTTTCTATGAGAAACCTGGACAATCCGGATAGATTGTGCGCGTTTCTTCTTAAATCAAACTGAATAAATGGAAACGGACCCCGAGGCTAATCCGGTACCCCAGTATGTGATCCTTCTTTATAACTTAATCATTTTATTAACCAATACATTTACCCAAGCTTATTTCCCCATAACTGTTTTCTGAACTCGTAAACGAACAACTTGGCCCAGCTGGGAAAACGAGAATCTGAGCCAAGTTCGGTTTTAAGTATTAGACATTGAACAACATCACAACCTAAGCCTATTGTCATTTTTTGGGTGTTACAACCACACCCAGACTAGCTATACAGCCCAGCTTAGTATAAAAATTATAATAATATTAAAATATTAATATTATTATAATATGGACCATAGGGACTAAGTGATAACAAGGGAAACGAACCCCGAGCTGACCTCGCACTGAGTGCCTACAAAACCGTGAGTTTCATGACCCCTCTTTTCAAACTGTTTACAAACTTTTGGGGTGAAAAGCGTGTTTATATACATTATCTACCAGAAAACGGTTCAGGATATAGATTATCTGAACATGTATATATGAAAAATCCATACAACCATAATAATTAACTACGTGCTGATGAAAGGTGATTATTAAGTGGAGAGAGTACGAATAACAAAACATAATGAAATTACATGTGACAATATGTTTATACAAACATGTCATGTTATGTTAAATATAACTAATTTGGGAATAATGTGGGCCATGGGGCTATTGTGGGTGAAAGGGGGGCCACAATACCAACTCAAGCTGAAAAAAAAAAAGAACTTATTCAAGTCCCAAATCTTAAGCTAATTTACTAAATTCAGATCTTAAGTTTTCATAAACTCAAATGCAAAGGATTCAAGGTATATGATGATAAATTGGGCTTTTGGGCCCACTATGTTGGGCTTCAGTTCTAACTTGAACAGCGAGTCATGCTCATCACTTATTACAGCTTCCATCCATCAGACGAGCAAAAGCTAGGGTTTTTCTGCACTCAATCAAGGTATTCTCTTGCTATTTTTTCGAAATTTTATGATTGTTTGTACGTATTTTATCAATCGCCGTTTAATTTTTTGATTTTGAAATACGCGAAAATTAGGTTAATTTGTTATCGAATCAGACATTTGAAACACCTTGTTGCGTGAAAATTGGGTTTAATTTAGATGGACTTTAATTTTTGATCAATTAAGCTAATTGCAGCTGATCAGTGGTTACTTTGTTAGATAATAATTGTTTGTATGTGTTTGCTAATGCTATAATAATTAATATTCATTCATAGCCACAATCAACCATTATTGACACCACCACGGTTCCACCTCGACCTGTTCTAAACTCCTGAACCGTCACAGACCCTAACTCGATTCATAACCACCTGACATATCTAAATCGGTTCACAAACAGATATTGAAGATCCTTTTACGTGCCCTGAATCAAGACCTCATTTCTTATGGGTTGAGCTCCGCTTGTTTCGAGCTCCTTTTCTAAAGCTCGAGCCTGGCTCATGAGTCGTTTTTTCAAGCTTGGCTTGGGCTCGTTAATTATTTATTAAGTAACATACAATTTTAATTTTTTTTATAAATTTTGAGAATAACCTTAAAAAGAGCCTAAACTCGGCTCCAATTCAGTATCTTAAACGAGCCGAAGCTCTGCTCGAGCTCGGTTGTAAAATGTGAATTTAATACATAGAAGCCCAAAAGAGTTAGAACCTAAAGTTATGTAAGGATTGAGCTTGGGCTTGATAACTAAAATGAGCTTTATTTGAGGCTTGGGCTCGGCTTGTGCTCAATAAGGTTAGCTCATTTCGGGCTTTTTATCTATCTGATTTCGAGTAGCACGTGAGCGGTTCCGCACATTTTTACTCCTTGATTGATCCTATGGAAGAAAAATCGTGGAGGTATTAGGGTGTTTTGTACTTCTATTACTGTCAATACACTTTAGTACCTTGAGTAAGAATAGCCTATTATAATTAACATGATCAGCTTGATTAACCGGTTTCTTAATCTTTCTTGTTATCAAGGCTTCATCATTATGGTCATCACAGGAGAGCTATTATCAATTTCCCAATCTTCCATTTTACTTCCCCAATTCCGTCCCCACGTGTCACTCCAAGGCCAAACTCGTACCCTGTGCTACAAAGCTTGTACCACAGCCTCAACTAGTTGTACCCCTGCTTTATCATTAACACCCGCATCAAATTTTTCACTATCAAGAAACCGGTTTTCAAGTATCATAAGAGGCTGCACAGTCCCTGAAAAAGTACCAACCAATCTCTCTGTTGATTTTGTTGAAGGAACCGATATTGAACCAGATAACACTAGTGGCGGCGGCGCTGGTGAAATTGGTGGCGGTGAAGGAAACAACTTTGGAGGTAGTGGCGGTGGATCTGGCGGAGGCGGTGAAGGATCATCAGACAACAGTGAAAACGAACCTAAAAAGACAGGGATGTCAATGTCTCAGAAACTAACACTCGGCTATGCCGCCTTGGTTGGGCTGGGCTGGTTGATGGGTTATTTGAAAAGCGGGAGTCAGAAATCTTTGCTCTCTGGCAGCATATCAGCGGCATTGCTGTACTATGTTTACACACAGCTCTCAGTGAACCCTGTGTTTGCATCATGTGTTGGGTTTGGTTTGTCGGCTGCTCTTTTGGGTGTGATGGGTTCACGGTTTAAGAATTCGGGTAAAGTTTTCCCTACCGGTGTTGTGTCGGTTGTGTCACTTATTATGACGGGTGGATATTTACATGGTATCTTGCGCAGCTTTCATTAATGGTGGTCAAATGTGTAAGTTTATGGACTTGGAAGAGTTTAGTATTGTTCTTGTAATCTTGACTTTGTTTGTGTTGAATAAATTGTTAAATACTGTTAAGAGAGGCTTTGTTGAGGTGACATGTGAAGTGATTTTTGTTCATAGTTTTCTAATTACTCAATCAGTGACCTTCCGTTGGTGATCGGTTCCTAATCCATTTATGCCAAAAAAGTGAAGCTACACTTCTGAAAGCCTTAAACATCCATATCTCATTTAACACTTTTGACCGAAAAAAAAGGTTCGTGTACGCTTTCTCCACTTCTCCACAACCAATATCTTATCCATCTATAAATGACAAGTTGGATAGCAATGTTAGAAGGTTATGTAGTTCATCTCTTCACGACCCGTTCTCAATTGTCATTTTCAGTGCCATGATCACCGTATCCCATCCTCTTCGTTCATGTGCCTGTCACAAATAATCGTGTTTTTCTTCTTAGTTTCTAAGCAAATAAAATTGGAAATAATTTTTTCAAAGAATACTCCCCCATCTATGTGTCAAGCCAAAACATTGTTTTATCCCCCTTTCCCAAGCAAAATGATAGTCTTTCTGAAACATGCATTTAGGTCATGATTTGGTTTCATTGGCTCCAACTAATGCGAATTCCCAGCCCCCCCCGATTTACATGTTACCGATTTGATTTGATTTAGGTTAGCAGTTCTGAGTGTCGATGTTGCGTTAGATTTCTTATTTTATTTTTATTTTTTAAGTTCGGTTGGGGGAAGGTTATATGTTTTGAAGGATAGTATTAAGACATTCAATTAATATAGATGTCGGCAAATCAGTATCATAGATTTGGATGTGTCACGTTTTAGAATCGAGCACGTGTAGATATTGTATTGGTCATATTACGACTTTATGTTTTGGGCTTCCTTTTTCGGTTGCTACAACGTAAGACAGAACCATGCCAGCATCGCTGCCATATTTTAACAAACTAAACCGATACCGACTGACTTCCCGTCTCAGTGATGTGGGTTGAGATCATTAGTTGAAACTAGTTCTCAAGCTCCTTGAATGCTTTTTAATTACATGGGTTGTCATTAGTAAATGCAGTTTTATATGCATCACATATTTATAAGAAAACTCTTAAAGAGTGTCTTTCTAATTTCTCTCTCCTCTCTTACTAGAATAATGTACATTTTTTTAAGTGACGACCACAACCGACCACTCACACACTTTCTAATCACATTCCTAAATTACATGTTTAAGTATGCAACAAAACTTGAACTCTCGTCATTTAAAAAGAAAAAATCTTATCAAAACGTGGTACCAAGCTACCGGCCTCTAATTAAGTTAAAGGTCCTCTACATATAAGAGCTGGTCCAGTGGGGCATAACTGTAGAAGCCCACTTATTTCCACCTAACATGCATTAATTTATATGTGGTTTATTTCATATCAATTTAATATTTTGACTTAGATGTATCATACTTGTTTTTAATAAATGCATAGTTTTAGATTCATCACATATTTGTTTGTTGCATCTTCTTTAATTTATGATATGGACACGAATGAGTGAGAGTTAATGTATATGATATTGATAAGAACGAAATAAATATGAATATAAACTATAGAGTCCCCGGATTTATGGATTCATTTCCCATTCCCACGTGTTGTTTTAAGTAAATTACAAAAAAATGGTCAAAAAATGCATCATGTTAGTTAGGGTAGCAAATGTGTCTTACCCGTGAGACCCGACCCAGACCCGATTAATGGTATTCTCAGGATCGGGAACTAACCCTATTGTAAATAACGGGGCTTGATCGGTTCATGTTTCACGGGTCTTACGGCACTCGCGAGTCTTACCCAGTTTATGCTCACCTCTATTGTTAGTGTTTCTTAAATGCCGAATTTGGTTAAATATATTATAAAAACATAAAATCACCGAATTATAAAAATGTTTATTATAATAATTTGTACAAAAAATGTTCTACAAAAAAGAATACTATCAATAACTGAAATCAAGCTTAGAATTTTATATATTCATGAAATTTTACACCTAACTTAATAATGATATTTAGACTTACAATGACACACAACATGAAAATTAAATAAAATTAAAATGAACACTTATGGTTCATAAGATCATACTGATGTGTAACTAGCTTGAGCAAGCTCCACTGATTGTTGAGAAGAATGTGTTGCATCTTTTAGCTTTTTTGTAACCTTGTATTCTCCATAAAAGTAAGAAGCAAATCCCCATAGAGACAAAACAAGCGAGACTCCTTTCTCGGATTGAAACTTTTCCTTATAGAAAACAACAGCTAATACTTCTGTTACGGGAAGCAGAACTGCAATTATGATTCCTGATAGCAACGCTGATCCACAAAAGATTACTCCAATGGCTCCTAGGAAGAAGCATTGCCCAAAGACGGCATTAGCACACAGCACTAAATAATATTCGGTTTCCCCAAGTTCGAAGTTGGGTGCTTCCCTCGGAATCACCTACAAGGAACACGATTAAAGTTCAATAAACACTTAATACCGGCAGGAACAAGGACTTTTAATTAACACGGGTAACAGTAGAGGATATATCTACTAATAGATAAAGTTTGTTTGGTAAATCTAAAGACCAAAACCGAAACTAAGCAATTACTATTAATCTTAATATCTTATCAAATTATTAATCGAGCTGGGAATCTCTCAATATACCGTTATGACTTATGTGGAAAGTTCTTTTATCAGAGGAGAGAAACATGGTTACTATTATATATGTTAAGTATTCGTTATTAAACGAACAAATAAATACATACAAAACTTTTGTTCATTTAATTAAACAAACGGTCATGAGCATACGGCATGTTCATGTCGTTTGTCCTTTAATTTATTTTCTTTATTTACGTTCATTCAATTTATTCGTTTAGTTAACGAAATTCATTCATCTATGTTGGTTCTTCGATATCCGTTTACATATTATTTTTAATTTATTTATTGATTAAATTTATTTATTGATTAGTAATACTAATTGGCTAATCATATATCAAATCATTACCCAATTCGAATTAATTAGAACCAACCTCTAAGTCATGAAGTGACGTGAGAACAAAAATAAGTTCATTTTATTTGTTTATTCTCATTTATATTCGTTCATTTATATATGTTGACACATACGTAATCTATGTTACTTTGGCTGTTTATGAGCCGAGCCAAACCGAGCGAAGGCTTGCTTGTTTACAACCGAACCGAACGATTGAAATTTGAACCGAGCGAAAATTGAAACGAGCCAAAATCGAACCGAGCATTTCTGGATCGAAGATCGAGTGGTTTTTAAGCAGTATTTCAGTTTAAATTTTCAATAAGAAACAAGTTTGAATGTTGCAAATAGTATATTTTGTAAACAAATTAGTAGTTTTTATGCAAATATGTAATAGGTTGTAATCTTTTTATGAGAATTAAATTTAAATTGAGATATAATGAACACGTAAATAAACTTCTGGTATTCTCAAAATTTGAGGTAAACAAATAAAACTATAAAATTGACGGAATTGAAAATTTTTAAAAGGTTTAAAAAGTTGTATACTTATACTTATGTGTTGTTTATATATTTACATATTTGTTCATATAAAATTATATATAAAATAAATTAAAAATATTCGAGCCGAACCAAACCAAGCAGACCTTTGCTCGTTGTTTGGCTCGTTTACAAACCGAACAGAGCAGGGTGGCTCGTTTACAATCGAGCGAGAAAAAAAGCGAGTAATTTCCAAGCGAGCGAGTTCGAGTGACGAGTGGTTTTGACGTCCTACTTTAGATTGTTAAAGAATAGATATAAACGAACTCAAAACGCTAGCTTTCTATTTTTTAAGTAAAATAAACAAGAAAATTCATTGGTATAATTAGTGTTCGTTACCAAAGAGTGTTTGACCTAGTGATCGGTATCAAGATATTGGTATTGGATAAGGTTATAACTGTCCGTAAATAATTGTACCTTGAAGTCATTGTTGACGATCATTCCGACAATACAAAACATAGTAGCGGACAAACTAATAACCAGCTGAATCTCCAACACCAACGTATACGTAACCTCCTGTTTTGCCTTCACGTACATTAGTTCCACCAACGGCAACGAAAAACCATACAACACCGCGGCCGCCAACGTCATAACAAACCCCATCGCATACTCCTTCTTACTCTCTCCCTCCGGCCGGTCACTGCTCGTATGCAACGCTAGCACGGCTGCCCCAACCGTCAACAGCACCACCGCGTTCACCGAATAAGGTGTAAACTTTATTTTCACAAGAACGTAAGCGAAGAACGCCGTGAAAACGAGCTGGGAAGCTATTATTAACGAGGAGGTGGAGACCGGGAGGCGGGCTATGCCGTAAGAGTATAGATAGTTGACGGCGCCGGTTATGATTCCTATGAAAGCCGCCGCGAAGAATAACCTGTAATATGGTAAAATAATTTATTGATTCATTTCATTCAATAGTAGTTACAATATATAAATATAAATATATAGAGATAAACCAAGCTCGTGAATAACCTGTAATATGGTAAAATAGTTTATTGATTCATTTCATTCAACAGTAGTTACAATATATAAATATAAATATTTAGAGATAAACCAGGCTCGTGAATAACCTGTAATATGGTAAAATAGTTTATTGATTCATTTCATTCAATATTAGTTACAATATATGAATATAAATATATAGAGATAAACCAGGCTTGTGGGACCGATACAAATAAGTCCTAAGTACTATAATACTATGTTATCCGATATAACCTTGGACGCATGTAGATTGTTGTGGTTGTGTTGCGGTGGAAGTAGAGGAATATAAGGATGGTGATGATGAGTGGAAAGCCGGCGGTTTGGAGGCACGACAACAACCATACACGGTTGCCGCCGTGGATGAAGTAGAGGCGCATGATCAACGGACCACCGCCGGCTCCTATGGATAATAAAAGGCAGTTGAGGATTAGAAGGGTGTTTCTGGCAGCCATGTTAACTATGGTGGTGGTGGATGTGGTTTCTTTAGGGTTGTCCATGTTGTAAAATTATGGGACTCGTATGTTTACTTCTCTTAATTGTGTGGATTGTCTTGTGGAAAAGTGGAGGTGTGTACTACTTTACTACATATATATGGAGATTTATTTTTGAAAGTAGGAAAAAACTCAACAATAAGTGGTTGTATGAGAGAGAATTAATTAATTTGTTTGTAGGTGACTTGTTATTTGAATATTGGTTCCTAAAAGTTTTATATGTGTTGCCACCTCTACCTTTTGTTTGATTACATGAAAGTTTCATCGGTGTTTTTCTCGTTTGAAATGACGGAAATAGTTTGAATATTTTAAGATTTGCCAACTTAACACGATATTCGTATTAATCCCACATGAAAACCCGGATATGCGAAACAGAGTTTACCTAGCTTACACCGGTTAACTGAGCGCGCGCCATAACATCTTCAAAATCCACTTTGACCCGTAGAGGTTCAACTTAAGGAGATTCAGCTTAAGCATACAGCCACTAGCTAAATAGAAGCAATGAGGGTCTAAATCAAAGATCGGATATTATATATTAGAAGACCATTCCTCAATATGGCATCATCTGTTTATAATAGATAGAGGCACTCCTTCGATTCCCACCTTAACCTCTTCATAAAGATCCGGATACACTAGCTTATCTATCTCAATGATAAAATTAAATGGAGATAGAGGCTCACCTAGCCTTACACCCCCCCCCCCCCCTCTTCTTGAATTCAAATGTGGGACCGCCATTCACCATAACCGGAACTCTAGCTAGCTAACGATAAACACAACTTCATCCAGTCGATCCACTTATATTGAACCCCCATAAAAACACCATAACTTGAGAAAGATAATCTCAGCTTAGAATGTCTTACATATACGCCTTCTCTGATTATATTTTGAAGAGTATTAACCTTTTATTTTATTTTATTTTTTTAAACTATTCACCACCTCGTTCATAATAAGAACGTCGTCTAAGATTTTTTGAATCTGGATAAAAGTCGATTATGTGTGTGTGTGTGTGTTGTACATGTGCGTTTATTGGCATTTCAATTAAATTAATATGTGTTTTTTTAACGACCAACGAATCCCTTAAATGAGCTACTTATTAAATTCATCACATCATGATACACTAGCCTTTTAATCCGGGAAAACCATCACCTAAGGCCAATGTCCGTGAATACTTGTTCAAAGACATGACAGTGTAGTGATATAAAATCTGTTCAGTTCAAGGATCCAACTAGTGAACGCCGCCTACTCATCTAGTCTCTTGTCATGATTATCAGGTGTCACCACTCCACCACCCACTCACTCACAAATTAGTTAATGGTAAGTTGTTGGAATTACTCAAGTCAACCACGTTAATAAAAACCACACAATAAAGAATGTCTTGCTTATAAATTTTAGTTTTAATTTTGTCATGTAACAGAAAATTACATAGTTCTTGGAACTTCACTTTCAATTTCTCTGTCATAATATTGGTGGGGGCTTCCGTTTCTCTATTGTGGACGAGATTTATGAGGAGCCAGCCATATGGCTATTGATGGTTGGAGTCGTAGAAAAATAATGACTCCCACGTTGACTAAAATGATTTCGTTGAAATTCATTATTTAGACAGGATAACTCAAGACACCCTGACTCAAACTCTGCATGTTACTTAGGATTACGGTCATATCATATTCAAGAATCATGTATAATCATGTTCACGAATTATATAATCAATTAAAGATGATATAATCATTTTTATTAATTCAAGAAACAGAAGAATCAGATAAGCACTTGTTCGAATAACCTATCTTGAATTGCGTAATGGCTGATCTTCAATTGAAATTCGTAATCCAATCAACAATTCGCAATCCAACAAGGCACCAATTAAAATTCCTCAATCACAAGAGTACTAATAATGCAAGTTGTAAAATACCGCTAATATACCATAATAGAGAAATATACACCACTAAAAACGTCTATACCCCAAGCTCCATCTAAGGTAAACAAAAGTATATGAAAACTATACCCATAAGAAACTCTATGTCGTATTACATACCCTAAAGGTCCATAACCTTAATAAGATGTCTTTTAAATACCTATCTAGTTATCCAAGATCATGTCCTTCGAGAGATAGAAGTTTAGCAAATTCAAATTAATTCGGTCATCCCACATCATTTTGGCATGCCTCTGTATGTTCCCCGTCCGTAATAAGGGTTTCCATGGTTTGCACAGGAGTCGTCACTTGTTATCTCTTCATATGCCCAAACCATCTCAATACTCCTCCCTTATCTTATGTTATCTTATCTAAGATACATGCAACCCCAAATTTCTCTCAAAAAGTACATTTCTTATTCGATCCATCCTTGTTTATTCACACATCCACCTCAACATCCTCATCTATGTTGCCTCCAGCTTTACGGTTTCGCCTTCTTGATTTGCTTAGCAGTCAATTCCATATAACATAGTCAGTCATACTACAACCCTATACACCCCCCCCCCCCTATTCTCGTAGGAATATTTTATTACACAATACTCGTGTACGGCTTTCTATGTCACACCCCGACCAAAAGCAGCGAAACATGTTGGGGCACGACAGATTGCACATGAACACAATGAAACTATTAAAGTTACAATATTTAAACAACTTATTCATTTCATTCAACATCATATAACAACACAACTTGCTCATACAAATAAAACAAAGTACAAAAAATAAATAGTTCATTTAACTAACACCTAAACGGTCCAAGATAAAATAACATCTTCAATTCTTCAGTCAATCAATTATCAAGCATGTAACATTGCATAAAATATATTTTGTCAACACGTATGTTGGTGAACAATTTTATGGTTTTTGTATATATAATATGGGGCAAAAATCCACAACTTATATGTGAAACCGTAAACAAAAGCAGCTGTTTGGATTTTCGGTATCCTCAACCAGCAGTATGTTCAGGATAACTTCAAGATATGGCATCTTCCGAGATAACAGGTATCCTAAATATATTGTATAATTTAACAATTCGTTCGCTACTTTCCTTGTTTACCAGGTCAAAGGAGTTGTCAAGATTGCCAAAAGACCCGGACATGTCGTTATTAGAACGTGGCTGAAAAGGAAACGTGTTCATTAAGGGGAATAACGGCTAATTGATCTAGTCCATAGTTTCCTAAATTGTAGAAAAGTTTGTTAGCTTTATTTTTATTATAAATAGAGCGATAACTCAGATCATAACACACACTTAGCACACGAGACTTACTAGTACTCGCATTTTCTGAAATCACGATCGAGTTTCAGCTCCACACTTGTAACCACTTTGTTATTAATAAATCGGTGGTGATAGTTTTCACCACCCGGGGTTTTTTTCTTGTTATCCTAAGGATAACGGGGTTTTTCCTCGCAACAAATCTCTGTGTTCAAGCCATTTTTACAAGCACTTAGTCTCATTTTACTAATTTGGTTGTAAAATCACGTTTGTTAATTTTTGACCAAAACAGCAGCAATTTAAGTATATAAATCATAAATAAATGAGACTTCTTTCTAATAGGTTTTACGAAATTACAAGGAGAAGCGTATAATCATACTTATTGAGGTTAAGGTTGAGGATGAGGCCAACCAACAATAGCAATAAACATTTAACAATTAAT
This sequence comes from Bidens hawaiensis, assembly GCF_021521415.1. Taxonomy (NCBI): domain Eukaryota; kingdom Viridiplantae; phylum Streptophyta; class Magnoliopsida; order Asterales; family Asteraceae; genus Bidens; species Bidens hawaiensis. The sequence continues at coordinate 226,109 of NW_027505135.1, forward strand.
CATATGAGGCATATAATACACAACTAGGCTATTATTCCAAGTAACACATAACCTAGAGTTTGTGGTTTGAGGATTTAAGTCTCAGATCATTTTTGTTTGAGTAAGTATGCAAGCTACCCCCCCCCCCCAAGTGTACAAGAGAAAACGGGGATTAAATTACTCATTTGAAAAAAGTAACGTTGATGATAAAAAACTTAGAATAAATCTTCAAGTAAGTGAGCCCAACAGTTCGGTTTTACGTGTGTGTCCTATATTGAAATTTGAAAGACCTTGAGTTAATATGGAGTCTTGAAGATGGAATATAAATAGTGTAATAGTTTATAAAACAAGGTTGGGGTTTTCAGGATTTTAAGTTATATTTTACAAAATACGGTTAAATAAAGTAAGCATACATGAAATGAGATTTACATGAAACCAGGTCTTTGATGTTTAGTTTTACTCGACCTTTGTTAAGTTTTACATAGGGGAGTTGGTTTAGTGCAACTGTGCAAGATCCCACTAACGTAAGCACCAAGAGCTGACCTTTTAAAGGTTTGTTTGGTTTAGTCGTTTCGGGACTTGAAAAAGTACCAAATCAGATCCAACTTACCATAAGATTTAAATATATGGATTACTTCAATAAAATTAGTAGTTTAAACAAGTTTGAGAATTTTATTAAAGCCCCAACTCGGGTTTAAGCGAGTGTAAATCGGCTCGATTTTGATATAAAACCAAGTTTGGTTCCAACACACCATAAACTTATAAATATAAATAATATAAAATGAAAAAAAAAGGTCATGAAAGATTTTTGGTGGTTTGAACGGTGACTAGCTCGTTAAAACGAGAAGTTTGATTTTTACTCAGTTTTTACCCGAAACTTGGTTTAAGCCAAGATTTATTCCAACACTTCCAAAATTCTAAATAATATGAGTAATATAAAGTAAAGCATAACTAAAAAGATAGGTTGAACTTTTGGTGGTTTGAACGTTGACTAACTCGTTAAGACGAGCGTTTGGTTTTACTCGGTTTTTATCCGAAACTTGGATTCAAGCCAAGTTTTATTCTAAAACTTCCATATCAACCATATAATAACCAAAATACAAAGAAAAACTCAGATCTAAAGTGTTTTATGCAACATGGTTACTCAAAAGTTAACTAAAGTGCTTAAACGAGTGTTCAGTTTTGGTTCGGTCTTTGACTCGATATGAGATCGAGGATGGTTACCATATGTCCAAAACAATAGAACTAAAATAAAGTAAAATTCCCATATCTAAACTCAAATAGAAGGTTAAACAAGTACACTTTCCTAAAAACAACCAAGCAGGCCTAAAATGCATAAATATGTGTTGGAATGCCCAAAAACCTTAAACAAAGATGAAAAAGGTTTTATTGAGATAAAATAACATAGAACAACTGAAAATATCAAAATCATTTGCCCGAAATGGATTGAAATGCATGATTCGGATATGTTGACTTTCAAAGTCAAACTTAACCAAAATTAGTTAGAACAAATTGCAAGTTCAAACAATTTGGGAGAAGAAGTAGAGGATGAGCAGGAGAAATGGCTGGGATTGAAGGAGTATTTACGGGGAATGATTAGGGTTTAAGGCAAAGGTGCATTAACATGTCCGGTGGATAATCGGTGCACTTTGATTCTTTTGTTTAAATTATTTTTGAATTAAATAAATTATAGCCAGAGATAAAAACATGTGTAGAGGGTTCTAGAATAATTATGGGTTAAGCCTTGGTCGGTTCAGATGGTTAAACACGAGCTAGAACCTTAAACGAGCTTAAATGAGCATGAAAACAAAACTGTTGTTGCAGCATGCTGGTCCCTCTACGCGGCTAGCCATGGGGGGCCTCGTCGCACTACGAGGTGAGTGATTTTTTGGTAGAAAGTTTTTTTTTTACTACTTTGGTCCGTATAATAGTTTAAAAATGATTTTTAACACGATATAAGCGAGTTAAGGACCAGTAAAGGTGATATAACAACATGATAAGTGCGAAACATGATTATAACATAAAAGTTCAATATTTTATTAATATCCAAAGATCCGAAAACAAAACGGGTCATGTTTACAATACGAATGCGAATACAAAAACAACCCGAAAATGGCAAATGCCACATTCTACTTGCACCAAATTGCTTGAACATGTTGGGCTACATCACTGCATATGTCCTTGTCTCTCTAGGCAAACGATCCAAAATACTAGAACTTGGTTGTCAATGGGAAAAATACACCTTTTATACTGATTGAGTGTTCTCTTAATTGTTTGCACAACTGAAGTTATAGTAAAGTTACTCGATTTAGAGCCGCTTATATAATTGTATGTAAACCTTTGTGCTCTAAGGTCGTCACACCTCTAATTACTCATTCAACATCACTTTATTCTCTTCTACTATAAAATATCTTTAAGCGTGCACCACGGAATTGACTCCCGAGATGACTGGACGGCTCATCAAAGAACCATAAAAAAGAAATGGCGTCAACGCAGATCCTTGATGAAGTCTCACCTTCACAAGAGTATGTATCCCCAACATGTATTCTGACACTTGTTTGGACTCTGTTATATATATCGTTAATTACATTTATATACCTCAAATGAACCCCTCTCCGTTATGACTATTCCAAATTACTCAACGTGGCACACTATCGTAAGCCTTGCCTCTAGGTCCATAAACTCCATATACAAATCTCGTTTCTTATCCTTATACTTTTCCATAAATACTTTTCCATAATTCTTATATGAATTACCCTTCCTCACAATATCAAAGCATAACTAAGGAGTTTAATTTCTATGTAGCTAGCACAACAATGAGCATAGATAAGGCGTCACCATATATGTACTTGGCAGTGGTGTTAGAAACCTATGAGAATTTAATCAAATATAAAAATACCTTACGCCCTCGTTACGAAAAATGGTGTGCTTTTCCGCTTTACACCTTAAATCCGGATCGTATCGTCTAGGTGCGCCTCACGCTTTTTAAAACCTAGAGATTTTTGTGTTCGAACTTTTAAAATTATTATTTATTGTGTTCAACTTTGCTTCTTTTTTTTTTTTTACAGAAAGACCAAGCGTGTCCGTCTTCTGTTAGAAGTTAGACTCGATTCATGGTCAACAGTAAACTTTATTATTATTTATTATTATTTTTTGTCATTGATAACAATAATCAGAAGATACCAAAGAGTCTTTGGCCTAGTGGTAGTAGGGTATTAGGTATATACATCCATACCAAGATGGTGATGGTTCAAGAATGAAGTCGGTACAATACTGAAAAATATTGATACCAAAAGGAGTCGAAAAATATACCAAATACCGTAACTGTTTTGTTGGTTCGATACTAATACCATTGAAAATACAAAAAGACTCCAAAGCTGAATGGTATCGAAACTGAAAACATGAAAAACAAATATTAGTTTCAGTATCGATAATGTTCAGTTGGTGTCGGTTTGATATGGGATCATTACTTGCCACAAGATTGTTCATCCCATGTTTAGGCTGTAGATTTAAATGTAGCATTAAAGAGTGTGATTTTATAATTTTAAAGAAAATAATTTTAGGACATGGTGACACCGACACCATATATGCACATGCTGCACGCCAAAACAAGTGGTTACTGTCACACCTTACTTCCTAAATTTCAAGCTTGATTTAGACATATACTTATATTTTTTGTCCACATTTATGACGTCGTCATTTTATTCATTTGAACAATGATGGAAAATACTTAAGTTATGTGTCTCGTCAGCTTGCATGACAGTCACACTTTATATGTTGTTATCCATACACGACGCATATGTATATGCAGCGTATATGTTGGATAAAAACATATACGTTCACAACTTCTAACAATCGACATGACATTATATAGAGTAGATAACTACACTTAAATCATTTGTTCTAACTTTTCAATTGTTTAGTTTTGTTCACAAGTATTAAAAACCATTACTTCGCTCATCATTTACCGTAAAAACCATCAACACAGGATCATGAACAGCGAGATCAAAACGTTTCAAGATTGAGAAATCACTCATGCTCTCAAGTTAGAGAATGAAACTATAAATGGTTTTATTGATCAAACATTAAATGGTTATAAAACCAGTTGAAAGTAGGTTCATAGCTCTTGCATTCAACTGCAACCCATAACACCATCTGAAATTATAAACCTCAATCCTTTAGCAAGGACATAAAAACGCAACCACCGAGCGTCATCAATCATCATCCACAACTAGTTAATTATTTCTGTAGCAACGGCAGTGCGTTTGAAACGTTGCGTGTTATTCGATCGTGTATGGGCTCCTGCACACAAGAGCATAACTTAATACCAGATTATTATAATTATTGAAATAACTTAACTTTTGTAATCATTCTACAAGTAGAAGAGGCGTTCACCATAGTCTCGGGTATCTCAAATTTAGATTTTGTAATTGTCTCAAACAAGAAAATGTATCTGCAATTCAAAAGGCCCAAGTAAATAATCAATTGAAACAAAAAGACAAGTTTGATAATTGATAAACAGTTAGTTAGAATTATAATAATAGTAAGGGAGTACCGCCAAGCGAGTTCAGTAACAAGGTCTTCAGGAGCATCAGGGAGGACCTAAATTGTAATAATAATTTATAAAAATGTTTCAAGATTAATATATATAGAAGTAATACCTAAGCAGATATATCTGCATGCAATGCTGTTAAAAAGTATGGTGATACTTACCTTGTCCTCATAAGGATTGCAGTGATCTTTGAACCACAGCCTCAAAAACTCCTAAGATTCAAAAGTCAAATGATAAATGATTGACCAATAGCAAAAATTACAGGTTTGACTAACCGAACTTGATAATAATAAACAAGTATCCAAAGAGACGAATAAGACCTTATCGACATTCTCTGGTTCAAGACCGTTCTTGAAACGGGATTCGTAAGAATGGGCTAACCAGTATCTGCTTGAGTCGGGCGTATGGACCTGCATAAACGGACCATGAATTTGTGTTATCAGTATGAACTATACATAGATTATGTGACTTCAACTTGCTATGGGTGTGTGTATGTGTTTGAGAGAGAGAGACCTCATCTATTAACAGCACCGAACCGTTATGGCTCTTGCCAAATTCATATTTTGTATCGACTAATATCACACCATGTTCTAATGCGACACGCTGTATTAACAAAAATTAACAAAAAGAGCTGTTAAGAACAATAAGAAATACTAGGAGAATAAAAAAGGCTGATTTTATCAAACTATTTTTGCATATCAAAGGCATATAACAAATAAGATCAAGAAAAAAAATCTGACTAATAATGTTAAAAAGCAATCATACAAACAAATTTTAGCACACATAAATGGCCCGTTCATTCTATTGATATGAAGGTCGAAAAGGAGGCCTGCCTCCTAGTTGAATGTCATTTTGCAAAATAGATCTAGAACCAAGTGCAAAATGGAGGGGTCTCATCCTTTACACTTGCTAAGCCTTTCTATCAACTCCATAAAATTACATATAACAAGTCTGGTTCCGTACTTTCGTTCCTAACCCGGCAGCCAACCCAAAAAGAACAGCTAGATGACATTATTTATGTTGGCATATAGCTAAAACAGCTTGCATATGACTCAAATTTTGTTCAAGTCACAAATGACAAACCAATATCTATTAAAAATGCATTACGTTTTTTAATACGCTTAACATTAAAATTAAAATGTACAATTTGAGCTAATAAAGAACTAAGATAAATTACCTGGCCGTACTCGAACAAACTTAATGCTTTGCTACTTGCTTCATCATAATCAGCTTGACTCATCAACCCTTGTTTGACAATCTGCAGCACATGTATGGAATAACATACATATTCAAAAAATACTTATTATCCATTATTTTCTGCAAGTTTTGGTGTCATTATTTTGGTCCACTAGATTCCCTATTTTTAACTACCAAAAGGTGTTTAGACAGGTAATTAGCATAGAGCAATCAAACGAACCCATAAACCATGTGTAGTGTCAAATGTCGCAAATTTTTAAAAACATAAGGAGTGTGTGTGTGATTGTGTACATAGACATAAACTTGTAAGCAAACTGAATGTTCAGTAAACCGTTCGGCAAGCTCGTTTATTTAATAAGCAAGGTAACATCAACACATTTTTTTGTTCATTTAGTTAAACGAACAAACATGAACGCATGTATTGCTCGTTCATTTATGTACGTGAACTTTCATTTGCGTTCGTTCATTCAAGTTCTTTAGTTTAAGTTTGTTCATTACCTCCATTTATATATTCATTTAAAATATTTAGGCCCTTTACGTTTAGTTTAGTTTATGAAGTCATATATCACCTCTTACATTTTACGATAGTTTAATTAAATTAAACATATTGATGTTCACAGTTATTTTTAACTGGTATTCGCTCCGTAATGTCCATTCATCTATGTTCAACTATGTCCGTTCGTTTAAGTTCGTGAATTGCTCGTTTATACTAGTAACAAAACTAGTAATAGACGAACACAAGCGAACATGCTCGTTTTCTTAACGAATGAACACAAACAAACAAAAATACGTTCTTTTAATTGTTCATGTTCAACCATTTGTTCGGTTAAAGTTAAATGAACAGAAGCATGCTCATTCGTGTTCGTTAGGTTCTTTACAAGCCTACACAGACATGAGCCACTTCGTTTATTACAAACATTAGAGCAAGAACTTAGGAAGGCTTATTTCTCGCTCATTTAAAACATTTTTCCAACTCAAAAACCATAATTAATTTTTAAAACGTAACAGCATTCATCAAAACACCATTAACTGGTATTCGCTCCATAATGTCCATTCATCTATGTTCAACTATGTCCGTTCGTTTAAGTTCGTGAATCGCTCGTTTATACTAGTAATAAAACTAGTAATAGACGAACACAAACGAACACGCTCGTTTTCTTAACGAATGAACACAAACAAACAAAAATACGTTCTTTTAATTGTTCATGTTCAACCATTTGTTCGGTTAAAGTTAAATGAACAGAGGCATGCTCATTCGTGTTCGTTAGGTTCTTTACAAGCCTACACAGACACGAGCCACTTCGTTTATTACAAACATTAGAGCAAGAACATAGGAAGGCTTATTTCTCGCTCATTTAAAACATTTTTCCAACTCAAAAACCATAATTTTTGGCATTGATGTTCGATAATAAGAGAAACATACAACATATAAGTATAACAATATATACAGACCTCCTCTGGAGTAATAGGAACATCATGATCTGCAGCTTTAGTAGTTGGTGTGATTATATTTGCCGGTAGCCTCTCGTTTTTCACCATTCCTTTTGTGTAATATTAAAAAAAGCTTACAAGTTAAAATATGATAAAGAAGTGAAAGCAGTGCAAATGGTTTGACTACAAACCTTCAGGAAGAACATTGCCACAGTAATTTCGGACACCATTCTTGTATACAGTCCATAATGAAGTATCAGTACTTCCGGTCACGTATCCTCTGACTAAAAAAGGTTAAACAAAATAAATATTATTTAACAATAAACTGATTAGTACATAAAAATAAGCATGTATAGATTAGCATCTAGGTATAACAATGAAAAGAAGATATTGGCATATGTTAAGAGTCTAATTAGCATCAATCTACCAAGATGAAGAATATAAAGTATTAGTGAATGGTACACAATTAGGAAAAAGGAAAAAATTTATTTTTTTCTCATAATATATGACATTTTAACATTCAAATATCTCTCAAACAGTTAAATTAAGTCAGTCAGACATTGATTTTCAATGTACAAAGGGTGTGTCAAGTAAGGCTTGAAATTTCAAGTTAGCTAACAATGAGCTTAGCATAATAAAAATTACACTTTGGGTGGCTTTTGATCAATTTGACCCCTTTAGCTAACCTTTTTGCCAATTTCATCCCTTAAGCACACAATATGTCAATATAACAAAGGTTAACCCATCTGTATATGTATGAGTCAAAACTGCAACATCTAATACCAACCCTGAATTTATGCTTTTGAAAGTCAGCTTATCTAATATTTTGTGGCACATGCATGTGTTTGTGTATATATATATATAATCATTACAATGTCCTGAATAACTTATACAAAATTGTATTCTTCAATTATTGCTTACTTTCATTACTAATGTCACGGGCAGGTTAGGTAACTGGTTGAGAGATTATGATCGAAACGAGAAATTATTAAGTGATCAAAACAGGTCAGGTCGAGTTGACCACCAACATTCTCATAAAGTTTTTAAATTTTATAAATGAATGGTCAAATAACAATTAAGGTGACTTTCAACCATTCCACTCGTCATTGTTACATTCCAATTTTCAACTCATGTTCAAATAAGCATACAGATTACCACCTATAAAACAGATTACTGATCGGTTATCTTCAAGCAACAAGTTACTGTTTCAAACTGTAAGGGCACATAATGTAACTATAATCCTAAATGCGGCACTTACCAACAAATTCCACAGGGAAAACAGAGCATTTCTTTGCAATGGTAACATTTTGATCAGGAACAGCTATTATCGCATTGGGAGCAATGTGCTGAGTTTGGTTAAACCACCATAAACTCGTATCATTAAGAACCTGCAACATATCAGCAATTTACCAATCATTAGCAAAATCTCAACCAGTCAACTCACAAAAGAAAACTCACTCCGAAAGTGGTCGCATAAAAAAATCACCTGTCCTTTGAATGGAATTGAAGCAAGAACTCTATCAAAGGCACTCTGTCGATCCGTTGTCACCAGCACAAGATAATCCCCTCCATCATAGATATCTCTAACCTATAAAATGTCACATTAACAATTCAATATAACTTGGTTAACCAAAAAAAACAATTCAATATAACTAGGGAAGTAAATAAAACCAAAAGCTTGGGCTTGGCACGCTTATTATTTATTAATTACTATATATACGTTTTTAATTATTTTTATATAATGAGAAAAAACTTAAACAAGCCTAAGCTCGGGCCAAGCTCGTCTAGAAACTTAAACGAGCCACACTTTGGTTGTGCAATGTGAAATTAATACATTGAAGTCTAAAAGGGTAAAACTTAAAACTACACAAGGCTCGTTAAGATTCGACAGGCCTAAACGAGCTTCCTATACAAGGCTTGAGCTTGAAGAAGCCCGGCTCGTTTCGAGCATTTTATCGATCCAAGCTCGAGTAGCTAGCGAGCGGCTCGTTTACACTCCTAAAAATAACCAAACATACAATTTTATCTTTTATTATTATTATTATTATTATTATTATTATTATTATTATTATTATTACTACTACTACTACTACTACTACTATTATTATTATTATTATTTTACTGTAAACCTAACCTAGCCAATTGCACAAACTGATTGAATAATAATAATAATAATAATAATAATAATAATAATAATAATAATAATAATAATAATCAAGCAGCTTATTTACCTTGCCTCTGGTTTTAGATTTAAGAGCAGGAATATTAAGATGAAGATTGGTCTCGGAGAGGCAATTATGAAGCGAGCTTTTAGCAGCATTAATAACTTCATCTCTACGGCCACTGCTTCTTAAATTATTCAAACTCGCTTCCTGTTCTTGCTGCTTCGTTGCCATTACTATCGAAACCTTCGGCAATCGCTGCGAAATGAAATTGAGTTTTGCTGTTGATTGAAACGGTAAACTGTTGGATGATGGTGAGATGATGACGCCTAGGGTTTTGGGAGGGTTTAAGCCTGGAATACACGCCATTTGTTTTTACTCTCTATCGAATGAATTTGTGGTTTTAAGCAATTTTAAAGCAGCAATCTTTAGTAAGAATTAGGGATTATTTTAAGCCCTCCATTTTGGCATTTTTAACACACTTTAGTTATTCCGTTTTGGTATTTGACCAATTTTGACCATTTCATTTTGATGTATTTGATACTAGGATATAGCATGTGTAATACATGGGTGGTTAAAAAAGTGTAACAAAAAAATTAAATTTAATAATAGACATAATAACATACCTTATGGATTCATAAGATATTAATAATGATAAATAAAATTTTATAATTCATAGTTATCAAAATCTCATTTAATATAACATTTAAAGTTATATTTGTAACTTTGTTAGTAAGTATATAAATGATAATAGTATTAAAAATAACTTATTATGTGTAAATTATAATTTTAAAAATTTTGATGTATTTGATAATACACCTATGTGGATGGCTTAATTAAATGACATGTGGAACTATGTATTGCTTTAATACAATAATTAGGTGTTTTCACCATTTTATTTTGGTATATTTGACTAGTTTTAACTTTCAACATATTTGACTCAAAGATAATTAGGTACCTTTCAAGGTCGATTATTTCGTTTCCAGGATGGAATTGGATAGGATTCTATTTAAAGAAGCTTTGGCATTTCGGGGGTGTGAACTTCAATGATTTTGAGTGTAATGACTATGCTTTTTGGTAAGAGTCTTCGAATCACCTTCTGATCACATGTCTGGTGGCGAATATAGTTTGGGGTCAATTTTGCGCATGGTTTAAAATTATAGTGTCATGGAGAGTTTACTCGGTTAGACAGATGTTAGACTTTGGTCTCAACCAAGCAGGTGATAAAGAGGAAATGAAGACTATCTAAGCAATTTTTAACAGCATTTTGAATGATTTGGAAATGCAGGAATGAGCAGATATGTAATGAGAAGAGGTTCGACTCACAAAAATGGTGTGACATTCGTCATTTATAAAAACCCGAAAACCCAAACCATTTTAAAATTTTGATACTTTTCGGATTATTAATAAAATCTCCGCATTTATTGAGTATTGATTATGTTACTTAATTGTTTATAATTATTGGTATTCTTCAAGACGGGTCAACCGCCTTCTTCTCATCCTCTCTAAATTCCTGCCATTTGACTCGTTTTTCCAAGTATTGGATGAACCTAGACTATTTTATTATTGATAACTAACTTCCTAATTCACCACATTGAGCCAAAGCTCATTAATTTGGTGATTAGTATTGCTTAAGACTAGCCTTATGACTAGCTTATGCAATTTCAGCCTTGTTATTAACGATTTGAAACCTATACAAAGCCTCTCAAACTTCTACAAATCATTCACTACAACACTTTACACTTTCAATTGTGTTATTGCTTTTCAAATGGTGCAAAAATCCAAGTTTCAAGTTCTTCTTTCTTCTTTGATATTCCATCCTCGAGTAATTGTTGTCTTATTTATGTACAACATATTATGTGATCATCATCATGTTGACACTCTAAATTAACAACCGTGGTTGTGTTTTCACTATCACTCGTCGGCACGTTAATGGTCGGTTAAAAATAAGTTTTAAGTTAAAAAGTAACTTTTGCAAAACTAATAAACAAGACTAAGAATTTCTAACATGTCACGTCATCTTATCATTTCAAACATGTTAGATATAAACCCGAATCAAACCGAGTTCATGTCCAACCAAAAACATGAACCACTCGTTAAACTTGTTTTATTAAATAATATTTGGCTTGGAAACGATCCGAAATCATTAAAATTAACTAATAATTATTATAACCTTTATTTTTATTTTTTTTCTAAAACTAAAATAAAATTGATTAAAAATCAAATAACTAACCTATTTCATTTAACTTATAAAAATAGAACAAAAATATATTTTTAACAAACTTTTCGTTTAAGAATTATAAACCGAACATGTCGGCCATCTATTTCTTGTCTTTCCTCAACCTTATTTTGATCATAGTTATCTATTTATCTAGGGTCACTTATTGAACCGAACCCTGTCGATTTAATCGCTTAAAGACATCTTCGCTTATTTACTCATTCTTGCTTATTTAACATGTGAGTTCTTCATAACCCATTTTAACGTTTTATAATATGTTGGGGGTAGCACGTCACTAGTTTTTTTTCTTTCGTTAGTTATGTACTTGTTTACAAACCGATTCACTTATATCGCATATGTTAATATTATTCTTGCATATTGTTTATGATTATACGTGAATTATGTGCAACGTGTTTACTGTTTTTATGGTGGAAGTTACGCAAACGTATACACATAGTGGGAGGGTCCGACGGGACGTACCTGCGCCGTCTAACGTTACGACTTCGGTTGTTTACGTAAGGTGGTTCTCATTTCCCCGACTTCTACGGCTTCGGCTAAATGAACGGGAGGACGACACTATTTGATTTCAATTACATTCTGTTTGAATATTTATTGCATTACGATCGTTGAATCGCGCATTTTATATATATTTATATATGCACAAACTTATGAAAACTCACCAACATATGTTGTTGACAAAATATATTATTTTAAACGTGCTGCAGGTTGATACGATGAAGTGTCTTGACAAGAAAACTAGTTATACCTTAGGATTATTTCAATGAATAATATTTGTTTCATTTAGATGTAATGTTGATTGTCTCATTATCAAACTATTTGTGTACTTGCGATATTATGGAATAAAATAAATATATTGTCACTATTAATAGTGTTACGAGCTTATGAGTGATCTGTACGTTGCATCCGGGCGTATTCCGCTTAAAGCCAAGGTATTACAAATAGTGGAGATGATCAAGGAGGAAGCTTTGTTTTACATTATAATAATTGTAATTGGGAATGTAATATGATTTTGTATCAACTAGTAACTATAATTTGGGCATGTGGTGCTTTGGTTTAGTACTTTTGGGCCGAGTACTTTCGGTTTCTTTTTATACATATGCCGTTCAAAAAAGAAACCCATTTTTTTGCTTACATTCAAAAAAACTTGGATCCCTAGTTGAACATGAGCAATCTGATGAAACATATACTTTTACCATTATTTGGATGACTAGTATGCTAATCAATTATATTGTTTAAATAAACGACAAATTTTTCAATAACTTGTATTGTTTTAAGTAAAGTGATTTATAGTAAATGACATCTTTTAAGGTATATATATATATATATATATATATATATATATGTTTAAGTTCAGGAGAGAAGTCAAGTTATTGTGAGAAGTCTATTCAGCCAATCAGAATTTTAGTTTTTTTATTTTCTTTTATTTAAATATGAGGGCAGTATAGTAAATGAACAAATGTAATATATATAGAAACTACTTAATTATTTACATGTTTATATATTAACATTATATTTGACCTATAATTATTTAATTATTAACGTAATAGTGACCATATCCAGAAATCAAAACCAGATCATATTGAAGATAATCAATCACCCCTAAGTTCTTATTGTTATCCACATAAAAAACAATCAAGTCTTTAATTCAAACACAATCATCCTACATTAAGAATCGTACAAATTCTCCGATCAATTATATTGAACTCGATCTTCATTCACCACCATTTATCATTAAAGAATGTCTTCACTAAACCTATTTTTAGGCGCTGATTGACATGGTAAGTATTCACAATACCAATACATTTACCTACACTCAACTACATTTAAGTTTTTTGGTATCACAATACCAATACATTTACCTACACTCAACAACTACATTTAAGTTTTTTGGTATCACAATACCAATACATTTACCTACACTCAACTACACATACTACATTTTTTACCATACACATCCTACACTACGGATACAATACACAAAATTAAATACACATCCTACACTACCATACATTGTCATATGCTATACAATAATAGTCCACGTCCTACACTACAGATACGATACATAAAATTTCATACACATCCTACACTACATATACAATACACAAAATTACATGCACATCCTACACTACCATACACTATCACACAATAAGAGTTCACATCCTACACTACAAATCATACACATTTTAAAGCAAACATACACATACTATACAAAATATAATCCTACATTGCTACACACTAAATATTTTTTTCAAACACTAGCACATTTGATAAACATAAACATGAGAATCTGGAAAGTTTTTTAATCATTGAAACTACAACTAAAAAAACAAGTGTAGGTTTATCATGTAGGTGTAGGACATTTAAAAAAATGTTGGATTTTTTTCCCGTGATGCAGTGTACAAGTTCAACCAAAACAATATAAATTTTCAACTTTCATATATTATACTAATTTTATATAAATGCATTTTTGGCAACTAAGATGACAAAAGCATGATCAAAGGAATTCTCTTAGACAAAAAGTGGGTTTCTATATTTATCATAAGAAGAAAATTACAAGACTATCCTTTATTTATTAAAAATCATTAAAAGTAGTTACCATTAATTACAAAAATACCATAACTAATGTATGACATAGATCATTTTTAATCAACGGTTAGAATTCACTTCTCACAATAAAATGATTTCTCTCCTGAACCATCCCCTATATATATATATATAGGATGAGGATCATGTGAGAACTTTTTAGGAATTGAGAACTATGAGAACCAATTTGGATCACAAAAAAACCCTAAAATAAAAAAAACACAAAAATAAAAAAAAACTCAAAAATAAAAAAAGTAAAAAAACCAAAGTTCTTATTTATCATCCCGGTTTCTTAAAAAAAACATAAAAAAATAAAATTTATCGGTTTAGCTAAATTATACATATATGTATAATATGTACATATATGTACACACATGTTTTTTTCCTATACACATATGTATAATTTAAGGTAAATGATAATGTACATATGTGTACATTACGTAACTAGAGATTAAATGAAAATATACATATGTGTATATGTATAATACGAATTAAAAAGAAAAAAAAATCGGTTTTTTTTATTATACATATATGTATAATATTTACGCACATGTTTTTTTCTATACACATATGTATAATTTAAGGTAATGTACATATGTGTACATTACGTAACTAGAGATTAAATGAATGTATACATATATGTATAGGTATGATACGAATTAAAAAAAATCGGTTTTTTTTATGAAACCAAAATGAAATATAAGAATTTTGGCTTTTTTACTTTTTTAAAATTTTCATTTTTTTTTGTTTTATAATTTTTTAAATATTTTTTAGAGGTTTTTTTTAGTGGTCCAAAATGGTTCTCAAAGTTCTCAATTTGCTAATGGTTCTCTTAGGTTCCTTACCCTATATATATATTATATATATATATATATAGAAAATGGTTTAAATAAAAATAAGTAGTTTTGTAAGAATAGTAAGAACAATTAGATTATTGACACGTGTCATTTCTTTTAATTTAAGAAAAATGGCAGTTATGTAATTACATATTTGCAGTTAATTAAATTAAAAAATCATTAAAATCATTTAGTTGCTACAATTAAGGGTGAACGTGATCTTTGTTTTATATTAACCAAAAAAATCGATCATTTATAATTGATTCATCCATCACATGATTGAACAGTGAAGTGCTTTAGTTATTTGATCTTCAAATAGTATTTTAGTTCATGTTAAATTCTATATTGTCAATTAATTATGCAAACCTTTAATGAATACTTTCTATTTTCTAACACACGATACAATGTGTTTAACCAATTAGCGGTAGTTTATAATTATAAATCTTTTGAACTGATTGTTTATTTATTTTTGTAGTTATTTATAGTTTTGTAATCTTTTTTTGTTACTTGGACCACTGATTGTTAATACTTGTGTTTTATTTATATAAAATGAATCCACTATGTACATAAACACAACACTGTACATGTACATGTGAATAATCTTTAACACACAAAAAAACACAATTAAGCTGATTAATCTTTTAATATAAAACACACAACATAGAAATCAATAACACACCACCACCATAAACTATAATACATTAATTGACTTTTCCAAAGATTCGAGGGGATAAACCCAGCTTTTAGTTTTGACAACTTCCGCATCAGATTGTTTTGATTTTTACACATGTCCCATGCACCTCGAATGCTAGTTCAACACACAATGGAATAGTCATCTCTTACACACATAAATAAATTAATAACACGCCAACAATATAAACTAAAACACTATTGCCTATATCATAGTGTTTTGAATTTTAATCTCTATTTTCTCTTTCGCCTTGTCCCCTGCTCCTTGGTTGCAACTTAAACACACAATGGAACGCGAATTAAACACACTTTCTGAAACTTTTGCATGATCAAAACGTTACCGTGTTTTGGATACGGGATAATGACAGATGATTTATGGAGGATTATATAGATTCTGTTTAGAAGATTATAACAATTTTTTTCCGGTTTTAAAAATTGGGTTATTTTATCTTGATAGTAGCCTAAATAATAGCATCAGTTATTTATTTGATTGATAAAATTGACGGTTTTTAATTTTTAATAATTTGTTTTGACAATATTGCCCCTAACAAATTATGGAGGAAGGCCATATTTAAGAAACTATATGATTTTTTGGTGACTTTCAATCTTAATCATTGGATGTCTTGATCTAATGGCCTACAATTATTCTTATCCTTCCTACAAAACTATGTATTTTTACAATAACTCACCCCTATATATATATATATATATATATATATACACACACACACACGATTTCATCCAAGTGAAATTGTACATGTTACTTATTCATATATTATACCACTAAAATATCTAGTGAAGTTGATGTAATGAAATTCGTTCCATTATATCAAATACTTTATCATACAATGATGTATTCTTTGTAAATATTACAATGTTTAAATTTAAATGTGTTACTCACTAGATAAGATAATATACTATTGGAGTTGTAGAACAATGAAAATACAATGGAGGAGCGGGAGGCATGCCTTATTCATGACCGAAGTAAGTGAATGGGAGATGGTCACCAGTTTGTTTTTAGATTGTTCCATTCATGTAGTAAATAGCATGACGATGTTGTCCTAAAAGTTGTAGCATATGTGACATCTGCCCAAATCCGACCCGACCCAGGTACCCGTTTTCGAATCCGATTCTTTTTATGATTTAAAATTTGATTATTAATCCTTGTAAATTTAACATCATATAAATTATATATATATTTTTATATTACTTACTAATAATAATAATTTCCTTTCCGCCGTCCCGCCCCTTTCTCCCTCTTGTCGCCGTCCCGCCTCTTTTTCTCTCTTGTCGCCGTCCCGCCCCTCTGCTTAACCCTTGAGCCTTGAAACCCTTTTTCTCTTAACTCTTTGCTTGTCCTTTGGTTCTTCCCGCCTAAGGATGTCTGCGCAGCTCCACGCGCCAGACTTCTTACAAGGAAGCCTGCGTGAAGACCAGTTGTTCCTGCGATGCACGAGACGAACTCTTCTCGCAGCGCGCTAAGAATGGTAGTTCTTCTCGCAGCGCGCTAAGAATGGTAGTTCTTCTCGCAGCGCGCTAAGAATGGTAGTTCTTCCCGCGACGCGCTAAGGATTGTAGTTCTTCCCGCGGCGCGCTAAGAACGGTAGTTCTTCCCGCGACGCGCTAAGAACGGTAGTTCTTCCCGCGACGCGCTAAGGCTTGTTCTGTCTGCCTTCGCCCTCGCGCGTGCGCTCGAATCTTCTCGCGCTAGACCTTAAGTCTTTTCTTCTGTTTAAGTCAGCCTGTATCTTTTGATATCTTATCTTTTGTTTGAGCTGTAGGTCAGTCCGACATCTGTCCGAAAAGCCACTTTCGGCGCAGCATGCGCACCAATCCTATTGGTTGACAGAAAAAGTGACTGACATTATCTTTTGAAATCTTCTTTTGCATGCCTTGAACAGTGTTTTATCTGACACCTCCCATGCTTTATTCTGTAACCTGACAGCCCTTTTTCCTGTTCCCCGGCTGCCATATCTTTTGGTATCTTTTGCTTTTGGAATCTTTTGCCTTTTGATATCTTTTGCTTGATTTGATAAGATCTTTTCCTCTTTTTAAGGGATTGTGTTCCCTAGGGTTTCCCTATATATAATACTATTTTCTTGTTATTTAACACTACACACACAAACACTTAAACTCTCCTCTGCTCTCTTCTCCTTGCCTTCTGCCGTTGTTCCTCAGCCGCCTCCTCTCTCTGCCTTCGTCTTTTCCCTTGTCCTGCCCAGATTTCCGGTAATATATAATATATAATAATTTGTTAAAGATACATATTACTATGCTAACATATATTCAAGGCATAAAACAAATCATTAAACCAATAATCTCTATTTATAGGTTAACTTCGCTTGTTGAAAGTTTGGTTCTTGCGTTACCTTTCAACGCACCGTTTACATGTGAGTAATCTCGTACCTAATCCCTTTTTATTTTTAATGTTTTGGGATGTTCATGTGTTCGTACAAACTTGAGTCTTAAACTTGTTTATAAACTTTTGTCGCGCAAAACCCCATGTGTTATGGACGTAGACTTGGCTGTTTATTTGTATGTGTGGATCATTAACCGTCTTGTCGGCCTATTCCGCAGTTTTCATGGATCCATTAGATGAACACGGGAGAACTATCGTTTATGATTTCTCTTTTGTTTACACTTGCACAGTTTTCTTGTTTTTGTGCTCAATTGGGAGCACGGGTTGAACTATGAGCTATGATCTATTAGGCTTGATCACAATCTGATTACACCCTTGTTGAACACCAGTTATACACATGATGTGCGCAGATATTGTTATCTATTTATATGTATTAAACTTGATTTCTCACCGACACGCAAGTGTTCACGTTTTATTTTAACACATGTTCAAGTTTGCTGTAGCTGTTTCTGGAAGCTTGAGGACACATAGGATGTTTTCTTTTCTTTTGGACCTAGTTTAAAATGTAACAAGACAAGTTTATGTTATTTGAATATTTTGAGTTATGATATGATTAATTTTATGTTACTGCGTGAAATTGTGTTGCGCGTGCGCGGTAAATGTATTTAATAAATATTGACACCCAAATAGTGTCACGAGTAATGAAACAATACGTGGCGCCCCGATGTATAATCCGCCATCGGTCGGGGTGTTACAGCATACATTCAAGTGCGCTCGGGTTAATATATGATGCCAGATTGCCAATTACAAGTTTACAACTTATCCCCCCCCCCTTCTCGTCTCTTGGCCATAGGGTTCATCATAAAAGGCGAGTCTTGGTCTTTTATTGTTGCTTAACAAAGGTAGGGATGAGCAAGATAAGGGTCGGACCCTTAAACCCTAATTAGACCCGGGTATATAATATGGGTCGGGGTAAGGGTCTTTAAATTTCGTCTTAAAGGGTAACAGGGTTCAAGGGTCTGACCCTTGACCCGTATACTAGTTTCAGATATATATATCAGATTCACGAGTCATCTAAAATTTAGAAGAGATTTGTATTTAATATATAATTTATCATAAATTTTCTAACTACTAAGAAAAATAAAAATAAAAGGTCATGATACTGATTGAAAACAAATATATGGGAACCACTGTATTTTTTTCTACGTGTAATTTTTGAATTGCATCATTTCAAATGGTTGATAAAATTTCAAAGTTAGACTTTACTATATTATTAAATAAAAATATAGTTATATGATTCATATATTAAAATCATGTATAAAATATGCAAATAGTAGATGTTGAAAATGAGACATGATTATTGTCCCTGAAGGGTAAAGAGTTGAACTATTGTAACCCTTATTTATACCCGACACTAGAGTAGGGTCTTAGGTCTATGTTTCTTTCTAAAAAGGTAAAGGGTCTGGACCGGGTCTTGAGTAAAATAGTCGGGTCATACACTTTGAACAGTTAATAACCCTTATACACACTTAGATGAATTCTATCTACCTGATAGAAACGTTTTGCTTGCAAATCTAGGGTGGAAGAAAAGGAGAGTTGTTTATTTCACAAAAGTATACTACAATCTCCATATACTTTGCTCCCCAAATGCGTAATTACCATATTAGAATTGCTGGAAACGTTTCTCATTTAAAGCGCACCACATTTTGTAAGATCTGAACTTTTTCGTGCACCTTGTAAAAAGACATTACATCTTTTCTAAAGGTCATTTAAAGTTATATATGAATAGAATTGGAAGTACTCATAGCAATATTCAACATTAAACAAACGATGACTATAGTCAAAGATGGAACATTGATGATAGGTGATTTCACCCTCATCACATTTTTAACTAATGTCGAAGTATTGGATCATCTCGAAATTGGCCTTTTCTTACTCAAAGTTATCTTATTTTTTTAAAAAGTCAACTTTCATTAATTATTCCAACCTTATGAATTTCTTTTATAAATGTTATTTTTTTTTTAAGGTAAGTGATCTAGATGAAACCGTCATCAATCCTTTTACCATTCAGTGATTTTGCATTGTTTCATTTAACAATTACAAATACTGATTATTATCTAGTAAATTTTTATTTTTACTTGTTTTCTGCTTTTAAGTTTATTAAAAAAAAAGGCTGGTATAGTGGTAAGAAGCTTGTCCTACTATAGTGGGAACGGGTTTGATTCTTACTTAGGCCAGCTCGAATGATATCTGAGTGAAAGGATGAATTATAGCTTTAATCCCGAGTTTGAACCTGACAAGAGGCGAAGGTTTATAGATTCTATCCGGTTCCCACGCATCAGGGGGTATGGTCTCACGGCAGTCAAGAAGTCAACCTTCGACATAGCCCATCAAAAAGATAGATTTACACGTGAGATTCTTGACCGTTCGAAAAAATATATATAGAATTCATATTGCCATATATATTTCATTTAGTAACATAAATTTAAAAAAGTCACTATTTATAAAAAAGAGATTCACAATATCTAAAGATTTAAAAGCTTTTAATGATTTGACTTGAAAAAAAAAAGCTGAACGAATTTAATAAAATTCTCGTAAAGTTTGTTCCTATCAATTTACCCTTTTTAAGTTATCTCAAAGTCACCTATATTATAGCTTTCTCTGTTTTTTTTACCATCACTATATATACTGTTCATTCGTACATACATAGCGTAGAAAAGAAAAACAAAATAACGCATATCCTGGTCGCCTGCAAATCTCGACACGTCAATTCCTTCCACAATAATAATAATAATAATAATAACATGGCGTTTCGTTAAAACCCCACCAAATCTTCAGATCTCCCCCAATTCATATATTCCTCACTTAACCCATGGATTCTAGGGCTCCATTTTACCTTCAATTTCACCAATCACACGTTCATTCCCACATCTAACACTCTCTATCCACATTTTCCCTCTTAATCGCCGCTTCAAGGTTCGTTTATTTGCCCTAATTTTATTATACTATGATTTTACTGATTTCGTATCGATTTACGTACAATTGATTGATGTCATATGTGTTATCTGTTGTTAATTGTGTCAATTTTTGTTTTGTAGGATTGAATTGAGTGAAATTAGGGATTTAGGGTTACGTTTAATTATTTAGGGTTTCATGAGGAAGAAGAGAAAAGGTAGTGACTTGTTATCCGCTGATATTAATAGTAATAATAGGAGGAATGATAATAATAAGGAGGAGAAGATTGTGGAGTCGACTGGCGATTCGGAGTCGTTGATATCGAATCTCAAGTGTCATTACTCGTTAGAAGATTATGTTAGGTTGAAGAAAAGGTGTTGTAAGGAAGATGTGGTGTATGGTGGTGATGATGGTAACGGATCGTGTAAGAAGCGGCTTGCGGGAATTGCGGCCACGGCTCCGCCGTGTGCGACGTCGTCGTTGGTTTTGTCGGGTAGGGGGATTAAGAGGAAGATTGGGTGTATCGATGTAGCGACTCAGATGGGGAGGAAGAATAAGATTGCGGAGGATTATATTAAGGGTGATACGATTGGGAAGGGTAAGTTTGGGTCTGTTTGGTTGTGTAGGTGCAGGGTTACTGGTGTGGAGTTTGCGTGTAAGACGCTGATGAAGGGGGAGGAAACGGTTCATAGGGAAGTTGAGATTATGCAGCATTTGTCGGGGCATCCGGGTGTTGTGACGTTGAAAGCAGTTTATGAGGATTTGCAGTCTTTTCATTTGGTGATGGAGTTGTGTTCAGGTGGAAGGTTGATTGATCAAATGACTAAAGAAGGTCGGTATTCTGAACAACGGGCTGCTAATATATTCAAGGAATTGATGATGGTGATTAAGTACTGTCATGATATGGGTGTCGTTCATCGCGATGTGAAGCCTGAAAATATTCTTTTAACGACTTCTGGGAAGATTAAGCTTGCAGATTTTGGCTTGGCGATGAGGATCACAAATGGTATGATTTTCTGTTACTTGTTGGTTATAAATAAGTGCTTGCTTGTATGTAGGACTGTAAAAGAACCAAACCGAACTGAACGTGCAGTGAACCGTTTAAACGAACGAACATTAACATTTACTTTTAACTCGTGCTCATTTATGTTTGTTTATGTTCTTTGGTGTTACTGTCTATTTAGAATATTAAGTGTTCGTGTTCGTTTACAGGTTTATAAAAATGTGAATTTTGTTTGTGAATTCTCCTAATAACAGGTCAGAGCTTAGCTGGATTAGCTGGAAGTCCTGCTTATGTGGCACCCGAAGTTTTAAGTGGAAACTACAGTGAGAAAGTGGATGTTTGGAGTGCTGGTATTCTTTTACATGCACTTTTGGTTGGTGTTTTGCCATTTCAAGGAGACTCATTGGAAGATGTTTTTGAGGCAATCAAAACTGTGGAACTCAATTTCCACTCGGGCGTATGGGAGTCTGTGTCCAAACCCGCACGTGATTTGCTTGAACGAATTCTTACAAGGAATGCTGATTCTAGAATCACAGCTGATGAAGTATTAAGTAAGCTACTCAATTTTCAATCAAATAGCATGCATTACTAATTACTAATTAACTTCCAAAGTTTTAACTTTTTTCTATTGATGTCTGTGGGTTGAGTTGACCAAAACGGGTCTTGGTTGGATTGGGTTAACTGGTCAACATTCTTTTGTTTCTTTTTCCTGAAATTTTGTAAATTGTTAGTTTCAAGAATCAAGTTATGAAACTATATTTTATTAATATATTAGTTTAACCTTTTGAATTAAGGTTGTAACTTGTAAGCATTTAAATTCTCTTTGGGTTACTTTTTACCCGATCAATCCGTGTGTCTTTTTTTAACCGCTGTTTTTAAAATAAATCATCCACCTGCTCGAGATGAAATTTAACCCAAATTATACTCATTTATAATAACTAAACTTATGCCTGTAAATGAACTGAACATGCAATGAACCGTTTGGTGGGAAGTTCGCTTATTGACAAACATGAACAAACTTTTTTGTTCATTTATTTAAATGAACGACTTGTTCGTTCATTTATGTATACATGTTTGTTTACGTTCATTAGTTTATGTTTTTTGAGTTTGTTCGTTTATGTATTCACTAAAATATTATAAGTAGTGCTCCTTTGGTTATGTTTTTTCATCTATGTTCAGTTAGTTTGTTTATATAAATTCGCATAAATGAACACAAAACACACTAATTTTCTTAACAAACGAACACAAACTAGAAAATCCGGTTCTTTTTACTGTTCGATCGTGTGTTCGGTTAAAGTTAAACAAATTTAGCACGAGCATGCACCTTTCGTGTTTGTTAGGTTCGTTTACAAGCCTAATGAGATGTTTGTTTCAGGCCATCCGTGGATTATATTCTACACAGAACGCAACTTAAAATCTTTATCCTTCAAGTCAAAGTCAAAGCATCAAGCAGGATCATCTTCACAAGCAGCAGCCACAACATCTGTACTTGAGTTGACCAGAAAATTGACTGTTACTTCAGTAATTAACCAATCACCTCCAATAACAACATCCAGAAGTTTAAGTAATGATAACTCAGAAGAACAAGACGATTCTGGTTTAGTGGATGCGCTCGCTGTTGCAATATCTAATGTGAGGATTTCTGAACCTAAAAGGAGCAGGTTATGTGTACCCACAAGTCCGATTCGAGAGCAGCGTTCGTCTGTCACGACTAATAACCTTTGCAAAGCATGCTGACCATTGATTCTGACTTTGACCCGAGTTGACTTTGACCTAACAAAGCGCCGAGAAAAGGTGAATGGTGTACAGTTATTGTAAATATAATGAGTAGATGAATGGATGTTTGGTGATTTATGTAGATTGGTTTGATGGGAAAGTGAATGGTTGATGTTTGCTTGCTCCTTTTCTTTCTTTGTGACTTTGGATTTTAGCTTTCTAAAACTGAGGCAGAAGTTATGAATAAAGTTTTCATGTTTATGCTTTTATGTTGATCATGAATTTTGTGAGTTACTCTAAGATCTGTAAAAGTGTAGTATTAGCCATGATGTGCAGATGTGAGGTTTTAACTTTTAAGATTCAGATTAGTTATTTTGGCAGGCCACTGTGTTGTAATATGTTCAAATATATGTAGGTGTGCTGTGTGCATGTTGTTCATTAGACTTGCAAATTTGAAATTGCAATTACCCAATACACATCAGCTTGTTCCCACTACCCAATAAGTGCAACCCTATACCCATTCGATGTGCACAAATCTGTCTTTCTAAAAACCAGTTCCCTGCAGATACTGGTTCCAGGTTTGGTCAACAAGGTCAACAACCGAGCCAGGTATGAACCGGTTGTATGTTCGGGTTTTTGACCGGTGCAGGTCTGAGTTTAGATCAAGTAGAGATGGAGCCGGTTTCGTATTTGGGTATAGTTTCCCTGAGAGGCTGGAACCTAGATTGTTTCTGCTGGCCCACTAGGACGGTTCTGGGTCAGGTCTGAAACCAGGTTTTATGCCCAAGTCTACATTACCCGATTACTGCTACCATATATACTACCTTATTTCCATTACCGATTACTACTACCATATATATACTACCTTATTTCCATTACGGCGGTGTTCCCGTTTGGGCCGAGCTTTCCATCCCCCTCCCCTCGCTATGGGACCCAAGCATCCAAGCTAACCTGTTATTGTGTCCAAGCTATCAGTTATTTTATTAAAGTCAAGCACCGAAATAGGAGTGTGCATAGGTTAGTTTCGATCCCAAACCGAATAAAAAGGCGGCATATTGGTTTTCTAAGTTTTAAAAAGCGTTTGGTTTTTTGGTTTTGGGTTTTGATCGGTTTGAGTTTTGATCTTACCATTTAGACTTTTTGGGTGGGAAAAGAATTTTTGCTCAAAATGATTAATATTGCTTAAAACAGCAGGCCATATAATTTGTTACTTATTTTCTAATTAATATATACGTTTGAGCCGAGCATATTTGGGTTGCATTATTCAAACAAACATTCAAAATTAAAAATATAAAATCCAAAAATTCAAAAACAAAAATCCAAAAACAGCAATCAGATAAAATGATTTAAGTATTTAACCCATCCATTCAATTCAAACGAAAATTAAACATTAAACGATATTAGACAGTGTATAGTGGGTGTTATAGGTGCCGCGTATCACCCCAAGGCCCAAACCCGGGGGAGTTATTAGGGGGAGGGAGCGCGTGATGTACATGCCCCCCACCCCCAAAAAAAAAAAAAAAAAAAAACCTCCAACCAAACATATTTTTTCTCCACAAACTCCAACCAACCAAATATTTATGTTATTTGTATTTTTTTTTGACCGGCCAATGAATACTCCAAACAGGCTACTGGCTAAATTCACCACATCAGGATACACTCGCATGAAAGTCATGATAGTGCGGTGAGATAAAGCCCGTTCAGTTCAAGGATTCAACTAGTGAACGTCACCTACTTGTTTGGTCTCCCATCATCACCTGGTCCGCTGAAGTTAAATGTTGGGGGACAGGAATTGAATATCGGTTAAATGAAACACCAAGTCTTTTCTTTATCACTCCACAACCAGCTCATTGGCTATGTTATTTGTATTTATTTAAATTATAAGAATTAATTAATTTGGCTGATGATTGCAATATGGATTATACCGGTACACCGCTTTTTGTATAATGTCCCCTTGATGACAAGGATATGTGTCACATAACGCCCATGACGGTGACCACTACACATTGTGTAATAAGCAGATATTCAAAGGACTCATACAGTACAGATATGAAGTTGAAAACATAAGGTTTATAAAACTGCAGCTTATCGTGCATGTATGTTTATAACCTCTTCTATTATTTTAAAGGAGTAGGTTATTATGCATATGCACCTTTTATCAGTTATAAGGATAATGTATATATTTTTATAGTTATCACTTAAAAAACACAAATTAACGAGAGACTCATCATTCTTGGAAGTGACTTTCTTCTCAACAATCGATCTTGAAATATGAAATTAAAAATGTAGAAGCCCTAGGAGGATAGCCCAAAATAGACCAAGCACAACCGAACCCAGGATAAACAAACACTTTACACGAAGAAATTAAAGATTACAAAAGAAAGTAAAAGAGGATCTCGTATTTAGTCACATAATTGTATCATCTTTTACCATTTCCGAAGTGCGAGTCGCCGGTATACACCTATTGCTGAATACTCTCTCGTTTCTACATTTCCAAATGGGCCATACGAACCATAAGGATCGCTTGTATCATTTTCCTTTTGCTTAAGCTACCGATCTTCTCACCCCACTCCAATAAGCTCTTCATCGAATCAACACCAGCCATTATAGACAAGTCTAACCATATGAAAAGTTGTTTCACTTAAACATTAGGTGGTCAGCCGATTCACCTTAAGTCTACAACACGGACAATCAATATCCGACAGCCCAACCCCTCGAAACATTAACGCTTCCTTTGTAGGGATTCCATCCAAGACAACCATCCAAGCAAAATAACTGAGCTGGTACCCGCAGTGACGAACATAGCTTGGGAGGGGTAGCGCTACCCCTCAACGTTCCGCTGGTATTGTAAAAAAAAAAATTTTGGTCGGTTTTCATGTTTCGTTAACCCTGAAAAAAAATAAAGTTACCCCTACGTATTTTAAGCTCAACCAATTTAATACTTAAACCCAACAAAAGTCCACTTAAATTATAAAGCCCAAACCAAAAAACCCAATAACCCAAATAATCCTTTTGAGTTAACAATAAAAAAAAGGCCGGATATTGGATATTGACATATTGTGAACACAGGTACTCTGCTCACGGCTCACAACACACCACCAATTCATCACGACACCACGGCTACCGCTACCTCCACCTCCCGACCTCACTCGGCCACTCCACCTCCGACCTCTCCAGACTCCATCTTCCCGGTAAGATTTCTTGTATTTAGGGATTTAGGGTTATGTTTAAACTGGAATTAATTTGGGATTTAGGGTTATGTTTAAATTTGAATGAATTAAGGATTTAGATTTTTAGTTTTATGTGTAAATTGGAATTGATATTAGGTTTTGGTTCGAATTTTGTTTGGGGAACTTTGAAGATGAGTAAATATCTCTTATTAGCAACCTTTTAAAACGTCAAAGAAAAGAAAACGATGATATCGGTTCATCACCAAGTTTAAATATTCCAACTTCAAGTTCAAACATGTGCGACTCTTTTATTTTCTTATTTAATTAAATATTGTGTTTATCAATATTTTTGTTGAGCAAACTTTAAAATTACTCATTAACAATATGTGTTTGATCTGATCGAAAGATATCAATAAAATCATTGTATTAGTAAGTTAATAAGTTTGAAGAATTTTGCAATATCATTAAGCAAACAACTTTAGGTTATTCTGATGCGACCCATTATAAACCAACTTGTTTTGATCCGCCATTGCAAATGGGTTAACCGGGCGCCGATACGCTTGTAACACGAATCCTAGCCTGGGACGCGCCAAACGTGTAACCAGACACCAGCACAAGAAAAACGTGTTACCGTGCTCCGCTGCGCTCGAAACGTGTAATACGGCCGCGTAACGCGAAACCGGTATAAATTGTTTTTTCTTAATGTACGGTTAAAAAAAATTTACGTTACCTCTGAAATTATTTTTCTAGATCTGCCACCGGGTACCCTGTAGTTCAATGGAAATACTCAGTGGGGTCTATAACCACCTTTGAACCTCTTCAGTTCTCTCCTCAAACCTTTTGTGCTAAAAAACTCGTTTATATCCATCTCCTAACTAGCCAATAGTCTGTGTTATCATTTATATTTACCTTATTAAGAAGGGACATAATCATCCCAAACTCCATCCATTCCAAGCTAGACGAAGGGTATTTGAAGAGTTTTATGTGGTTGTAGATTTTCATTACATTGCTTTGAAAAGAATTGCAGGTTTTGTTTTCTTTTGATAAAATTGAAGTGTTTTGTGTGATAACATCTTAGACATGACACGATGAAACACAATAATCTGTTGTTATAAACACGAATAAGATAACTTACATGTGTTACTAAAAACATTACATTTTCTTTTTTATTTTTAAATTAAATAATATTTGTATACCTTTATTATTACTTTATCTCTCTTCTTCATTTACAACTAATTTTAACACAATATTTATAAATTTAGAGGGTATACAATAATTTTTCAAATATGCAAAAAGAAATCACTATATAGAACGTCACTATTAAAAATAAACCCAACCCATCAATATGAGATAGCTGGACAACTTAAATCCATTTGATCCATTGTTAATGATCTAGATACCATTTTTTTCTTAATAAAGCTACTACTTTAGGAAAAAAAATTCTAAACCACACTCTGCATTATAAAAACACAACTCACAGAATATGGTAATTAAGTAGAATTTGAGGGTCAGATTATTCTATAAATATGGATAAAAAGGAGAGATTTGTAACCATAAAAAATTATAAAAAACTCAAATTTTAATAAAAAAATTAATAAGGTAAAAAGACAAATGTTTCCACCATCTTCCTCGTTTTAAAAAAACACAATGTTGAGCAAAAAAGATTATTATGTCTTTTTATATATTTTCGTCATAGATTATATCTTTTTTTATTGATATTATGTTATATTACTTAATATTGTGTTATAGTTTACAATCTATTGGTTCTTTTTTTATTTCACTGTATTTTTTGTTTATTTTCACCCTTAGCACTTAGCACCTACACGCCAGCGGAAAAATGGGGGTTGGTGGCGTTGTTCACCAAGAACCTTTCATACCCGTGGTGGATACCCGTAGCCCACGTCCTCCACCCTTAAAAATAAAAATTAACATGAGACTCTCATCATTCTTGGAAGCGGTTTTCTTCTTGTGACATTTGAGCCAAAACAAGGTACACCTCAGTACGTATTTACCGATTAAGCAAATAAACGCCTTTTCCGTAACAAGCGAACGATTAATCGAACGGGTCGGGTTATGACCCAAATATCTCGGGGGGCCATCTATAAGTGATATACGTTTAATACAAGCTAAAACATTAGAAATATGGGCTTAGTTTGATAGCAAACAAGTTAAACGAAAACATGCTCGTTTAACTACCCGCTATAGATTTAAACGCGAAAGATAGTTACAAACCAAGCATTGTATCATCCGTTAAGCCGAAAAAGACTTACCAAACACTTATTTGAAATGTTTTAAGCGATCCGTGAAAATATTTTTGATTTTTACAAATATATAGTATGTTTTTATAATTTTACACAAAACTAGCCGAAAAACACTCGTTTTCGCGCTGTTTAACGCACCCGATAAGTTTTTCGCGCCAAAAACCGAACCCGAACTAAATTTGGACTGGGCTTTTCGTATTTGGGCTTGAGAAATCAGAAACTTGCCCCAAAATGGGCCCAAAGTGGGCCCATACACTTCCGGTCGCAGCCGCCACCCCCACCCCTTTTTTTTCCTTTCACATAGATTTGAGATATTTTTATACATATTTTCAAACACAACTTCTGGAACTCTTCTTCTATAACCAAAACCAGCAAGAAAACTAGGTAAAAACCTTATGATTAATCGATTTTTGATTCGTTTAAACTCGTTTAACAACATATAAACATGTCTTGATTGTTAAAAATCATAGTTAACCATGTAAAACTCTCAAAAATCATTCAAAAACATACTTTGATGTTAAACCTAGTTTCAAATCAGAATCATGATCTTTTTTGCCATAAACACGGATTAAAGGGTTGAAACGGCGTTTTTACGGTTCAAAAGTTCGTTTTTGTGCACTAGCCGAAACCCTAAGTTAAAGGGCTGTTCTATTGATGAAACCTGCTTGGTTTGTGATATAGGACTTGTATCTAGCTTTCATAGAAGCACAAGAACCTGAAAACTTGATTAGAAAGTCGGAAACGAGCCAAACCCGCTAAGGTAATGCCGAAACACTCTCTTACGGGCTGTTTAGGTTAAGTTTGTGATTTGCATATTGTTAGGACTTGAAATTTTTCAGGGATATCAGGGACCATGTCAATGAGTCCCTGTTTAAATTTGGTAATTTTTTGACCATCCGAGAATATTTGGCGAATTTATTACCGAATTGGGACGTTTATTTGGGAAAAATAGCTAAAATACTTCAAAAATTATGAAATTTTTCTGAGAACTCACATTTGATGTATTTTGATCACATATGAATTTTGGGGTCATTTGGAGAATTCTAAAGGTGTTTTGTGTATATGCGTTCGTGTGAATTTTTATAGCCGAATTTGGGTCGAAAAGGATATCGCATGAGCTTTTTACATTCTGGAATTGATACAGGTTGTTTTGAGACATGATTTGTGTATTCAGGAATTTTTGTGGAATTTTTAGAAATTGTTTGGGGTAAACGGACGATTTTCATGTGAAATATAGCTGATAAAATGAATTTTTATAAATTAATAAATCAGTAAAAAATTCCAGAAATATTTTTATAAAAATCTACATATTTTAATTGATAAGTGGTTAAATTTTCATAATTTAATGTTTAACGGTTAATTAATTATGCTAATTTGAATATTAAACAAATTCAATTTTTATAAAAACCAGCAAGTTCGCGATTAACGAATCTGCGGGAATATCAAAACACCAAGAGTGATCAAAAATCATATTTTTGGACTAATTAAGTGAAAACGAACTTTTCTATGAGAAACCTGGACAATCCGGGTGGATTGTGCGCGTTTCTTCTCAAATCAAACTGAATAAACGGAAACAGACCCTGTGGCTAATCCGGGACCCCAGTATGTGATCC
The DNA here is from genome assembly GCF_021521415.1 of Bidens hawaiensis. Lineage (NCBI taxonomy): Eukaryota > Viridiplantae > Streptophyta > Magnoliopsida > Asterales > Asteraceae > Bidens > Bidens hawaiensis. The sequence goes on from NW_027505135.1 coordinate 256,855, forward strand.
TTCTTTATAACTTAATCATTTTATTAACCAATACATTTAACCAAGCTTATCTTCCCATAACTGTTTTCTGAACGCGTAAACGAACAACTTGGCCCAGCTGGGAAAACGGGAATCTGAGCCAAGTTCAGTTTTAAGTATTAGACATTGAACAACATCACAACCTAAGCCTATTGCCACTTTCTGGGCGTTCCAACTACACCCAGATTAGTTATACAGCCCAGTTTAGTATTGAGATTATAATAATGTTAAAATATTAATATTATTATAATATTGATTATAGAAACTACTGATAGCAGACCGAACAAACCACGAGCTGATACAGTAATGATTATCTACTAAACCGTGAGTTTCATGACCCCACTCTTTAAACATTTTTACGAACTTTTGGGGTGAAAAGCATGTTTGATTACATATACATACCTAAAACATGTATTGATGTGAATTATCTAAGTGCTAACACACGAAAGTCCCCACTAACACAGTGATTAAGTTCGATCCGGTGGCTTGTGAATAGTACTATTGGTTTGACAAACCCAAACGGAGCCGGCATATATTGCTGAGACTTTACCCCGTTTGCACATGACCATAATTATACAATACGCTATGTAGTGTTAGACATAGCTACTTGGGGCATGTTGTGGTGATTGAGCATAGGAAATGGATGCACGCAGCACATACAGTCAAGGCTTCACTGTAGCTTAGCATAATTACATCATTTACATACATACATACTTATTTCATGGTTACAAGTGTTAACTTGTGAATACTCATTACTGTTTTCTTGAAACTCGTGAAATTCACCAACTCTAGTAGTTGACCCGTTTTAAACTGCTTTTCAGGTGTACCTAAATCGGAATGATTTGGTGATCTGTTACTTGCCCAAGGTGTGTGGTTGATGCTATGTGAATAGAAGCAAAGATACTAGTAGTAAGATCGTTTAGTTAACGAACTAGTTTTGTTTGTATCACCTAAACTGTAAGACAATGATAGAACAAAGAAATGTAATATATTGTAAATTAGTTTGTAATGTTTCTTTATAAACAATGTGTTGATACCAGAGGTGTCTGTTACATTCCCGTTTTACGCTTCCGCATTGTGCTAGTCGGGGTGTGACACTTCTCATTGATCAAATCTTGATTTATGGAAATGTAGAGCCCTAGGAGGATTAAAAGATGTGGAGTGTGACATTCGTCAATTTCGGGTCTTGTTTGTATTCGTTTTTGTATTTGTTTATTATGTAAACCGAAGCTTATGTTATAATCAAAATGATGGATTTATGTTACAATATTGTTTCACACTTGTTGGGTCTTGAAAACATCCTATTTTTATTTTTATTGTTATTTATTTATTTATTTTTTCTTTTGTTTGTTGTTTTGTGTTTTTGTCTTAATCCATTTTGTATGAAAACTCTTGTGTCTCACACCCATATTTGACCACCAACATTACCCTATATACACCACATTTCCTCTTCATTTTCCCTTGCTACAACTCCAAAAAAAAAAACTCTCTCAAACATCAACGATTCAAGGTTATCTTCTTAAGTGTTCTTGAAGGTTTTAGTCTTTCATCTTAATTAGTTTATGTAGCCTTATTAGTACTTGTTTATGGTTGTGCAACATATATATAATATACACCCCTTGTTTACCTTCGGTAGTTACTTCTCCGATTCCGGTCGGTGAGGTTTCAGACCTCATAAGGCAAGGCTTCATGGAGGACTTCGTGTCCTTGATATATATACATCTATATAACTTGTTCATACATATTAATCTTGCTTATTTTAGTTTTTTGGTCATGTTTACAAGTTCCATGGTTATGGGTTTTTAAGAGTCTATGCTTCGGTTTAACCGTAAACCGAACATTGTTACTAGTTTTGTTAAATAATTGTTTAAACATACTTATTGTTAGATCTAAGTTTCTAAAATCATTTTTACAAATTCTATGGTTATGAGTTTGTAGAATCTTACCTCGGTCTTAACCCGAAACACGATCCGAACCGAAAACCGAACTTTTGTTTAAAGACTTTATTGTTAACTTTTGGTTGTAAAACTTAAAGTATTTTTATTTGTACATTATTATACAAGTTCTTTAGTGTTTGGACATGTGGAAACCATCTATGAACTTGTTGTGAGATGGAAACCGAACCAAACCGATTCTTACTCGCTTAACGTGCGTTGTTAGTTCTAAAACAATGGAACTACATACTTGGTTAAGTCTTATTAAATTTTATTGAGTTATCTCATAACATTCAATATTTTGGAAAGTTGAATTTGGGTTTGACCAGTTATCAAGACCCGAACCGACAACCCGAACACTCGATAAAAAAAACCGTTTTAGTATCTTTATTCCAAAGGGATTTGCATTCTTGCATTTTACCCACCTTATTACTTAACATAGGTTGAGTAAACATTAAGGTTAGATACTTTAACTCGGTTTCGAGCAAACTTACATTTTTAAAGGGTTATTATTATAAATTCTTAAATAGTTACATTTTAAACCTTGAGCTTTAATTATTTACATTTCTCAACATTTATTTTGTTTAAAGACCTTCAAGACAACCTTTCTAAATTCAAGACTTCTTTTCTTTTTAGGCATTGTGCGTTGAACTCGTCGTTCTGACAAATCTCCAAATTATCATCTTTCAAGTTTACTACTTGAAGGTGAGTACTTCATACCCCATTTTCCATCTTTTATTTTGGGAGTGACATTTCATACTTATTCAACAAAATGCTTTATGTTTGAATCTTAAACCACAAACGTAGTTGTATACTTTACCTAAATAATTGCTCGATTTGGTGTTCTATGCTTATATGCCTATGTGTTTATCGCTTTTGGTTGGTGGAATTATAAAATCCTAGACTATTTGGCATCCCCTTATAGCAAGGTGTCGTTAACGTAATGCAATTAACGATAACTATAAAATCCTAGGCTATTTGGCATCCCCTTATAGCTAGGTGTCACTAATGTGTTTAGCGATATCTATTTATCCAAATTACCACTTTTATTTATCGTTTCGTATGCAAGTTTTGTGGCTATCTTTATTATATACTAATATGATTAAACTTATGAATTGCTCACCAACCTTTGTGTTGACAAACTTTATTTTATGAATTGTTGCAGGTTTGCATCTTGGTTGATTTATAATTGTGAAGAAAACGACATCAAAGACCTTAGGATATTAGTAAAAATGAACAATATCAAATTTGCCATATTTTGTGATATATTGTTTATGGTTATTTTATGGATAATTGTTATGTGACATTTTCGATGTCGTGAAATGAAATGAGTTTATTAAATACTGTCACTTAATTAGTGTCATGTGCTTATGGACAATCATTACACCTCGGCATGTTCCGCCGCCTTTGGTCGGGGTGTGACATGGAGGATGAAATAAGCTGGTGAAGAGTAGTATTCCGTTATGATCACCTATCCAGAGCTGCCCTTTAGCAATAATCTACTAATCTAGCATGCATCATTTCGGTTATAGTCGGTTTGGTTTTTTCGGTTCTTAGTATAAATAAAAGCTGGTGAAGAGTAGTATTCCGTTATGATCACCTATCCAGAGCTGCCCTTTAGCAATAATCTACTAATCTAGCATGCATCATTTCGGTTATAGTCGGTTTGGTTTTATTAATCTGCTTGTGCTGGTTCTTAGTATTCATGTTTAGTTTGCTGTCCTTGTTCATCCCTTCATCTGTCATTGTTTTGTTTTCGTCCATTTCTTCTTTTGTCATGTTCTTGTTTTCGCCAGTATCTTTTGTCGTTAGTTTTTTGTTTGGGTCTATCTCTTCCATGGTCTTGTTTGTGTATTCTCCCATATCATCCATTGTTGGCTTCTTGTTTTGGTTCATTAAGGTCGTTTATTCCGTTGTCTCGGTCTCGTTTATTTTGGACTTGTTGAGTTGGTGTTTTGGAGGGAAGTCGACGTTGAAAATGATGACAGCTCCTGGCAAACCTACGGAGAATATTGTAAGGGATATATTTGAAGCTAACCCTAAAAAGTATTTTAGAAGCCTTCGTGGCAAGTAAAGTGTTTTGTAGGCTAGTGGCATGGTTTTGTAGCAATTATGACCGTTTTGGCTTTGTTCATGCGGTAGTAGATTTTAATTTCCTATGTTTGTCCTGAATGTAATCTTCTCTTTTTAAGTGATCGTAGATTAATTTCTTTACCTTGTTTTGTAAAGAATTTTGGGCTTTGATTTCTTTGTTACCAAAGAATAATTTAAGTTGATTTTCAACCATTATTGTGTAGTAATTAAGTAATTATTTGTGTATTTCAAAAATAGTATTGTCAAATGTCAAGACATTTGAATTCACTTTTGTCGAAATTTGAAAGCGCCAAAATAACTTACCATAACGTAATATCGTTTTGTAACATAAACTAACACATTGATCTGTGATATGCATAAAAAACCAATAAAATTTCTTATTTTCACATGTATTGTAAAGCTTAAAATAGCTTGTAACAAAATAAACTAATGGATTTTGTAGTTTGATGGCTGTTTGTTTAAAATACAAGAAAGTTTAATTACTTATCGGAATCAGTTCCTCCCGGTCCATCTTTCGTGAAATAAAAATGTTTAATAAAGTTGTACCGAAGATGGGGTAAAATGCTACATATTTGCAACTTTGTAAAACTTATAAACGAATTATATGTAATTGCTCAAGCCGGTTAGTGGTGTAACCAATCTTTTTCTTAAACTGCAAAGATTTCATTAATATATTGCAGCAGCCGGAATACTATTCCAACATTACAAGGCAATGACATGAACATAAATTGTCTTAACCAACACAATTAAAACACAGATGCCTTTTTCCAATAGATACTTAAAAGATGCAACATTTTTTTATCATTTAGATAATTTAGAGTGAAATAAATTTTTTTAGAAAGTAAACGTTTGTCTTAAGAAGTCTTCAAACTAAACAAGTTTTACCTAAATGGTAAGCCTGGATATTTGGATCTTCGGGCATAAAACCAAAAAAGCCAACCCAAAACTAAATTAATAGAAATGTACATGCCGTAATCGAATTGAAACAAAAACCATGGCTCGGTGTTTGTGTATTTTAAAAGACCAAAGCTTTAGGTTTGGTTTCGGGTTTGCTTTAATTTGGTTATACCAATAACCCAAACATCAGCCGGACCATAAAATACCAGTCCAAGTGACAAAACCAAACTGATGCATGCATGCTAGATTTGTTGATTACTAGATTATTTACCAAAGGGCGGGGACATGGGATAATTAATGGAATACCAATAGGCTGACGCTGCAATGACCTTTCTCATCCCCCACGTCTTTCAAAATTGTATATAGTGCCAAACTGCCAATCCTCATAGAGCTTCTAAATTTTCATAATCTAAGAAGGCTTTGTCCTATCCACACATCCTTTAATGTGGGGTCCTATGAGGTTATAGGATCGTATGTATGGTGTGGATAACCAAAGGGTGTACGAATATTGCATCTCTTCAAGAATATTAATCATTGAGAATTATAAAACAACTTCAAAGAATGATGAGGATTAATGTTTCGATAAAATTTATTTTGAGCGACAACTTAAGAATTTTTTTTTACATTAGGATTATATAATTCATAAATAAGTTACACGTATACATGCATAATAACCTACTGGTTTTTAATAACCTTATGTTTTCAACTTTATATCCATACACGGTATGTACACAAATTTATTATATGATAAAACATTTTCACACCATCATATTTGTATGTTTTAAATCAGTTTATCAAATGGTGACAACTTTAAAAGTTAAAAAAGCAATTGTTACTATATAATACCTATCACCTGAAGAAAAAAACTGAACAATATTAAATCATACCATCTGTAAGTTATGTACACTATTTCTTTATTTGTAACTTGCATTTGCTCGTTGCCTGTGTTTTATACGATACCACCATTAAAAAAAATTAATTATTAATTTTATACAATAAAACAGAGTTGATTAAACCTTTATGAAGCACTAAGTTACTAGCCCAAAAAGTTATTTGTAAAATTAAATGCATATATGATATAACATAACGGTTTTCTAAGAGGCAAGCATCCACCTTCACGCTAGCTTTTTCCGCTTTATTGGAACAAATTCCAATAAAAATTAAAAACCACTAGCGTATATAGCCAACCTAGTAAAAACTATTTATCATATGAGTTTTCTATATATTAAGTATTCGAAACGATTTCACACAGAGTTCGTCATGGTGGTGGAAGCACTGAGCTCCATAGCCATCACCACCTTCAAGCAGCTATCTTGTATTTGTTCATGTCTTGGTTGGATGCACCCTTCAAACTCACCGGATGAATGTCATCTTTATTAGCACCTTGTTTTGAAAAGTATTATGAATTATTTGCTGCTTTTTTTCATTAATCGACTTGTTTACATTTGATTGGTGTTCTTTTTTCTTTTGAAGCTAACCCTAAATAGTATTTTTAAGACCTTCGGGGTCATTAATTTTCTAATGGTATTAATGTGTTCTTACTTCTATGTTTTCTTTTATTGCTTTTCTTTTAATGGCCAACGAATCCTCTAAATGAGATTCTGATTAAATTCATCAAATCGAGATGTACTTTTTTTAAAACTTTCACCTAAAACCAATACCTGTGAACACTCAACCGAATTCACAACAATACAGTGAGATAAAATCCGTTTAGTTTAAGAATCAGAACGCCTAAATACTAGTGTATTTCTTTTTAGTTACAACATTTGATAAGCTAATTTCAATTTTTTTAGCGAATGATATATGCTTAATTTGACCATCTCCAATGTTGCCCGAGCAACCATACCCTAAGCCATGCTGAACCGCCCGAAATCCGGTGCTGCGTTGGAGCCAGCCGCCCGATGGTAAGGAGTTGCGCCCGAGCAACCAAGTATATGACTCAGTTCTTGTGTCGTTGAAAACTTTAAAGCTTTTGTTTTTTCCCCTTTTCCTCTTTATTTTTATTCAAAACATATACATTTTGTGTCACACCGCCCACATGTCAGATTTTTGTTGGTTTATAAAACCATTTGTTAAGAATTATTATATAATATAAACAATAACTTTGGTGCATCCAAGTGTTCGATGAATTTTATTTTTTTAGTTTAGTTATCATAATAAATGTAATGGGAACCAACAAAACGTTAATTTTTTTAAATTTCTGGTATCATAACAAACCTGAAAAAAACCGATTGAGTTCATGCAGACTTGCGGCCTTATTTAAAGACCATGATCGATAACGCTAAGATTGCCTACCGACACCACCCCCCCCCCAAAATAAATAAATAAATAAATAAAATGGTTGCGGGTCCACTCAATTTTTGTATTTTTTTTGTTTTTTAGTTCTGTTGCCTTAATGTACGTAATCAAAACCGACCGAATTCGTGTTAAGTTACCCCCTCAATGCTCGGAACCACAACGCTTGGATTTTACCACTGTCCGGGTTTGCCAACCAAATAAACATCGTATTAAATATTTTGTTTTTTTATATGTTTATTTAACGAATTAATTTTTTTTGGGTTTTAACGCGGCTGATACTAATCGAATTTGTATCGACTCATTGTCGTAACGTTCGAGTTTTACCAACGCCTATGTTTCAATGCTTGGGTTTTGCCAGATGCCCGGCGTAGCGCGTCGGGTTGAAAAACTAGTTTTATACAAATGAGAGACAATAGTCGAAATACTCTCTTTAAAATGAACATTCACGTAATTTTCCCTTTTATATCATGTGAATACATAAACTTACAATAAAAAATTAAAACAAACTTCAAAGAGTAGATAATTTTGCATGCAATCGATTAGTAAAAAGAAAATAAAAGGTCCATTATTTAACAACTTGAATAATCTATTAATAAATTAATTTAAATATTATTCCATTTTTTTAATTATCGGGAAAGTGAACTCCTCTAGTAACTCCACTTTCCAATTTCTCTTGCCCAAGTAGACCTATGATGTGATTTAAAGCAATACACTTAGACCATTCTCATCCCACTCTTTATTTTCAAACTAAAAATTACACTAAAATTTATTTTATTTTTTCTCTCTATTTCAATTAAATAATACTTTTTATACCTTTATCATTATCTTTTCTCTTTCCTTCACTCACAACCACTTTTAAAATATATTAAAAAATTATATGGGATAAACGATAACTTTTCAAATATACAGAAAAATCACTACTTTTTCTAAAATATAAAAACTTTTCACTCACAACACCCTGAATCACTCTCTAAATTATAAAAACACCCCTCACATAATATGAGGGGTTGGATGAGAATGCTCCTACACGGTGTTCCTGAGTTAAGTTAGGGAAAAAAGGAAAAGAAAGCCGAGAAATCGAAAAAAAATGGTGTTTTATAGTTTTTTTTTAATCGAAAGGAATAGAAAGGAAAAAAAATATGATGAAAAATTATACTGTTTGTTTTCTCTCCAAATTGAAAGTAATAGAAGGGAAAGGAAAAGAAAAAAGTTATAATTACCTAATTGCCCTTATCTTGTTTATATTCCAGGTGACCAGCACGTCTGCAGAAATGCAAGGAAAAAACGGCATGTTTACAAATCATGATGATTGGCCAAAATCAGTATGGATAGTTCACATCCCGTCTGAGGAAAACTCACTCAGGTATTGGAGATAGTTCTAGACGTTATTCAAAAGAAAAATTAACAATACGAAAACATATTACAATCTTCACTTCTACAGAAACATCTGTCAACCTTAACACTTTTAGATGTTTCTTTCACGATGCTACATACAAGCAAACAAAAATTCCTCACCAATTTGATTGCACAAATTTGTTTTTATGATCTTCACTTAAAAAAACATCTCTCAACTATTGTGGTTGCAACAAGCAAAACTAATATAAAGTAATCTTGCTTATGAAGAGCGATGACAATAGATTGATTTATTAGATCTTCACGTCTTTTAAGTGCAAACAATGTACACTAACCAATTACCATATTTATCAAACCGTGTGAGGAAAGAATCGTCACTTTTTAATTCTTATCGTTCTTTTTGGAAGCTATGGCCACATCAAAGATGCTTTCTGTGACTTTTATCAGGAAAAAGAATTCAAAAAAGTTGGAGTAAATATTACTTCGCTTATTTATTTAAATCGCTATCTGTTGACGAGAGTTTTGAGTTTTACTATAGAGGGGGTTAAAAATGCCAATTGGGATTGTGGGAGTCAAAAATCCCCGGGACCTGATGGATTTACTTTTGGGTTTGTAAAAGGTTCTTGGAAGAATTTAACATCGACATTATGAAATTTGTTGTAGAGTTTTTTCGATGAGGTTATATTCCGGCAAGGCGCAATGCTTCGTTTATTACTTTGATTCCTTAGGTGGTTAATCCCAGACTTTATACTGATTAGTTTAATTTATATGTAACAAAATTTTCGATGAAATGTTATCCATTAGGTTGGCTCGTGATATTAACTCGGTTGTTTATTCGGAGCAGTCTGCTTGTATCAAAGCTAGACAAACTCTAGATTGTTCTCTTATTCTTAATGAGATTGTTGGTTGGTATTGGAAGAGCAAAAGAAAGATGATGTTACTAAAATTGGAATTTGAGAAGGTGTACGGTTATGTAAATTGGAATTATATAATTTCACAATGTCCTTTCTTGGTTTTGGTGAAAAATGGCAAGCTTGGACTCTTGCTTGTTTGTATTCGGCGAGGGATTATATTCTGATAAATGAAACACCTTCTGAATTTCAATTGGAAAGAGGCCTTCGGCAAGAAGACCCTTTGTCTCCTTTCCAATCTATTATTGCTATGGAAGGGTCTCACGTTGCTATAAAAGATATTACAAATGCGAGGTTATACCATGGTGTGCGAATCGGTAGAGGTGATTTTTTTTCTATCTCAAAAAAATAAATAAATAAATAAATAAATACATACATACAATAATATGGGGACCAGCAGTATTAATCATTGATAGTCGTGAACATTTCCTTGATATGAATGGTAAAAATGTACATTTTAGAGATTTTTCCTTAATACGAACACGTAGTACAAAGTAAAAAAGAAAGTGTTTGTTCCTGTTTAAACAGGCTGGCTAACTCACATATCATCTAACCCTATGAGACTAGATGTCTCAACCACTTGAGTTGAGTAACACATTTTCACACTTTCATACTGTCAGAATACAACCCCTCTAATTTCAAGAGGTAGTTTAGCGATGCGTGAGTGGAAGCCATATTTGGAATGGTACACAGCCCATTCTTTGTCAAATTGGGGATCACCTGTGTTAAGAGTGAACAATGGGTCAATCGCATAGAGATGTGCACCATTTCTAATAATTCAACACTGTTAAATGGCATGTTATGTAGATGCAGGATACTATGATATTATATCGCTCTTCATGCTCCGGCTAAAAGCATAGTTTCAGATGGATTCATATTATTGCCAAATATATATATAAAAAAAAAAGGGCATCTCACTTTGTTTGGTCTCACAGAAAACACAATCTTTACATTAAAAGAAGCACCATCTTTGCTAGCATCTCAACTTTTTTTCTCTTCAGTTGAACAACTACTTGGTTTTTGGAGTAGATCTTACCTCACCTTGAAATCTTGGACCACCAGTAAACCAGAAAGAGACAAAGAAGGGCAAAGAGTACAACATGCAAAACATGGCTTGAACCAGATTGTACAATACTCTTGTTTAATCTCCTCATGTTGTTCTTCACTCCTGCTTGAGCTTTAATAAGTGTCATTTGCTGCAAATTTACAATTAATCACACCTTTTTTTAGGCAATTGTTAAAATGCATTATTGTTGGAAATGCTTTAATAAGTGTCATTTTTTGCAAATTTACAATTAATCACACATTTTTTTGGGCAATTGTTAAAATGCATTATTGTTGGAAATATATGCCACATCCTACAAACTAGTTCAGAACAAAAAAGGGTAGTGCTGATGCCATACCAGCTGATTAATAAACTCATTCTGAAATTTGGCCTCTGACTCAATCTCTGAGGCTACCTGTGTAACGCAACAACAAAATGAGAATACATTAGTTTAAAAAAAATGAATATCAGAAATACGTGTGCAGCAGGAAAAAGATATAGTTACTGATGATCATAAGAGAATGAACAAAAGAGAAACAAATAGCATTAATTGATGTTATAAAAAAACACATGGCCAACATTAGTCATCAATTATTTTGATTTTAACTAATAACTTCAAATTTTCTGTAAATATCTTAGTTAATGTAATATTGGGGTTTTGGTACTTTCTTTTTAGAAATCACATATATGACAGGCAGTAATACGTTTGGTCCTTTTCACTAACTGGCTTTAGTGAAATCACTTATTCTTTTCAAAATGACCATTATACCCTTTATATTAAGAAATAAAAAAGATGCTTACATTCTTTAACTGCCTAACTTGCTTTCTAAGGCCACTGATCTCATCGTCCAGGTCACCATGCATTGGATCAATGCGTAGTTGGATTTCATCAGAACCGACCCCTTGTCTGGCGCTAAGCCCTTCTCTGTAAACAATTTTAGATTAATCAATATATCCAAATAAGTCTTTACACAATTTTCATTTATTCTACTTTTAAAGACAATTTAAGCTTACAACTAAAATTTTGTTGAGAAAAAGTTGAAAAAGAATCATCAAAGACAAATACCTTGATCTATATGGAGCAGCCCCATAGTAGTCACCACCTTTGTTAGAACCAGACGCCATTGAACAAGTAGATTTGAGAAGTTGTGCTAACAGAAAACCCTGTAGAAATACTTGAATCAGTGTAATGTAAGTATTAGAACTATATCCCTATATGCAGTAAAGATAATGCAATAATCTTCCAAACAACAAGCCTAGTCATAAACTAATAATCCCAATAGAAAGGCAAAATGACGCCCCTTATAATACACGCATACCAAAAAAAACGTGATAACGGGTTTATGATATCAATTATCCTATTTAATAAATATATATACAATTTCATTATAGTTACAAAATAACTTATCCTACTCATATATGCAAAATTCCCTACAGACTTTTAGCATGGAATGCTCATGTGTATCACAAGTTCACAATCTATGTAATTATATAAAGTTTTAGTGTCACAATCTTTTTTCGATACGACAAATTGACATTTTTCCAATTTTTGTATAAAACTCAAAACTGCTCAAGCTTTTTCGATACGACAAATTGACATTTTTCCCTACAACCTACTAGTTCTGCTCAGTTGACCATATAAACCCCCCTGATCCTCAATAGAGTCATCGCTAATTAAATTGATTGTAAAAATCCGAAGGCAAGACGTTCCCACAGTGACCTTACATTGAAGATGGGATAAAGCAATAGTAACGGTCTAAAACAATTGTCCTTGTATATGTTCAAGAGGAAGCAATATTAGCAATTTGGTACCCCATATAACATTTGCTACAAGGTTAAAAAAATCGCTATAGGTGTTAAGGTAAAACCAAGCAAACGTATCTAGTGAAATCCCACTCATAGCAAGCTATTGATAGGGTTCTATCCAGGAAGATTGAGAGGTTGCTCCCGCTGACTTGAAAGTTTTTATATTGACATGTAAAGGATAGTATCCAGATAACATAAAGTGTGAGACGGGAAACCAAAATAGCAACAAATAACACAAGTAAACTAGTGATAACACAATCAAACAAGGTGTTAAACATTCTCTTTACCATGCACGATGTGAACTGTGAATGTATCTACGGTAAGGGAGAGGCATTTAGTTAAAAAAATCAATTTATTATCGAATATAATAATGCTTATTCAATATGCAAGTATGAATCAATGTTTGCCCATCACATCCCAATGTTTTATTTTAAGTTGAGTAACAATTTGCCTCTTTGATCAATGATTGATTGGTTAATATTGTGGCAATTCTCTACCTCAGACCCTAATTTAAGTTCTTAAATCCTAATGAATAGCAAGCACAAACATCAATCAAAAAGTATTCATATTCACAGTAAGGTAACGTAATAATCGTTAATCCTCCAAACAATAATTTTAATATTAGGCTAAAGTTTTCTAGGGTTCCAGAATTGCATAATCATATAAATTGAATTGATTCAAACAAATAATCATCAAATCAATTCTAAACGAACGAAGATTGATTGAATTCTTACCTTACCGATTGGTGTCGTGGTTCGTATCAGCAGCGGAGATCGAATGTCAAAATCGGATGACTGCTTCGATAATATCGATTATAAACGGAGACTACTTATTATTTATGGTGGGGGTATGATATGGTATGATTCATTTTCATTTTAGAAAAATGAATAACCGTTAACGGGTCTTAAATAGGACTCGTTTAACCGTCGAGTTGACCCGAATGAGTTATTTTCAACTCAGACAAGCTTGAACTTAGACGAGCTAGCTTGGTATGTCTCGTATGAAAACAAAAAAAAACTATTGAATAACTAAATGCAAGTCGTTCGTTTATATTAAAATTAGGTTTGTATATAAATAAATTTGAACTTTATAATATTATAAGTGTAGCTTATTTACAGACCGGGTAATCTCGGTTTAACTCATTTACAAATGAGATAATTTCAAGCAAACTAAAAACTATGAGCCTAACAATTAAGGTCATTTAATAAAGCGATGGAAATGATATCAAGTTTATCGGGCTAGGAAAGAATTTATTTATAAATAGAAATCATATCAAATACATGGAATATAACTACTATTTGTGTAGCCATAATAAAACTCGGCAGGCTACTAGCTCGCCACCCGCCAACTTGCTCCTCTTTAGTCTTTCCCATTAATTTGTTAGATGGTTCATGCTAGCAATTGGCATTATGATTCATGGAAATGATGGTTAAGACAAGAGATTCTTGCGGTCTTAAGTTATTAGGGTAGTTAAATATAAAAATAATGTGATGGTGTAGGATTGACCAGTGCTTAGGGTAGTTTCACTACCCTTAGGTGACCGCACCCTCCACCTAATAGAACTAAAAAATGTTAAAACTCTTAGCATATTGAAATGAAATCGCATACATCGTTAAAATAATGTTAAAAGTATTACAAATACTATGTAATTCTTAGATGATAACAAGAATCATATAAGCCCAAAAACTATACTTAAAGTCCTACCCAACTATAAACCCATGTAAGTACAAAACAAGCACGCAATAGCAACCCCGTACAGACATACAAAAAACCCACAAACCAAACTTAAACTCCAACTAGAGGTGAACAAAAAAACCGGTTCATAACCTATTAACCGGAAACCAAAACGAACCAAACCGCCGGTTCATATAGTGGTTTGGTTATTTTATAAACAAACCGGTCCGTATCAGTTTGGCTACTTCTATGCTTAAACCGGTTTCAAAACCAAACCGGTTTGACCCAAATAGGTTTGGAATATGAAAAAACCAAACCGGTCCGGTTTGTAAAAAACCGGTTTTATACACCTCTAACTCCAACTATACGTAACATAATTTATTGATTCATATAACATTTAATTTTAATACAATATCTACATCTTAAAATTTTTAAGTAGAAACTTAAACACATCATACAAAAAATTATATATATTCACAATAATATAAAAGAAAATCTAAACAAACTCGTCTAATATGCGGCTAAAAGCTAGTAATAAACATAAATTCATATTGTTAAAACAAATAAGAAACTGATTTCAAAAATAAATTCATTACATGATATAATAAAAATAGTCAAATGCCAACCCACATGTATATGTATTTTTTATGATTATCGATAAAAAAATAATAATAATAATAATAATAATATTTTTATATGATCACACAACCCACATGTATTAGAATTGTCATGCATATCTTGTGTTCCCTATATCTATATATATCATATAATTATACTAAAAATACTATATTTCTCTATCCTAGTCAATTAAATAATATTTTTTTATACCTTTTTCATTACAGTTTTCTTTCTCCATCTTATAATTTACAAAAAAATCACTACCTTTTCCCCAAATTTACAAAAAATCACTACTTTTTCTCTCTCCGCCCTATAATTTACACTCACAACCCTATCTTATAACTTTACGTTTAGTTTTTGAATTTGTTATATACTGTAGCACTTTTTTTTTTCAGTATTGAAAGAAATTATGATGAAGAACAAGCATACTCATACTCTGTTTCTTGTTATTACTCTGATCCTTGTGGCTACAGGTGTTTTTAATTAGTAATAAATTTCCAAGTCCTTTCTTTGTCTGTGTGGTGTTGAGGTTGTGAGAGAGATTATGATGCACACATGTAAATATGCGTTTTGACCTTGGTTCTAGAAAGCACCGAGGGTCTAAGGTTTAATTAGGCTCCCTAAGGCTCGAGTTCTACAAGAAGCGTGGCTAATTTCACAGAATTACGGCCTAACACGTGCGCTTCTTGTATATAGACCTCGTTGTCTTGCTGTGTAATTGCTTGCATCTTAAAACCAAGGTTTGACGCACAACGTAGAATCCACATACGTAGTAAAGGTTGAGCTAAGGTTATGTAGCCAAACATATCATGTATTTTATGTAACATATGGACCACTTTTTTAGTTTTTGAGCCATGTTTTTTTTATATACAACAAGATATTACATTCAATGCAACAATAAATTTTACTAGATAACAAACGGTGAGTTTGAACCAAAAGCATATGAAAATGATGGTAAGTTTTATTTTAATCTGCAGGTTTCACAAGTCCAGTCAACGAGACAGCTAAAACAGACGAAATTTGTTATGAAGGCACTGCGTGTAGTTATCCAAAATATGCTTGTTGTAGTAAAATAGGGCGTCCGTGTTTGTGCTTTAATACTACCATTAAAAGTTGCGCCAAAAAAGAATGCCCAAATGCCTAGAAGCTAATGGGATTTAAATAATACACATGATGATGTAAAATAATTTGTCTATGGATCTTAAATTATCTTTAATAAAATTATATATAATTATTACGAGCAATGTTACCCGTGCGTTGTCTAATGGTGCAATTTGTTTGTTTGGTTACATATCGTATTTATTTTGTTTCACTTGGGTGTTATGTTCCAATCAAATAGCATGTTGTAGGCAATGTTTGCATAACCGGATCGAACACTGAACCGGACGGGTTACCGGTTCAACCGGTCAGACCGGCCGAACTAAAAAGTTCAAAAAAAATGTTGAATGAAAAAATATATAAAAATTTTCATAATAAACCGGTTCAACCGGTCTGATTCACCGGTCAGACCGGTTCAACCGGTCTGACCGAAGAACTGGTTCGGACCATCCAGTTTTTAGAGAAGCGAGCGAACTGCATCGAACCGGTCCGATCGGGTGACCGAACCAGTCCGGTTTTGAAAACATTGGTTGTAGGTAGAAGTTGTTTTGAAAACAAAATGTTTACATACAATAGTTATCTATGAATATTTGTGATAATAAGTTGTGGTAAAGGTAGAAGTTGTTTTGAAATCTAGACTTGTCTAACCAGGACCTGCTAAGCATACCGGTCCGGTTGGCATTACTTAGCCCAATTTCTAAAAACACGGGCGGTTTTTGCGGGTGGCCCTGAAAACCCCTGATTGTAGCCTTATAAGCTACTGTTTGTGATGTTTGCTTCGGTATTTTATGAGGCTGATCGTTGTGTTATTGTTTTGGTAGTATTGTTTCTTCCAATTATTTATTTTCCATTTGTGGCCTTTGTATGGCCCCTGTCGAAGCGATGCCGGTTCCCCGAGTTGCTTCGGCAGGCGTTTAGTTACTTTTAACCTTTTGATTTGTGTTTGTAATAGCACACAGATTATCTTGTTAACCACATGCGATGCCTTGCGCCTACATGAGGTGCTCGATGAAATGTGCCTCTGTTCGTTTGGGTTTTAGAAAGGTTGTGATGGTTTTCTGAGCCTAGGTACGGTGCACATATTTAAGGTGTTTGGCTAAATACTTTGATAATTGTGCTACAGCTTTTGGGTGACGATGATGACAAACTCTTGGCGCGACAACATGGTACTTGGAAACAAGCAACTACAATTGCATGCATGAATATGATTTGAGCCTAAAGTTAGGTTGTTGACTTTTGTGGCCGCTATCTTAACATCATCAAAGTTGGCAGCTCTAGAGGAAAGAGTGGACCAAAATTTTAGTTAGACAAAATTGCAAAACTAGTCCTTTATGTTTGCATGTTTTTTAATGGTTGTCTTTTTTCAAACTTAATAGTAGAAAACATGCTTTATGTTTAAATCTCTATCATATTATGTCCTTTCGTTCTAACCCAGTTAACCTTTTATGTTAACACGAGGGTACTTTTGTAACTTTACACATTTATTTAAAAAATAAAAAAATAAAGTATAAAAACAAATAAAGTCTCTTTCTTCTCTCTCATTATCCTCTGCCGACACCACCCCAACTCTCCGGTTGTCGCTCAAATCCTGCAGCCATCAATCACCACCACATCTTCAAAATGACGGTGGGGTTTCATAACAACCACCAAAGATGTATATCAATCCCCACCGCAGCTTTGACTTCTCACTCACGTTCATCACCATCGCAGCTCTGACTTCACACCGACAGTCGTCACCACCACCTCGGCTGCCACCGCCAGGATAACATACTTCTCTCCTCTGCATATCCACCAAATCTTAAACAACAAAACCCTTAAAAACAAAACCCTAATTTCTGATTTCCCACAAATTGCATATCACAAGTCACGATTCCATCTGAAATTGACGTTCGTTCAATTAAGTCTTTCTGTTGGTCAGATATAAAATCTGGTTGTCAAAGTTTGTGTTGGGAGAGACTTAAAACGCCATGACACCGGCTAATGTATCCGGTCATTGGCACGAGTACCTGCACTGCATTGCCCTCGTGTTCTTCATTACAGCCGGTTAGGTACACGCCTCCCCGTTGTGTTTCCTCATACTACAACCTCCATATTCACTGCCGACTACCATCCACTACCAACATCCGTCTTTATCGCCACCAGGGTTGCTAGTTCCACCAGATTTCATCATTCCCTCCTTTCGAGTCGACCTATTTATCATCCAAAACCTTTGGATTTTTGGGTTTTTAGGTGGTGGTAATCCAGTGGTGCGGATGGTCGTCAAGATTGCTTTATTCTATTAGTGAAGTAATATGACTAAAATACCCTCATGTGCATTGCACATGAGGTAATTTAACCGACAAATTTAACGTTTGTTAGTGAAAAAGACGAACCGTGAAACGATTTTTAAACATAAAAGATGCTTTCTGTTATTAAGTTTACGAAATGACAACTGAAAAAACGTGCAAACATAAAGAACAGGTTCTGTTATTTTATCATTTAGTTAAGTTGGTATGCTTAGAAAAGACATTAGCTAATATGTAAACTCCAAACCGACAACATTATATTTTTGGCAAATGGTATGCGTATGCACATTATGATTGCAATAAATCCACCTCAACGTAGAGGGTTTTTCTAGGCAATATACACATGTTCTTGAAGATAATTGCCAAGGAAAGCTTCGTTTGATGTTTCTTTTATATATTTTAAACTAGGTTAATGATAAATAGAGTTGCATATTACATTATTTAACGACGGTTAAAACCTATGTGTTGCACGTCGTCAATTATAAAAAAGTACAGAATATAAGTTGCTAGTGTATTACATTACGTTAAGTGACATCATATGCCAAAACGCTAAACATAAACAATATGAACTTCTAACAAAATTCCTAAAAAATTATCAATAATTTTAGGCCTACAAAATGAATTGACTTTAGGCATTTGGATGACATTTTATGAAATTATGGTAATCAAATCTGATTAAACTGGAAAAACTATTTCACCACTAATTTTTCTTTCCCTAAAAGATGCTTCTAAAAGAACATAGTCAATGGCGAACATCTGCAACTGATTTCACCATTCCTGATTCCGTGCCTGAAGAAACGTGGATCGACTCACTGGTAGACGATCAACCTTCCTCGGGTATGAGTATGCTATTTTACCGATGGTTTTCCGGAGTATGAATTCTTCCACATACAAAACAAGCAACACCGTGAACTTACCCCTCAGAAAGGGACAGAGGGGTCCTCTTTGGGGTAACCCTCCGGTGTGAGAATAAGAGATTGTAGGAGAAGATAATAATCTGAGAGTGAGTAAGGAATTGGAATGTATTTTCTTGCTTACCTCCCCTTGTGGAGGTGGTGTGGTATTTATAGTGTTAGGGTTTCCAATGATTAGGGCCTTTTTGGCCTCCTCCTATTGCTTTGCGCCACGTGTCCTTAGGACACCTGGTGCTTTTTCATTGATTATTCTCTGACCCAGGCATTTCACCTGACCCATGTGCAATCACGTGGTAGCACATGGGTTTTGCTGAGTTGTCCACATTTCATTGGCAGCTGTCAACATCAGAGTATTCTTATTCCTTAAAGGATACCTTCTGGAAGGTTGTCTGACGAGCACAATCAAGGTTGTCCTTATCCTGATTTGGATAAGGACGAGGTTGATTATGTGCATGTGTGATATGCGCCTATCCTGAGGATGCGCGAGGTCTTCTCTTTATTCTCACGCGCAGATGTTTCATGCGCAGATGTGATATGCGCAAGCATATGTAATATGCGCCATGCGCAGATGCGCCACGCGCAGATGTGATATGCGTGAGCATATATGATGCGTGAGCATGTGATATGCGCCACGCGCAGATGTGATATGCGTGAGCATATATGGTGCGTGAGCATGTGATACGCGTGAGCATATGTGATGCGTGAGCATATGTGGTATGCGTGAGCATATGTGATGCGTGAGCATATGTGATATGCGCCATGCGCATAGGTTTTGGCTTTGTGCCTTCATGATATCTTGATTTCAAGCCTCTTGTCTATATCTTGTGGGTTGACCCGCCCCGCTCGATGTTAAGGCGGGTACATACCTCTTCAAGCCCCCCCAGTCTAATGTGTATCTTGTCTCGCGCGAGCGAGGTAAGATAGATATTAGACTTAATAGTTTTCTCTTTTAATAGGGTTTGTCTTTTCCTTTTTTATTTCTCATCGTTGCGCGAAATTCTATCCTTTTGGTTGAAATGAATCGTCCATGTACGTGGTTGGTTGGTGCTGACATGCGTCAGAGATGGAGACATGTGTCAGACTTTTCGTGTGCTCGAGGTGCTACAGTTGCCTTTTCTGTCCCCTCACACAGTGTCAGGAACACGTGTCGCGCTCGTGTTGGCCTGTGTAACACCCCGACCAAAGGCGGATTATACATCGGGGCGCCACATATTGTTTCATTACTCATGACGCTATTGGGTGTCAATATTTAATAAATACATTCATTCGCGCACGCGCAAAGCAAACACATAATATAAATCAACATAAATCAAAATATTATAAATCAAAATATTCGAACAGCAATAACTTGTCTTGATACATTTTAATCTAGGTCCAAAAGTAAAAACGTCCTATGTGTCCACAAGCTCCAAAACGGCTACTGCAAACCTGAACATGTGTTAAAATAAACGTCAAACACTTGCGTGTTGGTGAGAAATCAAGTTTAATACAATACATAGATAGCAATAAATCTGCGCGCAACACGTGTATGTCTGGTGTTTAACAAGGGTGCAATCAGATTGTGATCAAGCCTAGATAGATCATAGCTCATAGTTCATAGTTCAATCCGTGCTCCCAATTGAGCACAAAAACGAGAAAACATCTGTGCAAGTGTAAACAAAGAAAACCGTAAACGATAGGTCTCCCGTGTTCATCTAATGGATCCATGAAAACTGCGGAATAGGCCGAACAAAGCGGTTAATGATACACACATACAAATAAACAGCCAAGTAAACGTCCTCAACACATGGGATACTGCGCGACTAAAGCTCATAAACAAGTTTAAGACTCTAAGTTTGTATGAACACATGAACATCCCAAAACATTAAAAGCAAAAAGGGATTAGGTACGAGATTACTCACTTGATAAAGATGCGATGATAGATAAAGCAAGAACCAAGCAAGTTAACCTATAAGTAAAGATTATTGTTTTAACGATCGGTTTTAAGTCTTGATTATAAGTTAGCATAATTAATAAGTAAATTATTATATATATATATTACCGGAAAAGCAGGGCAGAACAGGGAGGAAGACGGAGGCAAGAGAGGAGGGAGGCGGCAGGAGGACAACGGCAGAGAGCAAAAAGGGAGGAAGAGATAATAAGTGTTGTGTGTGAAGTGTTAAGAAAATACTACTATTATTTATAGGCAAACCCAAGGGGACACAAACCCTAGAAAAGATCTCCAAAAGTAAAGAAAAGATATCAACAGTAAAAAGTTCTGAAAAGTAAAGATATCCAAAGATATGGTAGCAGGGAAAAAGAGAAAAAGGCTGACAGGATTCAGAAAAAGGCATGGGAGAGGACAGATAAAGTTACAGGTCAGGCATGGAAAAAGCAGATCTCAAAAGATTATGTCAGTCACTTTATCTGTCAACCAATGGGGTTGGTGCGCATGCTGCGCTGAAAGTAACTTTTCAGACATAAAGCAGATTAGGTCAACAGCTCAAAAGATAAGACAACTCAAAAGCAAACGGCGAGAAGAAACTCAAAGGGGTCAGCGCGAGAAGGCTAAGGCGCGAAGGCAGACACAGAAGGTCAAGAGAGCGCGAGCGCGAAGGCAGACAGAACCAACCTTAACGCGTCGCGGAAAGAACTACATTTCTAAGCGCGCCGCGGGAAGAATTACATTTCTTAGCGCGCCGCGGGAGGAACTAAAATTCCTAGCGCGCCGCGGGAAGAACTATAATTCTTCGCGCGTCGAGGGATGAACTACGATTCTTAGCGCGCTGCGAGAAGAACTACAAATCCTTAGCGCGTCGCGAGAAGAACTTCCGTTCTTAGCGCGCTGCGAGAAGAATTACAATTCTTAGCGCGCTGCGAGAAGAGTTCGTCTCGCGTATCGCTGAAACAGGTGGTCTTCACGCAGGATTCCTTGTAAGGGAGTCTGGCGCGTGGAGCTGCGCAGACAACCTTAGGCGGGAAGGAACAAAGGACAAGCAAAGAGTTAGAAGAAAAAAAGGGAAACAAGGCGTAAGGGCGGGACGGCGACAAGAGGGAAAAGAAGGCGGAAAGAGAGAAGGAAGAGGGACGGGACGGCGGAAAGAAAGAGAGAGAAAGAGGCGGGAAGGAAAATATATTATTATTATTATTATTAAAAGTAAAATATAAGTATAAATAAATACTAGATCATAAAAGAAAGAGATCGGATCGGAGAAACGGGTACCTGGGTCGGGTCGGATCGGGGCAGATGTCACAGTCTCCCCTACTTTAAGAAATTTCGTCCCGAAATTTATCTCGAAGTAGGTTGCGCAGAGAACAGGTGCGGGTACTTGATCTTCATTTGATCTTCCCTTTCCCATGTAAACTCGGCTCCGCGCTTGGACTCCCAGCGAACTTTCACGATAGGGATACGACTGCGCTTGGTTTGCTTAACCTCGCGATCCATAATCTCAACAGGCTTCTCAACAAAATGCATAGTTTCATCAACTTGAACTTCATCAAGTGGAATGTGAAGGTTCTCGTCAGCTAAACACTTCTTGAGATTGGATACATGGAACGTTGGATGCACATTACTGAGCGCGGGCGGCAGGTCAAGTCTGTAGGCAACTTTTCCCACACGCGCGAGAATCTTGAATGGACCAACATATCGAGGAGCAAGCTTACCTTTCTTCCCAAAGCGGACAACACCTTTCCAGGGCGACACCTTGAGGAGAACAAGATCACCAACTTGAAATTCGAGAGGCTTCCGCCTACGATCTGCGTAACTCTTCTGTCGGCTTCTGGCAGTCAGCAGATGATCACGGATCTTGGCGATTTTATCGGTTGTCTCTTGAACAAGTTCGGGTCCTGTGATTTGAGTTTCACCCACTTCGCTCCAACAAATCGGGGAGCGGCACTTACGACCGTAAAGTGCTTCAAATGGGGCCATACCAATACTGGAATGATAGCTGTTATTATAAGAGAACTCAATCAAAGGCAGGTGTGAATCCCAATTACCTCCAAAATCAAGAACACAAGATCGGAGCATATCCTCAAGAGTCTGAATAGTTCGCTCAGACTGACCGTCAGTCTGGGGATGATATGCCGTACTCATGTCCAAGCGAGTTCCTAGCGCAGATTGGAGAGATTTCCAAAAGCGAGATATAAAACGGCCATCGCGATCGGATACGATGCTCAAAGGAGTACCATGGCGGCAGACAATTTCCTTGACATAAAGCTGCGCGAGTTGCTCAACACGGTAGTTTTCACGAATGGGCAGAAAGTGAGCAGACTTAGTCAATCGATCCACTATTACCCAAATGCTATCATGTTTGCTTGCTGTCAAAGGTAACTTGGTAATAAAGTCCATCGCTACACATTCCCATTTCCACGTAGGAATTTCTGGTTGTTCGAGCAAACCAGATGGGCGTTGGTGTTCAGCTTTTACTTTAGAACAAGTCAGGCATTTAGCTACGAACACAGCAATATCCTTTTTCATACCGGGCCACCAATAAGTTATGCGCAAATCCTTGTACATCTTATCAGCGCCAGGATGAATAGAATACCGAGATTTGTGCGCTTCACTCAGGATATCAGCGCGAAGATTCTCATCAAAGGGAATCCAGATGCGATTGAGATAGCAGAGAATTCCACTCAGATTAGGGACAAAATGCGCTTCCGCGCCACACGCTAACTCGGCGCGAAGGTTACCATTACTGATGGATGCGCGCTGCGCGTCGCGAATGCGTGATTCAAGATTGCTCTGAATCGGCGCAAAGTGAAGCTGGGTGCGCGGCAAGATACAGTTAAGCTGGCAGGGTTTTCGGCTGAGCGCATCGGCTACCACATTAGCCTTACCAGGATGATACCGGATCTCACAATCGTAATCGCTGATGAGTTCGTTCCATCGGCGTTGCCTCATGTTAAGTTCCTTCTGATCAAAGATATGCTGAAGGCTTTTATGGTCAGTGTAGAGGATACACTTAGTACCATAAAGGTAGTGTCTCCAGATCTTCAAGGCAAAAACAACTGCACCAAGTTCGAGGTCGTGAGTTGTATAGTTCTTTTCATGAACCTTAAGTCTCCTCGATGCATAAGCGATAACCTTGCCTCGTTGCATAAGAACACAACCGAGACCTTGGTTGGATGCATCGCAATACACGACAAAATCATCATTACCCTCAGGTAGCGCAAGAACAGGAGCTTCACACAACAAACGCTTGAGCGTTAGAAAGGCTTCTTCTTGCTTCGAGCCCCAAATATATGGTTTACCTTTGTGCGTTAGAGCTGTTAAAGGCAAAGCGATCTTCGAGAAGTTCGAAATAAAGCGCCGGTAATAACCAGCTAAGCCCAGAAAGGAACGGATCTCGGAAGGAGAGGATGGCGTAATCCAGTTCTTGATTGCTTCAATCTTGGATGGGTCGACATGAATACCCATCTTGTTTACAACATGACCAAGAAACTGTACTTCATCAGACCAGAATTCACACTTGGAAAGCTTAGCATAGAGTTGCTCAGCTCTAAGCTTTTGCAACACCAACCGAAGATGTTGCTCGTGCTCGGCCTTGGTCTTAGAATACACCAGAACATCATCGATAAACACAATCACGAATTTATCCAAGAAAGGCCTACACACCCGGTTCATTAGATCCATGAAAACGGCGGGTGCGTTGGTTAAACCGTAGGACATGACCAAGAATTCAAAATGGCCATAACGAGTTCGAAAAGCAGTCTTCGGAACATCTTCATCGCGGATGCGCAACTGGTGATAGCCAGAGCGGAGATCAATCTTGGAGAAACAAGAGGCACCTTGGAGTTGATCAAAGAGGTCGTCAATACGCGGTAAGGGATACCGGTTTTTAATGGTGAGTTTGTTCAACTCGCGGTAATCAATACACATGCGAAACGATCCATCTTTCTTTTTAACGAACAACACCGGAGCACCCCAGGGCGAAGAGCTAGGGCGAATGAATCCTTTAGCAGTCAACTCTTGAAGTTGACTTGCCAATTCTTGCATCTCAGCGGGCGCAAGACGGTAAGGAGATTTAGCAACGGGGGAAGCACCAGGGACAAGATCAATACGGAACTCGACTTCACGAGCGGGAGGGATACCAGGAAGATCATCAGGAAAAACTTCAGGGAAATCACGCACAACAGGGATATCGCGAAGCTTCTTCTCTTCAGCAGGTTTAACCACATGGGCTAAGAATGCAACACACTTCTTCCGCATGAGTCTTTGGGCTTCGGCGCAAGACATAAGTTTAAGACCGCGGGAGGGTTTTTCGCCGTAAATATGAAGATCACCATTTTCTCGAGGAATGCGAATCAACTTCTTGGCGCAAATAACTTCGGCGCGATTCTTCGAGAGCCAGTCCATACCAATGATAACATCAAAGCTTCCAAGAGGCATGGGGATGAGGTCGATCAGAAAATCGTTTTCGTTAAGGTTAAGCGTACAATCTTTAATCACTGAGTTTATTAAAACAGTTTCACCATTAGCCAATTCAACTGAAAAATTTTCTTTTAAATCGTTGCGCGGTCGCGCAAGCTTCTGCTCGAAGGCGCGAGAGATAAAACTTCGATCGGCGCCAGTATCAAAAAGTATAGAAGCATAAAATCCGTTAAGCAAAAATGTACCATTAACTACGTCATTATTCGCTTGCGCTTGGTGCGCGGTTATGTTAAAAGCTCGTCCACGCGTCACTTGGTTCGAAATCTGGTTCACCGGATTCGCTTGTGTGATTTGCACTTGTAGTCTCGGGCACGCGTTCCGGAAATGACTGGGATCACCGCAGTTATAGCACGACCTGGGTCGTGGGTTTTGGTAGGTTGGTTGTGGGTTCTGCGGGTAGACTGGTGGTGTTGGCGCAATTGGGTTGGCGAGAGGGACTCTACAGTATTCGGCAGAGTGACCAACGCGGCCACATCGGTTACATTGTCGACACGGGGTTTGGGTTGGGTGGTGAAGTCTACAGGTTGGGCAAAAGGGTTGATTTCCTGTGTAAGGTTTCTTAGGTGGCGGGGCAGGGAGTGCTGGATTGGTTAGGGCATAGTTGTGAACTACAGGAGGTGTTGGGTAGGCTGACAGAGGGTTAGGCGCGTAAACTGGAGGTTGATAAATGGGTTGCTGGGCAATGGGCGGGTTGGTAAGCGCATAGGCCTTGCGCCTGCGCTTGAGGTTGTTACGGTTTGAGGATTCTGGTTTGGTTTCTGTTGGTTCAGGGGCAGTCTTGGTGGGTTTGATCTTTTCTGTTCCCCGCAGGAACAGGGTTCCTGCTCTGACATGGTTGTCGCTGAGCACAGCGGCCAACTCGATGGCGTCAGAGAGGGTTACTGGGTTTCTGGCCCATACAGAATCTTGAATTTCCATGGGGAGACCCCCAAGGAATTTCTCTATGGCTCGGCGGGAAGGGGTAACAAGGTGAGGGACAAGCAAACTTAGTTCATGGAAGCGCGTCGCGTACTCGCGCGCTTCACCGCTGTATTGCTTAAGATTCCAAAATTCCTCCTCCAGGCGCTTAATTTCGTTGGGAGGGCAGAATTCTCGCGTAAGAATTTCCTTGAATTCCTCCCATGTCATGCTAGAAGCAGCCTCTGCGCCACGCGCATGAGCTACTCCATTCCACCATGTAAGCGCTCTGGATTCCAGGACACTGGAAGCATATAGGGTTCGTCTGTCTGAGGGGCATTGGGTGTGAAGGAAAGTGTTTTCTATTTTCTCAAGCCACTGGAGCATCACGGTGGCTCCTTCAAGACATGTGAACTTTGGAGGGTTACCTGCGTTAAAGGATTTAATGTTATAACTCGAGGTGTTGTTTTGGCTCAAGGCTTGGGCTATCGCGGCGGCCATTTCCTGGGAACGTTGCTGTCTACGCATGCGCGAGGCTTCTCTTCTCTGAAATCGGCGAGATAGCGGAGGCATTCTATAAAAATTTTAATTTTAGTTAATATCTTGGTTTTAGCGCAAAGTTTTAATCTTATAAAGCTTGGTTTCACGGAGTCAGTTACAGTCAACAGTTAAAGTAAAATAAATGATCCTAAATGCAGACTTAATAAAGGTAACAAATTCGAATCAAGAATCGACAATTCATGTATCACCATGACTTTCCGAATTCCCAATTTAAAATATACGAGCAAACGAGTATTGGAGATTGACGATTCATGTATCACCATGACTTTTCAATCCTCAATATAAAACATACAAGAAAATGAGTATTGGAGGTTGACAATTCATGTATCACCATGACTTTTCAAGTCTCCAACCTCAGAACATAATCGTAAATGGAAATTGAAAATCAACTATTCATGTATCACCATGACTTTTCGGATTTTCAAATCCAACAAACGAATATGTAAGAAAAATCAATAAAAATCAAAATTCAACAAAAATCGAAATATCGCGAAATAAAACATAAAATCATATACTGCGCAAGCGCGAGCATATTCATAAATAACGAGTAATTAACAATAAGCGCGCAAACATGAGATTTCTCTCATGCGCGAGAAGGGACTCTTAGGTATTCTAGGCCGTTACGTCTAACCACCTATCCTAAAGTCAACGAGCTCTGATACCAATCTGTAACACCCCGACCAAAGGCGGATTATACATCGGGGCGCCACATATTGTTTCATTACTCATGACGCTATTGGGTGTCAATATTTAATAAATACATTCATTCGCGCACGCGCAAAGCAAACACATAATATAAATCAACATAAATCAAAATATTATAAATCAAAATATTCGAACAGCAATAACTTGTCTTGATACATTTTAATCTAGGTCCAAAAGTAAAAACGTCCTATGTGTCCACAAGCTCCAAAACGGCTACTGCAAACCTGAACATGTGTTAAAATAAACGTCAAACACTTGCGTGTTGGTGAGAAATCAAGTTTAATACAATACATAGATAGCAATAAATCTGCGCGCAACACGTGTATGTCTGGTGTTTAACAAGGGTGCAATCAGATTGTGATCAAGCCTAGATAGATCATAGCTCATAGTTCATAGTTCAATCCGTGCTCCCAATTGAGCACAAAAACGAGAAAACATCTGTGCAAGTGTAAACAAAGAAAACCGTAAACGATAGGTCTCCCGTGTTCATCTAATGGATCCATGAAAACTGCGGAATAGGCCGAACAAAGCGGTTAATGATACACACATACAAATAAACAGCCAAGTAAACGTCCTCAACACATGGGATACTGCGCGACTAAAGCTCATAAACAAGTTTAAGACTCTAAGTTTGTATGAACACATGAACATCCCAAAACATTAAAAGCAAAAAGGGATTAGGTACGAGATTACTCACTTGATAAAGATGCGATGATAGATAAAGCAAGAACCAAGCAAGTTAACCTATAAGTAAAGATTATTGTTTTAACGATCGGTTTTAAGTCTTGATTATAAGTTAGCATAATTAATAAGTAAATTATTATATATATATATTACCGGAAAAGCAGGGCAGAACAGGGAGGAAGACGGAGGCAAGAGAGGAGGGAGGCGGCAGGAGGACAACGGCAGAGAGCAAAAAGGGAGGAAGAGATAATAAGTGTTGTGTGTGAAGTGTTAAGAAAATACTACTATTATTTATAGGCAAACCCAAGGGGACACAAACCCTAGAAAAGATCTCCAAAAGTAAAGAAAAGATATCAACAGTAAAAAGTTCTGAAAAGTAAAGATATCCAAAGATATGGTAGCAGGGAAAAAGAGAAAAAGGCTGACAGGATTCAGAAAAAGGCATGGGAGAGGACAGATAAAGTTACAGGTCAGGCATGGAAAAAGCAGATCTCAAAAGATTATGTCAGTCACTTTATCTGTCAACCAATGGGGTTGGTGCGCATGCTGCGCTGAAAGTAACTTTTCAGACATAAAGCAGATTAGGTCAACAGCTCAAAAGATAAGACAACTCAAAAGCAAACGGCGAGAAGAAACTCAAAGCGGTCAGCGCGAGAAGGCTAAGGCGCGAAGGCAGA
Organism: Bidens hawaiensis; assembly: GCF_021521415.1. Lineage (NCBI taxonomy): Eukaryota > Viridiplantae > Streptophyta > Magnoliopsida > Asterales > Asteraceae > Bidens > Bidens hawaiensis. Next base: position 285,733 of record NW_027505135.1, read on the forward strand.
CACAGAAGGTCAAGAGAGCGCGAGCGCGAAGGCAGACAGAACCAACCTTAACGCGTCGCGGAAAGAACTACATTTCTAAGCGCGCCGCGGGAAGAATTACATTTCTTAGCGCGCCGCGGGAGGAACTAAAATTCCTAGCGCGCCGCGGGAAGAACTATAATTCTTCGCGCGTCGAGGGATGAACTACGATTCTTAGCGCGCTGCGAGAAGAACTACAAATCCTTAGCGCGTCGCGGGAAGAACTTCCGTTCTTAGCGCGCTGCGAGAAGAATTACAATTCTTAGCGCGCTGCGAGAAGAGTTCGTCTCGCGTATCGCTGAAACAGGTGGTCTTCACGCAGGATTCCTTGTAAGGGAGTCTGGCGCGTGGAGCTGCGCAGACAACCTTAGGCGGGAAGGAACAAAGGACAAGCAAAGAGTTAGAAGAAAAAAGAGGGAAACAAGGCGTAAGGGCGAGACGGCGACAAGAGGGAAAAGAAGGCGGAAAGAGAGAAGGAAGAGGGACGGGACGGCGGAAAGAAAGAGAGAGAAAGAGGCGGGAAGGAAAATATATTATTATTATTATTATTATTAAAAGTAAAATATAAGTATAAATAAATACTAGATCATAAAAGAAAGAGATCGGATCGGAGAAACGGGTACCTGGGTCGGGTCGGATCGGGGCAGATGTCACAGCCTGCACCTGCGAGTGGGGGCGCGTGAACTCTGATCAGTACCTGTTTCGTTCCCTTTTATGTCCCCTCACACAGTGTCAGGAACACGTGTCGCGCTCGCGTTGGCCTGCACCTGCCAGTGGGGGCGCGTGAACTCTGATCAGTACCTGTTTCTCTCTCTCCTGGGCCTATAAAAGCAAGCCTTTTGAGTTGTTATTCTTCATCTTCATTGTTATTTCAGAGCTTTTTCTTTCCTTCCATTTTTATTCCGATTAAGAGCCTGTCTTTTGCTTCCAGATTTCCGTTCTTGAAGTAACCTCTGTTTGATTCACAGTTGTATGTCTGATAACCCAGACGCCACAATCTCCCCCAGCAAACGCCGTGTAAAATCATTAGTCATGTCCACTTTGAAGAAGACCGGCAAGGGAAAACGGGCTGCCGTGGCCTCGTCGGAGGAGGTGGGGAAGGGCAAGACAGTGAAGAGGTGGGATGAGATTCCCTGCAAATTGAGACAGTCTGATTTCGACAGTCTCATCGCCTCTCAGGGTTTTCTCCCTGAGTACGGCTGTCTGCTCCCGGCGGCCGGGCAAACGGCGGTAGATCCGCCCACCGGCTATATCTCCTTATACTGCCATTTTTTCACTCACTGCAACCTTCGTCTCCCGATGACAAGGTTTATGGGTGCGCTGCTTCAATTTCATGGGATTCACATATCCCAAGTCCATCCTTTTGGACTTGTGCTCATGACTCATTTTGAGTTCATGTGCTAAGCTCAGCGCGAGGAGCCCACCCCTCGGCGCTTTCAATATTTTTATAAGCCAAAAATCCAAGATTCTTGGTTCTCGTTCATTCCTCGCAGTCAGAAGGTTAAGTGCTGCACTGTTTCCTTCAAAAGCCTTCATGACTGGTCTGAGAAATTTTTTTATATTAAGGCTGGTGTGGTTCCCATCCGCATGACCATGCGCGCGATCACTTCTGCGCCCGCGGATGAGAATGTTCTTAAAAACCCAACTGGCGCATGGGTTAATAAGTTGACTGCTGAACCATCCCCCGCCAAGAATATTTGCGAGGAGGCGCTGGTGGGGGTTGGTATGAGCAGGAGGTGGACCGACAGCGCGACTGAGCCTGTTATCCAAGTTGATGGCTTATGTGAGTTATTAGCTCATTGCATTATTATCTGCGCGAATATAATTCGTTTTGCTGATATCATTTGTCTTGTTTTATGCAGTAAGCAAGGAGTACGTCCACGCCGCCTATGATGAGCATATAGAGGGTGGCTCTGTCGCGCTGGGCGCTGGGGAAGTTGGTTTCCCCGATCGCTTCGATGATATGTTCATCCCTGTTGATTTGGGATTTTGCTTTGACAGCGATGCGCCTGGTAGGCCTTTGTACTTATGCTTATGCCTTTAGAATACCAAATTTGGTTAACATTTCTGTTGCACGTATTGTAGATGCGCTCGAGAACTATGAGCTGGAGCTCGCGGAAGAAGAGGTGGAGGAGGAAGCTGAGGTGCCACAACTCAAGCGTAAAGCTAAAGGGAAAACTGGCGCAGGGGCCAGTAAAAAACAGAAGAAAAATGATGCCCCTGTTGCTCAGGATCCTCCTACTCAAGCGAAGGGACTTGAGAAAACCAAGGGGTTTACCTCCGAGTTTTCCTTGTCTTCTTTGCCTCAAAGTGTGGGCAGTCCTCCTGTCCACACGAGGTATGGTGCCGCCACCTCCTCTCTTCGCGCGGCGGAAAAGGGAAGCGGCGCTGCGCCTGCTGTTTCCTCTTCTTCAACAGGTATACTTTGTTTATACTTTATGGTTTTATGAGCGTGATTCCGATAGAGTTATTAATGAATCTTTGCTCACTCAAATGTTTGTAGAGCCGGCGACCTTGGTGGATCAACCTCAGGCGCAACAAGGTACCGAGGCTGCGCCGAAGGTTGCTTTGAAGTCCCTTGTTTTACCCTCGAAAAGGGGGAAAATGGACTTCATGGCGATGTTTAACTCGCGAACGGCGGTGCGCCAAGGTATATATTGCGCTTTTATTTTCTGACTTTTTTCTTTTAGATCAAGTCATGAATCATTTCTCTTTGTTGGTTTTTTCATAGGAATTATAGCTGGCACACAAGCTGCTGGCGGCACTGCTGGCGCCGGCGCCCGCGCCGTTGGTTCTGCTCCTGCTCTTGCAAGCACTGAATCTCCCCTTATTGGGATTACTTAGGAGCAGGAGACTGTTTTACGCGCTGATCTAGCGACGTCGAGACCTCCCTCACCTCCTCCTGCGCGCAACCCTCCTCGCGAGACTGGTTTTGATTTTTCCAAGCCGCAGGAGAAAAGACCTGTTACAGAGGATGATGAGGAGGTCAATTTTGAAGACTCCGATGGTGGCCGCGCAAGCCCTGTAGCGCCACGAGATTTCGTGGCGCGGCCTTCTCGTGGGGCTGGCGCTGACTTTTCTTTTTGCTCTCCGCAGGTATAAGTTCGTTTTGCTCCGCTGCGCGGACTTCCATATTAGTGTTTAGATGACTAGAACGTTGCTTTGTGTTTGCAGTAAGCCGATCACATATACCGCCCGAGATGGAATATTACTGAGGATAGCTCATTTCAGTCCATGGGTGTGTGTGAAGACTTCTGGGCTCACTCTGTGCCTCCAGCTGAAAGGAGGTTCCAGGAGGACCGCGCTCGCGTGGACTTGCTCAATGACCATCTTTTTGCTGGGTCTGCGTTCTTTGCTGCCTCCCAAGAGCTTCGCTATGATTATGTAAAGGTGCGTGATGCTCTTGCGGAGGCCAAGCAAGAGGCTAAGGTATCTGCTTGGAATCTTTCTGACGCTCGAGAGAGAGCTGAGAAACTCCAAGCAGAACTCAGCGAGAACCGAGCAAGTGCCAACGCTGCCTTTGTAAAGCGCGGGCATGAGCTGCAGGCTGCGCGGGAGAAGCTGCAGGCAGTAGAGGCGGATGCGGCCAAGTACGCGCGGCGAGTGCGCGATTTGGAGCTAGATGCAGAGGCGCGTGATCAAACTCTTGTGCAGGCTATCACTGACAAATCTTTATTAGAGAGTGAGGTTGCACGCCTGAAGAAAGAGCTTGAGGCCGCGCGGGCAGAGAAGGATGAAGCCCTGGCGACGGCAGCGTCTGGCCAAGAAGAGCTCGATGCTGCGCGAGCAGAAAGGAATGAGGCCTTGGCGGCAGCAGCGTCTGACAGAGAAGAGCTAAAACAGACCAAGGAAACTGTTGAGTTGTTAAACTCTCAGATTCCTGCTCTTGAGACGTCTGTTTCTTCCCTCGCGCAGGATCGCCAATGGCTAGTCTCACAGGGTATGACTCGTTGCGCTTATGCGATGAAATACTCAGACGAGTTTCAGACCCTTGTGATGGATTGCAACGCTGCCTCGCGCTTGGTGGGGCGAGCTGAAGGGTTTAAGGATGGCTGTGAATATAGCATGCTGAAGAAGAACCCATCCGACTACCCTTATCAGCTCGACGTTGTCTGCGCTGACATGGCCGAGGTGGGGGAGAAGTATTTGAATACTCCCATTCCCATCCTTGAGCAGGTATTTTAACCTTAATGAGTTTACCTTGACTTATTTTCCTAGTCGTTTTGTACTCATACTTTTCCTTATGATTTGCAGATAGCCTCGCTTGCTAACCAGCCCGATCTCGGCGCTCTAAAGAAATTACTTGACGAGTGTGAAGGGGCTGGTGGCGGCGATGATGGCGCGGGCAATGCTGCCTCTGCTAGCGGCTCTGGCGTAGCCAAAGGACCCGCTCCTGACACTATTGTGATAGAAGACGACTCCATTCAAGACGAACAGCTTGACTATGGCAAGTTTGGAGATGACGAGGAGCGGGCTGCGCCAGATGCTGAGGGAGGTAATGATGAGGGCGATGAAGAGGCTGACGTTGATATAGAGACTTGAGAAGCCCTTCATGTTTTTTTTTATTTGTAGTTTGTATCTCATCATTTTGTAAATTTGTAAATTTCTATGTTTTGGAATGAAATTTTGTTTTTCCCTTATTCGCATCTTGCGCATTCCCCATTCATCTCTTTATATTGCATGTTTGCTTGTTGAATATAAGATATGCTTGCACGTTGAAATTTGAACAAGGTTGTAAGGAAATTATTTTACTTAATCCTTGTCATATTTTAAGTGATTTTGCAATATCCTGATTATGCTGACACGTGCCTTGGCGTTTCATTATTCCTCTTTTGCGCGACGTTATCGCGCATTTATTATAGTGAATTATGAGTTTTTTTAGCATTTACGTGTCAGTATGTGTTACTCTGATATCCATTACAATTCCATGCGCGATCTCGACCTGAGACCTTAACAACTATGTTTTGGCATGTGCTTTGCCTTAGTTATGCTTAGGTATTTTTATGGTCAAGCTGCGCAGCATGTAGGATGGATGTTGTGAGTGATTTGAGCTAAGGCTCGTATTATTGGGCTAAGGCCCTGAGCTAAGGCTCATATTATTGGGCTAAGGCCCTAACGTTTTAGAGTTAAAACTCGTTAACGCGTTTGAGCTTGAAGCTCGCGCATATATGTTTTACTTCGTTTTATTTTTAGTTTTGATGTCAATACAATGTTGTCATATTGCTCAAAATTAATAAAGGGAAGTGTGAAACATTTATGCAAAAGGTAATAGAACACACATTAAGAGAAAATAGCGCTTATCATTATTCATAATGGCTTAAAAAGCCTTGATTACAAACTTGACAATTTTTACATGAAACATTTTCTAAGCTGTGCTGCGTTCCATGCGCGTGGGATCTTCTTTCCATTCAAATCTTTTAAAGTGTATGCGCCTTTTCCCAATTCTTCCGAGACTTGATAAGGTCCCTCCCAGTTGGGGGACATTTTTCCCGGAGGTATTGCGCGGTTAGCTTCATTGTTCCGAAGGACAAAATCGTTCTTCTTGAAGTGGCATTCTTTCACGCGTTGATTGTAATATCTTTCTAGTTTTTTCTTGTATTTGGCTTCACTGATGATAGCCGCCTCTCTGCGCCCTTCAAGTAAGTTGAGATCCAACCTCCTTTCGCGCTCGTTATCAATCTTACTCATCATGAGCACTCTATGGGATGGGCATCCAATTTCTGCTGGAATCATAGCCTCCGTTCCATAGGTTAGGCTGAACGGGGATTCGCCATTGCTGGTTTTGCTTAATGTCCTGTGCGCCCACAGGACATTAGGTAGCTCCTCGACCCATGAATGGGATTCTCCCTCCAACCTTTTCTTCAGCCCATTCAGCAAGCTTTGGTTCGCGCGCTCCACTTGGCCATTCCCCTGAGGGTGGTATACTGAAGTGAAGATTTGGTTGATGCGCAATTCCTTGAGCCAACTGGATATCTTCCTGTCGGTGAATTGTTTGCCATTGTCGCTCACAATTTCCATGGGCAGGCCAAAACGGCATATGATGTGGCTCCAAATAAATTGCTTCATCGCCTCGGCTGTGATTTTTGCTAGTGGCTTGGCTTCAACCCATTTTGTGAAATAGTCTACTGCCACTACCAAAAATTTTACTCGCCCTTGCGCTTGCGGTAGGGGACCCACAATATCGATTGCCCATTTGTGGAAAGGCCATGCGGAGGTCACCGGAATCAAGTTGTTCTTTGGCCGCATGGTGTTTGGCGCATAGCTCTGACACGCTTTGCATTTTTGGATCTCTTTTAACGCGTCCAAGTGTATGCCTGGCCAATAGTAACCTACGCTCATTGCCTTGGCAACCACCACGCGCGGGCCAGCATGTATTCCACAGATTCCTTCGTGTATCTCTCTAATCACATAGCTTGCTTCCTCAGCATCTAGGCATTTCATGAGCGGTCCAAGATAAGAGCGTCGATATAACGTACCATCAAGCAGTTCGTAGTTCTGCGACTTGTGTCTTATCTTCCTCGCCTGTGCGCGATCGTCCGGTATCTTTCCCTCATTCAAGAATTCCATTAATGGAGTTATCCATGATGAAGGTGTTGTATGAATTACAAGGACAGACTTCGCTCCCACCGACGGGTTGCTCATTACTTCCACCCTTACATCTTTGCTAAAGTGATCGAAGCTGGTTGATGCCATCTTACTCAGCGCGTCGGCAGACTTGTTTTCACTGCGCAGAATATGTATGATTATGAAGAAGTCAAATTGCTCGATGAGTTTTCTCGCCTGCTCTAGATACAGAGGCATGGTGTTCTCCTTGGCATCATAAAGGCCATTGACCTGTGCTGCTACCAAGTATGAATCAACATGGGCCTCTAGCTTTTTAACTCCGAACTTGTGCGCGATGCGCAGACCAGCCAGCAGGGCTTCATACTCAGCTTCATTGTTGGTGCTCTTGAAATCCAACCTAATTGCGTAAGTGTATTCATGACTTTCTGGATCCACCAGCTTGAGGCCTGCGCCAGACCCTTCATTGTTTGAAGCTCCATCAGTGAATAATCTCCAAACATTTTTTTCATTATTGGCTTGCGGAGGGTCAACCTCGCGCTGAGCCTCTTCAATTTTTCCTTCAGGGATTTCTGCGATGAAATCAGCTAAGACTTGTCCCTTTATTGCTGGACGGGGCTTATAGGCGATCGTGTGCTCTCCTAATTCCAGCGCCCATTTTGTCAGCCTTCCTGAGAGCGCGGGACGCCGCAAGACTTGCTGGATGTTGTAACCAGTCAGGACTTCAATAGGATGACCATTGAAATATCTATGAAGCTTGCACGACGCGTGTGTTAGTGACAAAACTAACTTTTCTATGGGTCATGGGTGGGCTGTAACGACTAACAAGATTTAAAGAAAGCTTCTTTTTATGTTTTGTTAACATTATATATTCACACTAGAAGATAAACTAGTTTAATATTTTGTTTTAAAAGTTTTGATGTATATATATTTTTTAAATTCTTAAATGTTATGACGTCAACTCATTTTTAAGCGTGTTCTAAGGCGCTTTATATTGATTATTGATTTGACCTAGATGAAAGTCCATAATCACTTTGTGCACTTCACGCCATTTTTACTTCTTATTTTATTCTTATCGTGATACACACACGCGAGCACGCATATATGCGCATATAGTTATATATATATATATATTCATGATCAAAAATACAAAGTAATGTTAGACTATGTGTAGTGGTTTAACTAAAATGTGAAAAAAGTGATTGCCACGTCACTGTCACATAGACATGGGGCACTAATTTTTCTCTTAAAAGCGCGTTATGCTTTAACTAAAATAAATTAAATAAAGAAAATGAAAAGAAATCAAGGTTGGGCGATGTGGGATTTTTTGCTGTCTCCCATAATTAAAGTTCGATCAATTTGGGGCTAGCGCCCGTTAGCAGGTAACGCCACAAAGGGGCTCAAGCCCTTGGCGCCCCTGCTGTTTTGGTGTTAACGCCCCACCCCAACATGCTGAGATGGATAAGGCTGAGGGGTGTGGGGGGCGCGAGAGGGGGCGCGAGTGGGGGCGCCAGCCAATAATATTGTGACGTGTGGCAGAGAAACTTGATAAGATGGGTGTTGGTAGTGGTGCTCGCGCCCCGGGACATGGTGTGGAGGGGCGCGAGAGGGGGCGCGAGCGGTTTTTTTTTTTATTTTTTTATAAATGTATTAAAAAAACGTATTATTAAAAAAACTCAAAAATTATTTAAAAAAACACACTTTTTTTTGAAAATTCATAATAAAAAAAAAACATACTAAAAATTAAACAAACAATAATATTTAATAATAAAACTAATCTAATACAAGATCATCTGGTCGCCTCGCCCACAAATGTTCAACCAACTCATGTCGAAGATCCCCGTGTATCTCACGGCTCTTGATATTTGCTATGTTATGAAGTTTTTGTTGATCACTGATTGTGGACGGTTGTGGCGGAATGTCACCTTGGTAGTTTTGGCATATAGCTTTGCCCTCGTCTTCTAACGTCATGTTGTGTAGGATAAGACACGTGTAGACGACGTCCATTATCCTCTCCCGAGTCCAATAACGTATCGGGTTCGCCAGAACATAATATTGTTTTTTTATAGCTCCAAAAGCTCTTTCAATATCTTTTCTAGCAGACTCTTGCTTCTTCGTAAAATACTTCCGTTTGTCGGCGACTGGATCTGTAAAAGCTTGAACTAACACAGCCCATTCGTTGTAAATACCATCGACCAGATAGTACCCGTACTTGAAGAGTTCTTCATTTGCAAGAAAAGATTGAGGTGGTTCAACCCCGTCGATAAGGTCGTTGATCAAATGTGACTGATCGATAACATTAAGGTCGTTATTTGACCCAGCAACACCAAAAAAAGCATGCCAAAACCAAAGATCCTGTGAAACCGCCGCCTCAAGTATGAGGGTCGGCCCTTCATGATCACCACGGTGGAACTGACCTCGCCAGGCCGTTGGACACATAGCCCATCCAACATGCGTACAATCGATGCTACCTAGCATCCCAGGAAAACCATGTTTTTCTGCGTGCACCTCATATATGCGTTGGATGTCATACGTTGTAGGTTTACGCAGATATCTCCGAGCGTAAGTCGATATGACTCCTACGTACAATATATATTACAAAATGTAATAAATATTTAATAAAAAGTAAAATTAATGTTTTTTACCTTGGCAGAAAAAATGAAGGGATTCACGTGCAACCCTTTTCGACATCTGTAAATACTCATCCAAAGCGTCCGACGAGATGCCGTACGCTAATTGACGGATAGCAGCCGTGCATTTTTGAAGAGGGGTAAAACCGGGAAGACCCCTAGCATCCTCCCTTTGTTGAAAAAAGGGATACCGTGCCTCTAAATCACTCGCTATACGCGTGAACAATTGCCTGCTCATTCGAAAACGAGTTCGAAAATCCGACTCCGCGTATACCGGTTGAGGGCTAAAATAATGCCTCATCAAAGTATCGTTAGCACCCGATCGATCACGATCACGAGGGGGTGCTCTAACCCTCGGGAGTCGGGGTTGATGGGCTTGATTTTGTAAGAGATTGACCACGGTTGCGGTCAAAACTCCCCCTACATGAAGAAGCAAATCATCCTCTTCAGAGGAGTCGGAATCAGACGAGTACGACGACATTATTAAAAAAAAAAAATTGGGACGATGGGTTGTTTTTGATATGGTAAAAATGGGTTGATTTAGGGGTATTATATAGGATTTTGTAAAGGTTTTTTTAAAAAAGTTTGAAAGAAATGGGTAATATATAGGAAGTGTTGTATAAAGAAATGGGTAAGTTTGGTTTTTTTTTGAAGTTGTGTGTATAAAATGGGTAATATATAGGAGTAAAAATTTTTTTTTTTTTATTAAATAAAGAGCCAACGGCTCATTTTACCACTCCAACGTCTCTTTCACAATTCCCCAAGTCCCTTTACGCGCAACAGCTCCCGCGAGACCCCTTGCGCCTGCCTCTTTTTCCGCGCTCGCGCCCCTCTCGCGCCTCGGTGGTGTGGTGCTCGCGCCCCGGGGCGCGAGCGGCTGGCCTCTTGCGCCCTTTCTCGCGCTCCACACCCCTCAGCCTAAGGGCACTACTCCACTACAATCAGTCTTAACCTAAAAAATTAAGAAACAGTCTAAGCTACCTCAATCAAATCAGTTTAATGGTTAAAACAAAATCAATGGCAATTCTGCAATTAGTTTAAAAAATAAGGTTGGAAGGGTAAAAGATAGATTTTGCTCCTGTGTTAACCGTTTTAATTAAATACTAGTTCCACCAGGTTTTTTTTTTATTTAAGTTTATATATTTTATTATTTAAAAAAATAAACTATACCATAAAATCGAACATTGTTTTTTCTTTAATATGCTTAAAATATTGATATATCTTTTACTAAAACATGAGTTTTTTTTCCTCTGTGTAATAGCTACCCGAATGACGGTGTAGCTACATCATTTTACAGAGTGCCTATATGTTTGCCCAAGTCTGGAATGATTTTTTTTTAACGAAAAATATGGTGATGCTTTCATGCTTACCTGGCATTATACTGCTATTATATAATTGTATTTCTAAAACCATGTTACTTTTGCATAAAAATATGTCTTTTCAAAAAAAAAATTTGCATAAAAATGTGGAGGATATTTCACGATTCTTAGTCCACAAAATTCAGCTAACACCTATAACGGCCAAATAATTGATGATGTATTCACTTTGATATGTTGCAGATATTAATTCCATCACGATTCACTTTGCAATTCTTTCATTAAATAATGACATCTCTGTATTTAAAAAGGATTAAGACTTATGATAACGAAAGTTGACCATACGCACGCCTAAATATCATTTGAGCTACGCAAGGCAAGCCAACCCTATTCCCTGGCCTAGGACTAGTGAGTAGTGTGAGCGCTCGATAATTTAACCGGTTCATCTAGATGAAACGAGTTATGTATTCAACCGTAACATATCATATTGCCTAACAAGTAAAACAATGAGAACATAGTTAGTTATTGGTATTAGATCAACTATTCATATATATACAATAACAGTAATTACAGTGAAATTGTAATCTAATAATCATAGCTAATGTATTCCATCTAAGATACAGTTATGCACCAGCTAATTCAATAGACATTTTTTAGGTGATAAAGATTTCTTAAAGCCATACGGGGTTGAACTCTTGAAATCGGTTGAAAACCCTGTGGTAATTCGTCATCCTAAAGGCCATACGATTCCTAGACTTGGTAAGCCTTTACTATTTTACACTAATTCCACTTCTCATATCAAGTTACAAGGTATAGTATATGTATTTATTTTCTTATAATCGCAATCACACTCAAAAGTGCTAGGATTAGCGAACATGGATTAACTAACAAGCCAACTACCATATCTTTGTATTTCAGATGAGGAAGGCTTGGAGACGATGTTGAAATTCGTCGATAGGATTCAGAAAATTGTTTCTAACAAGGAAGATGTGGTCACATTCAATTACAAATAGGACTTGTAGTCACCGTCACTAGAAATCGTTACCAAGTTTATGTTTGTGGTTAAATCTGAATGAGCTCAGAATAATGATGTGATGGCAAATTGGCCTTCAAAAATTATTTTTTAAATAAACCACTCGCCTTACGAATATATGTTTGGTCAATAAGCCCAACAGTTATTTTCTAGCTCTCATGCATGTTGTTTTGGCCCATGATACCTCTCTCTAAGCCCGTGGGGAATGATGTGAGTAGTGGTGCAAACGAGCCGAGCCCGAGCTCGACTAGGCTCGTATAATTTACACAGAGCTCGAGCTCGGCTCGTTTCGAACTCTATTTTTAAAGTTTGAGCTTGGCTCGTGAGTAGATTCTCAAGCTCGAGCTCGGCTCGTTTACTATTTATCAATTACTTTTTATATGATTATAATTATTTTTATATTTTTTTTTCTATTATAATTTTTATGTATAAAAAATATATATATATTATTTAGTTATTTTATTTATTTTTTCATAGCATTATATATATTAATTAATTATTATTAAATATATATTTTAAAAAATTATATAAATGGCAAGCCTATTTAGGCTCGCGAGCCGGCTCGAGCTCGACAAGTGAAGCTCAGGATCAGGCTCGATTATTAAACGAGCATACTTTAAGGCTCATGCTCGGGCTTAGGCTCGATTAAGCTCGGCTCGATCGAGCTTTTTAATGAGCCGATCTCGAGTAGCTCATAAATAGCTCGGCTCGTTTTGTGACACCCCTTTCCACGTTCGGCCTCCCATTATAATCTTATGGGGCTGATATAGGCTAATTTGTCTGCCTCAATATGAAATTGGCTATCAGAACCTTTTTTTTAAGGTAAGTGTACATATACCTTTTAAAAGGGCCCATGTTAACTTTTCTAGTTTATTTGATACTAGGTTATTGATCCGTGTATGACACGAGCAGAAATATAGAAATCGTCAAATAAACACATATAATTCCAAACAACAAGTTATCTTTTAATATATTTTTCGAGACATCGGCATGATTTTTAATTACAATTCATATTCATACGCAAACAAAGTACAGAAATGCATAAACTTACAAAAAATGACTTTCATCATCATTATCATCGTACTCAGTAAATCCCACCAATAACAAAGCTATGGTAGGATCTGAGGAGGGTAATATGTAGACATCCTTATCCCTACCCCGTATGAATAGAGTGGTTGCTTCCATTGAGACCCACGGCTCAATAGTAGTTCTGCATCAAGCCTTGGGCATAAGGCGCATAACACGCAACCATCGGGACACCAGCTGATTGGTGCATGTGCCCTTGTCTATCGGGTATCAACGTCACCACATGATGCTTGATTAACCTTCCGCCACTTTTAACGATATTTTCACGAGATTAGTAAAATAACGTCAAAATTAGTGTAATTTCGCTTTTGCGCACCCGAGGGTTCACACATATATACATTATATGCGCGTACAGCAAGCAGGGCGTAGAAAAAATGACTTTATATAGTAGAATGTTTACGAATAAAATTTAAAACTTTGAAAACATAAACTTCATAAACTTTAAAAAATAATATTAATAGAAACAAACAAACTTCATTAACATTAGTCTGAAAATCAAACAAATCAGAAAATAAGTATTCAGGAAAGATTTCCGATAGTCATACAAGAATGATGCGGGCTTTTTTACCATCTTCGAGCTTCTTTCTTCCTGGACCGGGAACACAGTTGATGACATAAACTATTTTTACATTTCATATGAAAAGTCTTGCACCCTAATAAATTGAAGCACATCCAAAACACATTTAAGAACCATAACCAAATTGAAACCTTTTTAAATGACATGTTCTGAACAAAACCAAATCGATGCGTTTTGAGAATGACCCATTTTAACCCGAATCAAATCGATATCTTCTAAATTGACCTAGTATGACCCGAACCAAATCGATACCATTTTAAAACGATCCGTTGAAACCTGAACTAACTCGATACCTTTTTATATTGACTCGTTGACAAGAACTATACTGATACCCTTTTAAAAAGGTTAGTTTTGACCCGAGCCAAAGCAAATCGAATCATTTCTAAAATGACAAAATTTTCATTTATAACACACTTGAAAATTAAAAAGAAAAATGAAGGGTAACACATACAATGTTCTTAGATTTTGAAATCCTTTCTACCAAATTCGAATTCGTTATTACTGATGGTGTAGATCCAAAAAAAATATATAAATCTTTAATGATTTCAACAACTTAAAAGTTCAAATTCATGTGAACCTTTCACTTAATTTGAACCCTACATATTATTTCATTTTTCAATAGACAATGAAACCTAACACCAAACAAACTAAATATTAATTGAAAAAAAAAACTAAAACAAAATCAAAACCGAAAACCTTAATAAAACCAAATCGCAACCGAAATGAGATTGAAAACTAAAACTGATAATTTGAAGCCGAACCAAAAACAAAAACTGTAAAAACCAAAACAAAAAAACTATATAAGTTTAAAACAAATCAACAAAAAACAAAAATAATCAAACCGAAATGAAACTGAAACAAAAGAAATTTATAAAAGCTAAACCGAACATAAACCGAAATGAAACCAAAATAAAATAACTATCGTAAAACTTTGAAAAGAAAAACCCGAACTCATTAAGGAACACATGTATTAATAGTTTAGTAGATTAGAATACGTTGAATGCAATTAGGTTGAATGCAATTTAATTTAATATTGAATTATTTTATTGGTAAGAAATTACGAGAATGCATGCTTTTTATTGAAAGAGTTATTGTTTTAACAGTATAGTAGATTATTTTATCTATTGTTACTATCAGTGTTTTAAAAACCGGTATGAATCGGCCGGTTCAACCGGTATTACCGGATTTTGTATAGAGGCCAGGTATTTTTGGACGGTTTACTAGATCTTTGAACCGCCGGTTTTTTCTAAAATACCGGTTTGAACCATTAAACCGATTTTTAACCCAATAGTTTTTTTAACTGTTGCGGGCTTGCGACCCTTTTTTTGTGTTAACTTTTAACCTAGATGGAAAACCATTATTTAAAGTCCAACTAATTTGAGCTATTAACAATATACAGCAGTGTGATGTTTAATTTTTATGTTTAATTGCTTATACTTAATTTATGTTTCTTTTTTAATGGTTTATAACTGGTCATGACTTACTTTTATTAATTTTATGAATATATTTTGTTTAAAAAACAATTGCTTTTGTATTAGTTTTGAATATGGTTTAACCCTTGGATTATATATTATAATGGAATCGTATATTTTTGGGTTATATTTTGAGTTAAAGCTACATTTATATGAAATTATAGGGTAACTATACAACCCGGTTGAACCTCCCGGTATAACCTGGTTCAACCGGTTGTACCATTTTTAACAAAAGCTGGTACTCATAAAATACCGGTTTTTAAAACATTGGTTACTATAGTTTTAGCTATTTTATTTCTGTATCTCTAGCCCTTTTTTTATAGTTTGTTGCTTTGTATTGACTTTCTTAGCAACATTTATGTTATATGATTTACTATAATATATACTTGTAAAAAGTGCCTGTAAAGCGTCTTAGCATAAGCAATATCTCTAATTCCTAGTATAAAGAAAAAGTTTTCCCAAATTAGTTTGCTATCCAATAATTAGTTTGCTAAAAGTGAGATTTTGCTGGTTATATTTATGATTTATTTAAGAGAATATTAAAATAATAACAAACTTTTAAAAGTGTTTCAATTAGGTTATTAATGCATATTTTCTCTAAATTAGGTCACTAAATCTTTAAATCGAGTCTCACTATTTATGATTTTTTTATGCGTCAAGAAAGAAATTGAGGATAAGATGTTGGGGTCGGAATTTGTAATATAAAAACATTAATTATATTAAAATTTAAAAATAAAATCCACGTCACCAGTCAATGTCAACTTAAAAAAAAGATAAAAAAAATTCTTATATGAAACAAAAAAGAGAAAGAGTTGTACTTCCTGTTTAAAAGTATAACAAACATATTATTTGGATGACATAAAATCAACACCACACAAATTATACGGATAAACCAACATTTGATATCAACACCTTACATTTCAGGAAAAGAAATATATTAAAAGATACTTTACGTTAAAAATGTTAAATTATTATTATTATTAACCAATGAAGGATAATTGGGATCCTTGTAATCTCCGGTTCGATACTGAGAACGTCCGGGTTTACCATCAGTGGGTATTCGGACAGGTGGGTGCCATTGTATCACTCCGTACGAAGTAGCTAGTACGCTTATTATTAACCAATCTGAAAACACAAACCCACCATCGAGATTCCCAAACACGGAATCCAAATTCTCTTCCGCCTAAAGGAGTTTTACAGGGACACCAAACACCCCTATACGCCCGCCGTATACCATCCTCCATATATACCCCTCCAAACTCCGTGGAATCAACCACACTCACACACCCAACACTAACAATCCAAAAATGGTCCAAGATCACATTGCAACTGAATCCTCCAAAACCATATACACAACCCGAAAGCCACGGATCCTCTGCCTCCATGGCTTCCGAACCAGCGGCCTGATACTCAAAACCCAGTTACACAAATGGCCAGAATCGGTGCTCCAGAAGCTCGATTTCGTATTCCCGGACGCACCGTTTCCTTGCAACGGTAAATCTGAGGTCGAAGGAATATTCGATCCGCCTTATTACGAGTGGTTTCAATTCAATAAGGTAATAATAGTAATTACTCTGTTTTTTGAGTATTAAATTAGGGTTTTTGGATTTGAATTTGGGGGTCAATTGTATTGTATTGCAGGAGTTTACGGATTATGAGAATTTTAATGAGTGTCTTGAATATATCGAAGAATGTATTATTAAACATGCACCCATTGATGGTTTGCTTGGATTCTCACAGGTTTGTTTGGTGATGATTTGATGATGATGATGATGGTGATGATGATGATGATGATTATTATTATTACTATTATTATTATTATTGGTTTTATTGAATTGTTATTGTGTGTTTTAAGGGTGCAATTTTGTCAGCTGCGTTACCAGGACTGCAAGCTAAGGTACGTTGAATCTTTCCGTGAAGATGATGACCAGATACACTGTTAAGTACAAATCATTAATGCCGCGTGGTACAGCTACCAATCCCAGTGCTAAACGAAATAGATCATGCAAAACACATGGAGTGTTAATCAATAGTTAAATAATCTACTTACGTCCCTTAAAACAAATCTTACGTTAACTTTGATCGGTTTATACGTTAAGGCGGTCGTAAATAAAAAAATAAATTTTTTTAAGGCTTATGGGTGAAGCTTCTCAAGAGTCAGGGATGGCCCCGGCCCACTCCGATTTTTTGCTCACTAGCGTAAATTTGAGCCCGCCCCCCTCACTTTTTTACATTACTTGACACAAAGTCTACAACTGATTTAGTAACTCTCAACTCCAGTTGTTGATTTTGTGTGAAGTAGTACAAAAAAATTGGGTATTGTCATTTTCTAGGATTCTAAGTAAAAATAAAATGGTTTTTTTTTAATGAAAACGACT
The DNA here is from genome assembly GCF_021521415.1 of Bidens hawaiensis. NCBI lineage: Eukaryota > Viridiplantae > Streptophyta > Magnoliopsida > Asterales > Asteraceae > Bidens > Bidens hawaiensis. The sequence continues at coordinate 302,804 of NW_027505135.1, forward strand.
CTTATTTTGGAATTAGTTTTAAGCTCTCAAAAGTTGAGGGTAACCATGGTGTTTATGGTTGTCTTTTATGATTACAATTTAAATCAGTTGCATGGGTTGATGCGGCTGAGGAGCCGTTTGTTTTTTTTTTTTTATTGAATATATTTTTTAGTCAAATTTTTAGTGCGTTAACGTGGAAAATAAATATGTTAAGATATTCAAAACGTGTGTATAGAGCTGGATGCTTAAAAGGTGATTCGATGAGTTTTAGTTTTCAAATTAGGTAGGATTACATTATATAAGAAAAATTAGCACACGGCCCCCTTTTTATGGACAATTTAATAAGGAGTGCTTTTTTTTTAGTTTCTGTATAACGTGTGCAATCAAATGTACCGTGTTCGGATTGTGCTAAAATTAAACAGATTGACGTGTTTATGACTTGATTACAATTTACTACTCGCCAACGTGTTTGACTTGTTTATACACGGCCCACATGGTTTTAAGTGTGCTAATAATATTAGAGTTGATTTATGTGATGCATGACTAATTTTTTCAATATTTCTTTTTATTAAGATGTATTGTATTTGGTTAAAAAGAAAATTTTCTTTTCTTAAAATATTATTATTACAGGGAATAGCATTGAAGAGGGTACCAAAAATCGAATTTTTGATGATAATATCAGGAGCAAAGTTTAAAAACAAATCATGGGCTGAGAAGGCGTATTCGCTTCCCATTCAATGTCCATCTCTCCATTTTTTAGGTACCCTTTTGGCACTTTTTTTCTGTTTGCTAGTTATTTAATTAGATGCTTTTATTTACAATTAATTAATATTCTTTAAAAAGCATTAATTTGAAGCCCATTAAAAGAAAAAAAAACTATCCATATATGGCCGGCTAACATGCCAAGTGATGCCTATTCATTAAATAATTTTAAATCAAAATAGTTGTGCTTTTATTCTTGTCCACATGTTTCACCAAACACCCGTATTATTAATTGATGATTTCTATAGTACCACGTAGCTTACATTTTTATATTCTCCAAAATTCCAAAAGTTTTCTAGAGTTTGTTTTTATTTGAATTATTTCACAAAAAACATTGCAACCGTTTGAAAAGATAAGAATTATGAAAGCCAAAGTTAACTGTGCATACCTAGCAAAATAGAGTCAATGGGCCCATTGGATACTACCAAAATATTAATTTTAATATTTTTTTATTTAAATTATTAAACTTGAATTTAGTTTTAACGAGTTGGCTTGAGCTTTTTATGAGCTGGGCTCGAGCTCAAATATTGGCTCGTTAAGAACTAACAAGCCAAGCTGGCTCGCTTAACTTTAATCCTGAGCTGAAGCTACCAAGACTTGCTCTTTAAACAGCTCTATACACGCACGCCTAACTATCAATTCTGCTTATGTTACATATTTATAGGTGATAACGATTTCTTAAAGCCATACGGGACTGAACTTTTGAAATCGGTTGAAAATCCTATGGTGATTACTCATCCTAAAGGTCACACTATCCCAAGACTTGGTAAGTCTTCACTTTATCTCATATCAAAGTAACGCACATTCGTTTTCTAACAAAGAGTCGCACGCTCAAAAGTGACTAAACATGTCTGTTTCAGATGATAAAGGCTTGGAGACGATGTTTAAATTCATCGACAGGATTCAAAAAGTTGTTAATGACAAGGAAGATAGGATTCAGAAAATTGTCGCAGATGAGGAAGTTAAAATTCATTCCGGCGACAAAGATAAGATTCAAAAAGTTGTTCCCGACACGGAAGAAGTAGTTACAGTTTAGTCCATACAATTACAAATAAGACTAGCCACTGTAGTCGGTCACTAGAAACAATTTCCAGTATCATTATATCCATGTCACAGACGTGGAGTATTTCATAATTGATTATGTTTCACCTGTAAGATTCATGCATAATTTGCTTCACGAATTAACTCATGTCTAGATTGTTATGGTCGTTTAATCATGGCCAACGTCGACAATCAATTAAAAAGCTTATTCAATGGTGTTGAGAGCACATGCATACTTCAACCTGTTGTGTATGTAGTCATATAACCAGTCTAATATTTCTTAGCCTGGTAAAGACACCACGATTATTTATAAAAAAATCCGAAGAAAATAAGTGCCTTGGGTAAATCCAATCCCTGGCAGGCATAAAAAGATGTCCTAACTCACCCATCTTAGAGACAATAACATAAACTAAGAAAATACAACATAGGAGCAACAGTAGCATCAAAATGAGCATACAAAAAGGAAATGTCATACCATGAGAAGACATTGCCTTTTTTTATACAAGGATTCAAAAAACTATAAGAAGCCTTATCATAAGCAGGAGACGTAATCAGAACTCTGTTGGAGGCTTCAACCTTATCAGCCTTTTGATTCTATCCTTGTCTGTGTTCTCCAGCAGCCCCTTCATAATCAATCCCCAATGTTAGTATAAATATTAATAAAAAAAATGCTCATGATATTCAGACACCAGGTTATACCATCTATGCGACTCGTATAACTAACACTACTCGTATACAGGCATATGACTCGTGTGACTCCACGACTGCGTCAGGGCAGGCCTGACACCTCTGCAGACTTGTCAGGTTACTAAGGTCTATACGAGTTGTATTGATCTATACGACCCATATAAGTGACAACAGTATGGTGTCTGGATTTTGGGGGTGATGTGTGAATAAAAGTTCCCTTAAAACAGACATAAGCTTTATCATTTTCCTACATCAGTGGCAACTTTGACCGGCTTACTTATGGGTCAATGTGGGCTATGTTTTATCTCAAATGGGCCCAACAAAGAAGTTAGCTAAAAAGATTATGCAACATTTAATGTTAGGGGAAGCGTCTATACAAAACATTATATATTGTGAGCGCATGCAAACACGCAAAACATAATGGAACACTCATTTTTCTAATTTTAAAAACTTTATGAATAAAACAAATTGATATGAATGTAATATTCTCATCCATCTCTCCAGAAATTCAAAATAAAGATACAAACATACTTGTTTGGTTGTTTCTTTATCTATGTAACCTACTCATGTGTAGATTAATGAAAAAAAAAACTAAAAACACATAATTAAATTAATTTGATGGTTTTTTTATGTCCAAATGTCCACAACTTATAAATGTGTATGTAAAAAGCATAAAACTTTAGAAATATGAAACATTGTTAAAAAAAATTAACGATTAGATTTGTTCTAGCATTAATTTAGTGTTCAGTAGTGATCCTCACCGTAAAACACAAACTGCGAGAAGCACTTGTTTGTTGTGCATTAATAATTTGATAAGGTAGCGGGTAGGTGGAGGTTATGTAACCGTCTTTTGTATAACACTCAAAGCAAGAGGTACAAGTGCATTATGCGGTTTTTGCAATGCTTAACATATTTCTTGGTTTCGCCTCAAACACTCCCCTACACACACACACATAAAGGAACCCCGGTTTGACTTTTTTTTCCTTTTAGTTCCCGTTTTATGTGTATATCACAAATGGGATCAAACAGAAGTCTGTCATATATTTGGTTATTCTTCTAAGCATGCATTTATAGAGTGAGTTGAAGAATAGAAGAGAACTAACCTTCCATACAATCTCATCAAGGCACAAGCATATTCTACCATACTTGTCCAAAAATAGGCGCTCTGTTGGTGGCTTCCCACATACATCTTTAATGGCCAAGGTCACAACAAATATTGCTTCCGACACTATACGGAGAAAAAAAAACAATTGCAATTCAAAATTACAATAAATAATTTGATTAAAAAAAACAATAATGAGATCCACTTTCATAAAAAATTGTAACTTTTTAACCTGTCAAACAGTTTAAAGGTGTTGACAGCTTTTAAAAAATTAAAAATAAATCAGCATCATCAGTTTATAAGTAATAAAATCAAAGGTTAGAGCGACAGAAATGAAGAGACGCTTACAAGCAAGTTCATCGTACTCTTCCTTGCCGACAAGATAGATGCTGACATGTCCAAGCACAGCATACACAATGTATACAGACCTGAAAAGGCAATGACAGATAAAAAGGATAAAATGGGACATGGTATATTTCAATATTTTATGGTAAACATGAAAATGCACATATGAGACATCCCATTTAATAGACAACTTCATCAATACTAAGTAGTACCTGCTTCACAGGTTTGAGGAAAGTCACCGGATTGTAGTCACACAGCGATAAACAGGATCAACATTTTATATATAAATTAACAGCATGTATTTATAACTTCATGCAATTGCATACATGTTTCTGATTTTATAAGGCTTTGCTCATGAAATCTGAATACATAAAGAGGAAGGATGGAAGTTTCATCATGGTTACTCATAAGAGCACAGAAACGTGTACCTTAACGATTTAAATTAAAATTTCATATGAGATCATATTAAGCACGCCAATACAATTGCATAGTTCAAATATCCTTAATTACAAACTATTGTAGTTGCACAAGGATAAATATTCTCAAGCTGTATATTAAAGCAAGAAATGACTATCAACATGGAGACCAATAATGAGATAAAATACACATTTAAATGGCAAATAAATCATGATACTTAAATAAAATTCTTTGATTAAAAGAGACAACTGCCGAGCTGGACATAAAGCCCAGTCCAGAGCCCACTGTAAGTTGTAAAGCACAACTACAACAATAATTCAATTAATTTTATTTTATGACTAAAAGTGGAAGGCTAATTTTACGTATGGCAATAAGCATGGCCAACTATGCATCAATCAGCTCAAACTTGTATAAATACAATCACATTGTGATAAAAAGATGGCATCACCAACATTAGATGAAAAAAAAGAAAAGAAGATCAACATACTTGTGGCATGCAACAAGAAGTTCTTCATTCTTGACACCTCTAAGGTTATCTGCCCCAAGTTTGACCAGGAAAGACCGCCAATGCAACCGCTCCTCACCCGGAACACCATTGAAACTGCACATTTTGTATGTGATATACAAAGATATAAATGGATCCAGTGTTTGAATATGCACCATCATATAGACTAAATCAAAGTTGCAAAATGTGAACTGGCATATGACAATATTATTCAGAAATCGTAAATTTTACTCAGGGATGATTAGTAGACTATCTATCATCTAAAATCTTTATATCTTCGGTACTGATTTTTACCCGATCCAGCTAAATAATTTAACAAGATCATTTAAACTTTAGATCCTTTAAGAAACATATATTGTAATGATCCAAACTGCAAACAGATCAACTGCCTGCAATTTTTAGTAGGCTCTTTCACAATGAATTACAATTTAAAAACCGCTTGCAAGAACAGCTTGGTGGACATAGATCTTAACTATTGTTTCTGGATACATAATGCTTGAAGTTGATTACAAAATGCAGAATGTGTAGGGTTTCGTCTGGAGATGTACCGTTCGACGAGGATATTGCCCTCGGAATTGGCGATCAACAGAGCCAGCAGCATCCTCTTGACGCCTTGCCTTGTTTATGGATGAATAATAATTACTCACCGATCAACAAACTATGAAGAAGATTACTAAAGAGGATTTTACGGATCAATCAAATCAATTTCATTTCAAGAGATGTGATCTCACACCTTACAATTATCATGATACCATCTACTCTTTGCTAGAGTTCGTTGCCATGAAAATTATTAGGGTTTTAAAGTACCTGGAGCACTGGATGCTTGATGATGATGATGATGATGATGATGATGATGATGGATTGATTGTAGAAGCAAAAGCAAAGGTTGAAATTGGAAAAAACGAAATAACCGATTTTTAAGGCGAAATATGTGACACTACCCATATAATATGACAAACAAGCTAATATATGTTTAATCTATGTGTTTTGAGGTCGTTTTATTGATAATATAACTCTTTTAAATATGTCCCATTAAGGTTTGCTGCTTAATGTATAATTATTTTGAAATAAAACTGTTATTGTTACAAACTATCTTATTTTTGTTGACAACTTAAAATTTATCGGATCACTATGAATTACCATTTGGGGTTGCGAGTGTCACATTGCAGAAAGAGTTAGTAATGGAACTTACAACACATTTTGTGTGTCTTACTTCAAACTCCACTTATGTATCGCTAGAAACATTTGATCAGACCGCTTCAGATGTCGTGTATCCTATTAATCTCAACTTGTTTATAGTAAACCCAAAACCACAAATTTTGTTTTCATATTAAGTTCGTGTGGTGTTGTGTTGGAAATTCACACTAGTCACTACTTTTAAAGAAAGGCTCACGGTCACAAAATTAAAAAATATAATTTATGTTAGAGCGGATGTTATGGTGCCAACAAAACAAGAAACTGATGACCAAAATCATAAAATAAATATCACATGACCACTTAACCATGAAGCAGCTAGAGAGAGGCCATGACCACCACTAAAAAATGCAGCCACTGTTAACCAAAAACAAGACTATGATATCAACACTGACTCACTCTTCTTCTTTCATCACCCATTTACTCTCTTCATCATCATCATCTTCTTCACTCCCTCCAGCTTCCACCATTCATCGATCTCTACTGGTAATCCGAATTTTATCCATTACAATCCACCTATCCATTTCATTTTGTATGTGAGTGGTTTGTGTGATTTTCGAATGCAAGTTTAGGGGCTTTTCGGTTCAATTTTGCGGTACAAGTTTAAGGGTTATTGCAGTTCGAGAGTGATGGCTAACAGCATCAAAGTGGTTCAGAATCCTGACACCATTTCGTATCTGAATCAACGTGAAGCTGCTGAAGTTGATGAGATTCTCATGGGTCCTCTTGGATTCAGTATCGATCAGCTTATGGTTAGTGATTTTTAGTGAATTTGGTATTAGGGTTTTTGAATGAATCAAAACAGGGTATTTAGCCTTTTGCAATTTGATGATGAATTTAGAGCATGTGAAAATTAGTTAACACCAACAAAATGCTTAGTGGTGGAGTCAGGGAAATTTTCATATGGGTTCAGGATTTTTCGGTGATTGAAATTTGTCCGGCCTCAAAGTTTTCGGGTTCTGACGGGTCAGGTTGGTAATTTTTATAGTTTTTTTTAAAGATTTTTCAATTTTATATAAAAAAAGTTAATTACTAATAAAATTTCAAGTAAAATTTTCGGTTCGAATTTTGTTTTAAATGATAATGGGCTCTCTAGTGAAAAGGAATGGGTTAGTTTGTCAATACGATACTACACCTATGTGTAAAACTGAAAAATATTGGGTTCGGGTTCACATAGCTCC